>NW_004797272.1:2783267-2784198 GCF_000002075.1 Aplysia californica | reverse complement strand
GTGTGTGTGTGTGTGTATGTGTGTGTATGCGTACGTTTGTGATTGTGCATGTGCGTATACGTGTTCATGTGCATGAGTAGTGTATGTATTATATATATATATAAAGCAAACAAATATTAAGGAAGGGGGAATATATCATTATGTATAAAACATATTTACCATTGGCCTTCATCGAAATTGCCCTCTTAATTGGGAAAAAATTGCAGGTAGTACAAAATATGTCCATGTCCCTTTAGGCTCATCTTTAAAGTAAAAGAGAACAGGGCGGGCGCACCGTTTGCTCAGTCTGTACAATGTAAGAGTACGGAGGGGATGGCCCTGGTTCGAATCCCTAAAGGACTTTCTGAACATAGGTTGTTTTGGGGAATATTTAAGGCACCTCACTTTTTTCCTCGGTTTTTGTTAAATCAGAGAAGGATGTTAAATTCTTGTTTCGTTTTGTTTTGTTTTGTTTTGATAAAAGAGTTTTACGGCGATCGCGACTGTTATGAGCACGCGGGGCACAAAACGCATTTTCAGTCTTGGTAGGAATTAATTTTGAATTCTGCCTGGGTTGCGGCACATGCCTACTCTTATCGATTTTAAGACCACCAAGGGATCTTTAATGTGCGTAACTTGCACACAGGACCTCCGAGATTTTTGTACTTTATCTCTGAGAAGCAGAGGTATTCGATTGTACACTACCCTTAAATCAGGGATGTGACTGAAAGACAGTAAGAGTAGCAGTAGAATAAGTCAGGAACCCAGAGGAGGGGGGTAAAGGTTGGTGGGGGAACTAGAAAGTGGGGATAAAAGCAGATTACTGAACATGACTAGAGAGCAGGAATGGAGTGAAAGTAGAAAATATTAGAAAAGAACAATTTTCGGTCGCTTTCCGGTTTCGAACCCCTGACCTGTTGAATGAGAGGCGAACACTGTACCTCTAGACCAC
>NW_004797272.1:2779679-2782907 GCF_000002075.1 Aplysia californica | reverse complement strand
ATATATATTACAGTAAAAGTAAGGACAACAAGATAGGACGAAATGCAATATACCTTTAGACATCTTGGTTATCGGACTTTTTTGTGTTTTTTGTTTCAGATTTCGATATTTTCGAACTCAGAGGTATACAAATTCTTGCACAGATATTAACAAACAACAACTGAAACTTTCAACTGTCGAAGTTTCAGAGACTTCTTTTTGCCATCACGTCGAGTTCAAATCCACCTCTCCTCAGTTCTGACGTCATCACCAATCTATTTAGCGTGACGGAATCTAGGCCTAATTTATTATACAGTCGTCTGTCCCGTTGACTTCCCCACGCGTCAGTGGGTCAAAACTGTGGTGAGACTGACCACTGACCAGTGTGACGGAATTCGTTCGTGATGTGGCATACCCTGATCTAATCACGTGACCAAAATGTCGTCGGGTAGTTACGACCTGGCTGGGCGACGGGCGCAGTCGCTGGGCCAAGCGCCGTCTTTCATGCCCACTTTCCGGACAATCCAACCCGGGGAGAAGAGTGGCAATGGGTCAGTGGACGAGCCACATGGCGAGGGTGGAAACCATTTAGAGAGGCCAGTGGATGTGGAGTTCCCTGTGATGAGCTCTGGTGCTGGAGATAGTGAAGGAGTTGTTTTGGTCAGCAGGACTCCAGTGGCGAGTGCCAAAGACAGTAGTTGGGAAGAGTACGAGAGAGCTGCATCCAGGTCGATTTCTCTTGAGGAGTCACCCCCGCCTGCCCAGTCTACTTCTCTCAAATCTAAGTCTAAATCTTTGGAGGGAAAGAAATCTGACGCTAGTGACAAGAATAAGAAACTTGGAAGTGGAATTATTGAATACTTCTCCAAGAGCTGGAGAAAACGAGGTGGACCAGAATCAGAGAAGCAAAAATCGAAAGACAAAAAGAAAAAGAAAAGGAAGACAGCAGGGAGTAAGTCTGACAGCAGCTCAAGCGAAAGTGACGGTGAAATGTGTGAGGTGCCGCCCCCTCAAACCGGAACTCCCGGGACACCGGAAAGAACAGGAGGACTTGATGCTGTTACGGCCCTTGTCGTTTCCGGGCGGGGAGACCCGGATCTTGATGCGGTGGCGGCGTTTGTCGTAGGCTCTAGGCCTTCTGGTGATGGTCAGAGTTCGAGACCAGCGGAGACAGATGGATCTCCAGACGACAAAGATTCGGAGCCGTTTACATCTTTCACGGCCGAGCAACTCGGTTCTCCAGCGACATATGGGTGGGCGGCTAACGGGGGTGACGACGATCATGCCGTGTGCGACTCTCTCAGCGACGCCAGTGACATTGTTGTTGACCACATCATGGAAACACAAACTGTCCCGAAGGACTACACACCCAATGGGAATGCCACCAAACATACTGGGGACGTTTCTGAAGCCCCTGGTAGATCTAGGGAGCCTACGGCTTCAACGTCTAAGAAAGATTCCTCATCTTCTTCAAGCAGTAGTTCAGACGAGGAAGCCGAAAAACACCCCGAAAGCAGTAGCAAAGCCTGTCCTAAAAGGAATTCTGCCAGTTCGTCAGAAGTAAGTCAGCACAACCTAAGTATGTCAAGCCAAGGAGGGGGGAGATCAAAGGCCTTCAAACTAGAGGCTACTGTGATGCTGGACCCTGACGAGCGTGTGCAGGAAAATCTGATGACCTACTTTGGCCCTGTCTACCTCAGACCACAGCCTGGAGGGAATGGGTTGCAGGTGGTGGCCAGTCCAGATGTTGACCGCTCCCTGAGATCACCCACACCATCGGAGGAGGAGGAAGTAGCAGCAGCTGCTGGGGCCAAAGTCTCGGGTGAGAGATTTTATTAGTTAATAAATGTTTCAGACTGTTAAGAATTTCTTGTAGTGAAAAGAAATCTATTTAGGTAGTACCTTAAGAAGCCCAGGTGGACGACCCGCTGTTAGAAACATTCGAGAAAAGACAAATGCAGATTCTGAACTCTAGACTAGACATAAAGGCTTTGAAAATTTAGCTCTCTCTCCCTTGTAAAAAGTAAAGGCAAATAAGGCATGGGTAGACCAAGAGCAGCCTACATGGAGAGCAAAAACAAATAGATGGCGAGGAAAAGGGCCTGATAATATAACTTTTTTCGAGTATCCGAGTAAATGGCGAACCATGATCGCTGATGTCTGTCTCGGATCTGGCACTTGATTATGAAATGTGTATCTCGTTAGAAATCTACGACGCACATCTACACGACAAGGGTTATTTACAAATACTCAAATATTGATGATGAATAAGAGACGAAAGGCTGGTGGTTGGAGGGTACCACTTAAAGGTACTACTTCTTTTCTTTCTCTCTGTTGTTTCTGTCTGTCTGTTTAGCTTCTTTCATGCACTATATGGCCGTTATTGTGTCGATGTGCTTCTCTTTACTCAAACTCAAGAGACGAAAAGAAGACGCGTTGGGCCTACTGATTGCACTTCTCGACAAGCTGTTTAGATTCGGATACTGATTCACTTATAGTAGGAGTGACCTAATGGAAGAAGGAAAGGAACGTTAAGGGAAAGGGTGATGATGCGTGTTTGTAATGTGGAAACTGATTAATAATTAAAATTTTTAAAAAGAATAATGACAATGTCATTTCTATAGTGTATTATCCTCGCCCAACAGCATGCTCTATGCGCTTTACAACTTCCATCAGATTTTAATTGTTTTTGCGATATACTTTTGGATAATGACATCATCAGTGATGGCGTGTTTCTTGTTTCGGTTTTCTTATGTGAGTTGGGTTTTTTTTTGTTGCTGTTTTTTTTAATAGTTAGAATACAGAAAAGCACAAAAACACATCAATTTAGTGCATGAAGAAAGCGAGAACGGCAAACAGAAACAGCACAGGGAAGATGGGCCAACGTATGGTGTTCTCCAACAATTGAAATAATCTTAATCCTCTAAATATTAATTCAACATCAGAGTGTAATTAAAATATAATTCCTTCAGACTAAACTTTCTTACTCTTGGTTTACCAGCCTGCAAGTTGCTATTCCACTTTTGCTTAGCAAAAATACGAACTTTAGAAACTCAACTACCACGACTGGGAGAGAAACCCGTTCTTGGGAAGGGGGAGTGGATGCCGGGCTCTTTTTAAGCTTCAGACAGCTAAGAAACCTCTAATATTCACATGCCTTTAAAAAAATTCTAACCTGGTATGAACACACAACACCCCACAAACCAATCCCCTACACACACATACACACACACACACACATATACACAC
>NW_004797272.1:2776663-2777798 GCF_000002075.1 Aplysia californica | reverse complement strand
TACCTCTAGATCTGGCAAGCAATACAAAAATCCACACAAACAATTCAGTCCATATTCATCGTGGTGAAATCAGGCGCTCGTCAAAATAACGAAATCGATGAAAGCAGCATTTTTCTTCCCGCTAGCCAATTGTTATCAAATTTTGTTTTTTGGCTCAACACTTTTCATGTCCATTTAGAAACAAATTCCTGTGAGCTTTGTGAAGAAAACGTTGATTAAAGGCACCAAAATGGAAATTTACAGTTTCCATGGACTCTCCAACTTTGGAAGTTACCAAGCTTTGGCTGAGATTTTCTCACTAATTATACCTTTAAAACCATATTCTCCCCACCCGTTTCAATCCAAAATATCTCCACTTCTATTGAAGATACATGGGTAATTTTTTTCATTGAATGCAAGGCAAATGAACAAGATTTAAGATTACATGTATATTCATGACTCAATACGTCCAAAAATTGACGAGCGCCTGATTCCATCATGTCGTGATATTTGTAAACACAATGCCCGGGTTCGCTCGCCGCCTTCTCATGTGACAGAACACACACGCGGTATCATGGTTGCTTTTTAAGTGTATGCACCTCACGTCTTACCTCCTGTTTTTTTGTTTTGTTTTTGTTTTTTGTCTTTTGTTGTTTTTTATGTTTTGTTTCGTTATAAATTTTGCTTTTGTTTTGCTTTTTTTGTTGTGATGTATGTGTGTAGGTGGTAATATAAAGCAGGGTGGGGTGAAAGTGTACAACGGGGGATTCTTGAGTGTGTATGTGTGTGTGTGTGTGTGTGTGTGTGTGTGTGTGTGTGTGTGTGTGTGTGTGCGTGTTGAAAGATATTATCTGTGTCCTGTGTAGAAAGGTGTGGGGTGTGCGGGTTGGGGGAAGGGAGGGGAGGAGATCCATTGAGCCATGCATGGAAAAGTCTACTACGGCCACGAGTAACTGACAATAAATAGTTCACTCCTTGACCCTCTAACCTTCAACTGTTAAACTAGATCTAATTAATTTCTCTGTCTTAAAAGTATCTTGGCCTCATTCATTAGAACACCAACTGACCTCTCTGCTTTTGCATCCTTAGATTCCTTTTTGTTCTTAACCAACCTCCATACTCTTTCCCTCCGTCTCGAACTCCGCCATTACTTACT
>NW_004797272.1:2774295-2775470 GCF_000002075.1 Aplysia californica | reverse complement strand
TCTCTCTCTTTCTTTCTTTCTTCCACACATATACACACACACACACACAAACACACACACACACACACACACACTCACACACACACACACAAACAAAAACACACATGCGCAGACAGACCAAAAAACCCCCGCACACAAGCAGAAAAAATACAAGCGTATTAAACAATCACTTTCAAGTTTTACCAGGGAGATTCTTTCTCATACAAACTCTACGCTGTCAGCACAGAACACACCAAGTACCAAAATAATAATGTAATAAACACATTTTAAAAACTGTTTATACCTAACACCGAGGATAAACCGCCCCGAAACATGGTCATGTATGTAGACACTCAGTATAGTATAAGAACATTATATAGCCCCAGCCTCCGCTCCTCAGAGAAAACGACAACATGAGACACAGACGGGAGGGCGGGCTTGTTTACACCTTGCCACATTCCTGGTGTGGCCTCGCACTCATTGCTCATGTCATTTCGACAAAAACTCCGCAGCCTACCTCCAGAGGATTCCATCCGCATCTTCCTCCGCTCCCCGCCATCCATCGCGTCGTCGTCCTCCTTTCAACTCTTCCTTTCCACCCCACCCACACAAACCCCTGACCTGCCTTTTTTTCCTGGCCCAAAGACGACCGTTTAAATTTGTCAACATTTATTGTCTGCTCTCCAGTTCCCTTTTCTGTAGCCGATCGTAAATTTCCAGAAAGACCCACGGGTTTAGTTTTCACTTTTTACGTTGGATATTTCTTTAATTCGATTTCCTGCATTTTTTAAAGGAAAAAAAACCCCTTAACATTCCATGATACAGCAGTAAAATCTTTGTCTTGTTATTATTTACCTTGTTGTCCACAACTTCATTACTGAGGGACAATGGGAGAGAAGAAAAACATAATATACATGTCCCTTCTGAAGAAAGGGCGAGAGGTGGGATGACACTCTGTTTCTTTATTGTAGTCTTCGAAAATTGTACGTTTGTACTTTACGAAGTCTTTGTAAGTGTCCCGCTCCATCCCACTGCCAAGCACACTTACCTGTTCCTGTGTTTGTTTGTTAACACGTTTAAAGTCGGTTAGTATGAGTTTTATTGTGAAGGTAATTCGAGATTGAAGTCCAGAGAGAGAGAGAGAGAGAGAGAGAGAGAGAGAGAGAGAGAGAGAGAGAGAGAGAGAGAGAGAGAAG
>NW_004797272.1:2767323-2771386 GCF_000002075.1 Aplysia californica | reverse complement strand
GGTAAGAGAGAGAGAGAGAGAGAGAGAGAGAGATAATGGAGGGGAGGAACGAGATGAGAAAGGGGCGGAGGGTAGTAAAGGGAAGGGAAAGGGATGAAGATGATGGCAAACTGCAAATATGCGGCATCTTCATCAACATAGATTACTGCTCCCCCGTGATGTCGCCGAATAAGGTCACCTTACTCTTATTACGCTCGTTATACTACTTTCAGGCAAGCGTGGGACAAGCTCTTCCACCAGCAAGCCCTCACCCGCCTTCCCCGTGACTTCACTTGCTGAGATCAAAGATGGACAAATAGAACCTCTAGCGGCGCCGGTCTCCCGAGCCGTAGACTCCGGGGGACGGGGAGAGGATGGCGTTCGAGATGAGATAAGGAAAGAGGAAGACAATGGCGGAGGAGATAACAACGGTGTCTGTGACACAGCGAGTGACGTCACCGAGAAGTCTGAGAAACTCGGCGGCCCGCCTCTCCGAAGCTCGTCCTCTTCTTCTTCATCTTCTTCCTCTCACTCGTCAGGGTCAGCGAAGAAGAACAAGCAAAAGAAACCGCGACGTCCTGTGTCTGTTGCCGTCGGGAGTAATGACGGGCCATGTGACGTCGTCTCTGGTAGAGGCGAAGGTCTTTCTGTTAAAGTCACCCCAAGATCAAAATCTGTGGACTATCTTGACCCGGTCAAATTTCTTGTGAAATCCAAAGACTCCAACACGAAGATTCTGGACCTTTCGAATGCTGTGAAAATACCTGTGACGTCTGAAGGAGTTATGCAGCCTGACCTTATGACCTACAGGTCAGGGGACTGCAGTGTTGTTGTGCCAGAAAACGTTGCTATGGAAGGACAAGTGGAGGCAGATTTTAATTCACCTGAAGAGGCGCTTAGCGCCCAATTTCTTGAGGCACAGACGATTTTTGATGACCCTCAACCTTCATCGAAAAATGAGGGCGAAAAAGGAGGTGACAATGAGGAGGAGTCAAAGAATAACAGCGTCAACGATGCCTCGTTCAAGTCAAATGATTCTGGAAATAGCAAAGAGGAGGTGAAACTTACTAGTGGCTCAAATTCACCAGAACAAATGGAGGTGAATGGCGAAGTAAAGGAATCAGTGGTAGAGCAACAGAAAGTTGATCCAGTAAGCTCGCCGAAGCTTCTGTTCAAGAAGATGCAGAGCCTAGATCTCCTGGAGACCAGTGTGGACGAAGTCGGAGAGGAGGGGGAAAAGAGAAAGAGGAGTGGGTCAACTAGTTCCTCGTCGTCTTCTTCGAGTGATTCGTCTAAGGAGGAAGATGATAAGAAGGTTTCGTCTACAAAAGAAGAAAATGGCAGTCTTCAGAAAAGCGAGGTTGTTGTTCGGTCAGCCCCAACTATTGCTGACATAACAATGCAGATTGTTCCTCCAACAGAAACGTACACAGTTAGTGAAGATAGCTTTCCAACTTCACAAGAAGTTGTTTTTCCTAAAGAAGATCAATTTATTGAAGAAATAAAAAAGGACGATGTTTCTGTAGAAGTGCCAGAGGTGAAAATTATTGAGGAAATCCCCATAGTGGTAGTGGATGTAGACGCTAAGCCGGAGGGTAAAAACTCCAGTAGTTCCTCGAGTTCGTCCAGTGAGTCAGGAGTTGAGGACGAGGTGACAAAGGGTCAAGACGATGAGGTCAAGGTGGCAGTTACAGCTGAGACGTCTCCAATACCTGAAGTCTTCGTGGAAGTGGAGAAGGAGCCTGTCGCGGTCACAGCCATTGAGACAGGTATTGACAGTGTTACAGAAGCTAATATTGGAATTAATTATCAAGAACCCACCAGTCATCAAAGTCTCAACACGTCTTCCTCATCTTCCTCTTCGTCATCTTCGTCGTCGTCGGCAAAACCACTGAATGACCCCGTTGTTTATGACAATTTGGACAAAAAAGATCAAGAGGTTGATGTCTGCACCTGTTTGCCAGAACAAACCACGTGTGAGAATGATAGTTGGGAGGCAGTCTACGACGCACTACAGAACGCTGATACTGAAAAACAAAGGCAGAAAAACTCCGTCCATTCGATTCCGACAGAGAGTAAATCACAAGAAGCAGAAAAAGAGAACCGTGCAACCCACAACAGCAGCTCAACAAGCCACCCTACCGATATGGGGGAGACAACTGAGATAAATGAACCACCAAAAGAAAAAGGTTACCTCCCCGATCTGAGCCGGCCAATGCAGCCTGATGAGAGTGTGTCTCCACTATCTTCACACACTGATACCCATGGAATCGCACTACCAATACCTGCTCCTAGGAAAGCGCGCTCCTCTTCATCCTCATCATCATCCTCGTCATCGTCCTCTAGTTCTGATAAAAGGAAACAGTCGACTGTGGATATTCCAGACGATAAATCTGATAAAGAAAGAGCGAAATCTGAGCTGGAAAATGATGTAGCTGAAACTGACAAAGGGGGCAGGCCAAAAGAAAAGAAGAAAGATTCTCCTGAGGCAACACTGCAAGTCAATGAAGAAAAGGTGGAGAGCCCCATAATCATAGAAAGTTCTATGAAAGTTCCTGAAAGACATGAAGAGGAATCTCCTTCTTCACCCACTGAGACCAGGAAGGGGAAAGATAAAAAATTAAAAGACAAACCACCCAGGTCGTCGGAGAAAAAGGACGCAGCAAACACTTCGGCTTCTACAACGTCGTCAAGCGACTCCGGTCGGTCGAGGGGCAGTCTAGTGGGAAAATTATTTAAGTGGCCATTTGGGAAAAACAGGAAGAAATCTGAAGACATGTCCAGTGAAGTGAGTGATAGAAATACTTCTGTGAGTGTCGACAGTTCCATTCAAGATGAGCAAAAGTCGAGAGTTGAATCTGTTGATTCTCATTCTGACACATCCCACATAGAGGATACAAGTTGTGACGTCAGTCAGGTCAGTGGAGTCAGTAGTCAGGGTGGGTCTTCTTCAGTCGCGGACAAAACACTCTCAGCGACCTCCACATCTTCTGATGACGTTACTCCCAGTGTATCTGTAGCGGACAAGAGTTTTGTAGAATCACTCCAATCTGAAATCCAGGTGTGTTCCCAATCCACTCCAAAAAATAACAGGCGAGATTTGCCTCAAATCGGTTCCGAATCCCAATCTTCAGAACCGGTTCCAGACCGGACTCGTCGTTCTTCCAAGTCCTCAGAATCCGGAAAATCTGGGAAATCAACTCCTAGAGCCGGATCACCACACAGCAGAGGGTCTGCATCACGTGACACATCCGTTGATGAGTCCAGGTCTGGGGTGAGCCCTCAAAGAGCAGGAACACGAAAGAGTAGTAGAAGTAAGAGCTCTGAATCGTCCATGTCCTCCCATAGCCAGGTATCTCAGAAGGTGCCAGAGGACAAAAATACCAAGAAAGCGCCAAAGTCTGCTGACACTTCCTCACGTGATCATAGCGTAATAGACGCGTCAGAGCTTGACACGTCGATCGCCTCGGACGCCATGTCACAACAACGAAAGGAAAAAGAACGGAAAAGAAAAGAAAAAGAGAAGCGCGAAAAGAAAGAAGCGAAGGAAAAGAAAGAAAGGGAAAAGAAAGAAAGAGAAAAGAAAAGGAAAGAGAAGCGAGAACGAGAAGCATTGAAGAAAGAAAAAGAAGAGAAGAAGAAAGATTCCGAAAAGAAAAAAGACGAAAAGAAAGATGAAGATGTTAAGGAGCAGGACAGTAAACACTCACAAAAGGCAGACCGAAAGAAAGAGGCCAAAGTTGAGAAGCGTGAGGAGAAAGCTGACCGAGAGATCAAATCGGAGGTTAAAACGGTCTCCAGCGTAGGAGAACCAAAAATAGACGATCGCGAAAAACGAAAGGATAAAAAATCTGCAGAGGCTGACACAGAGAAAAGGCGAAACAAAGACAGAAAATCGCGAGACAGAAAGCCGAGTAAGGAAAAGAATGAAAATAAAAAACACACTGATGTAAGAGACCACATGGATGAATCACAAGCTCAGTCTTGTGGCGGAGAGCCAGTAAAGTCTAAAAATAAAAAATCCAGTGACAAGGAAAAAGTTAGAAAACCGAGCGACAGTGAGAGGCGAGAGAGCGTAAAATCT
>NW_004797272.1:2763726-2764631 GCF_000002075.1 Aplysia californica | reverse complement strand
AGACAGACAGACAGACAGACAGACAGACAGACAGACAGACAGACAGACAGACAGAGAAGCTTTAATAAACTCGTGTGGGTTTTTTCTAGAATCTCAACCGGGAAACAACTTTGGTGGCTGCAAACGGAATCAAGTTCTCCGCTTTACAAGTGTTTGCCTATTCGTTGGAATTCTTCAAAAACCACGCCCTGCAGCAGCTGAGCGACCAATCAGGGACAGAACTGCTCAACGAGGACATTCGTTGGGTGATCACAGTGCCGGCTATTTGGCGAGCTCCGGCCAAGCAATTCATGCGACAAGCTGCTTATGAGGTTGGTCTCTTCTTATTTTTCTCCTTACCTTCTCATCTTCTACTGACTTCTGTTAACTGATTAGGGTCCAGACAAAAAAACCCCAAAAAACTATACTTTTTAATACACCAGTAGCACTCTAGATTCTGGCCTGGATCGGAGCTTTAGCATATGTGATATCTTTCGTGAATGGTGGTAGATTACTGGTAGGCCTGCATTGTTTCTTCTATATCCAACTCATAATCTCACTTCTCGAACTGTTTATTCGAGCAATATTCGGCCGACTTTCGTATTTCTCGACCAGTGCTTACCAGCCAGTGCAATATCACCCACTAGTGGACGATTTGGCAAATCTAATGGGCAGTGGCGCTCACCAGGACAGTGGCATACCATTTAATACCCCGATTAGAAATGCATGTAGGCGGGCGGTACGAATTAGAGTTAAAGGTGGCAAACGTGGACGCTGGTTATAAAAAGGTTGACGAGTGCTAGTAGAACAAACAGTTGAAAAAATGCACATTCCTATAAATTGTTTGAACCCTTCCTCTACAATATGTAAGTGAATATACGTAAGCCTACATGTATATACATGTAATACACACATACAATATATAT
>NW_004797272.1:2761470-2763407 GCF_000002075.1 Aplysia californica | reverse complement strand
GTGTGTGTGTGTGTGTTTATCATTGACTTTCCCCTATTATTTTCTGACTGTAGTTCGGTGGCGCTTATTCGGTTTTACTCACCCTAGGGGAGTTCAAATGGGTACAGCAGCCTAGATAGGTTAGAACAAGATACTTAAAAAAGAATGCCCTGTTTCCAATAAAATAATAAAGAGACGATTACACCTCTTAGATTAACACTCGGTTGAGGAAACACATTTGCAGTTTGCAAATGTTTAACCCCGGGCTTACTTCACTTAGGTTAAATGCTTACTTATTTGGCGTTAAAAGTTGGGGGGGTTTTCCGGGTCCAGCATTTTGGCATTATGTATAATAATATATTGTGGTTGTTTCTTCAGGCAGGCATGGCAAGCCCTGACTTCCCAGAGCAACTCCTTATTGCCTTAGAACCGGAAGCTGCCTCCATCTACTGTCGTCGACTGCGCATGCACCAACTGGTGCCGGAGCAGCCAATCAAACGTCCTCTACAGTCTCCAGCTCGATCTTCGATCGAAATGTTGAATACTGAGCCGGCGGTTACAGAGCTCACTGTTGGTATGTTGCTTGTTTTGTGTTAGTAAAGTTTTTACGGCACTTGCAACACAGTTGGATCACATTAGTGATCTCGATCAGAGGTGGTATAATAGAGAAACAAACAAAAACAAAAAAGGCGAGGAGATAAGGACGAAAGATGGCTGATAGGAAAAAAGAAGCAAACCTCACCAAAGTACCTGCCAATCACCTATGTTGGTTCACCTACAAATTTACAATTGGTTGAGGGACGGGACCCAGCCCCCTCCCCTCCACAAAATGTTCTTGGGAAAAGTCGGAGGTCATGGGCACTTTTCCGAGTGCGTGTGAGTTTGTGTCGTTTAATTGTGAGTAACGAGTTTGGAAAAAGAATACACGTGATGAGAAATGAATCTTAAACCTCGCCAGGGTGAGGTGGAATGTTGGGAAACAGGTGAATGGGACTATCATGACTGTTTTAGTTTATTTTGTTTTTCCCCCTTTTCCACCTAGTTTCTCTATACTTAGAGAGGGTTATTATTCAAACAATATAGTCGTTGTTGTGGTTGTTGTTGACCATGTCACAGTCGCTCTGGGTTTCTATTTTTGTTGTTGGTGTTATCATTGTTGTTGTTATTGTTATTGTTGTTGTTGTTGTTGTTGTTTGTGTTTTTAATGTTAGTGTTATTGTTGTTGTTGTTGTTGCAGCTGTAAGTGTTATTGTTGCTGCAGCTGTTGTTGTTGTGATATTGGTGTAGACATGCTTGTCGCTGCTCCCACAGTTTTATGTTATCTAAAAGGGGAATCAACATACGGAATACTCGCATGACATTGCTATTGAACATTGAGATATCTTTAAAATTCCAGGCGTCAGTAACACATCTTCCCGCGCAACTCTGAACTGTCTGCCTGATGAGGAAGTGGAGAATCAAGTGACAGGTGCCACACTTGCACTGTCTCTAGCTCGTGCATGGTGCTTGACTAGACTAGAAGTTCTGTTACAGATACATCAATGAATCCACCCCCCCCCCTCCACATTCCCATTTGTGCACTGCTTGGGCATGATATAGTACTCTATAATTCATTCATTCATTCATTCATTCATTCATTCATTCATTCATTCACGTATATATTCTTTTTTTCAGGCATTTATTAATTCATTTGTTTGTTTGTTCATTCATTCATTCATTCATTCATTCAGTCGATCATCCTTTCTGTTATTCATTAAACCACTTTTTTTGTAAATTTAGACCTGCATGGCAAAATTTACAATACCCCGGTAGTATTTGTAGCATTAGCAGATTTGATTGCAGTTTTAATAGAAAACACTTTTGTCTCACGTCAAAAGAAAGATAGAGAACAGAAGGACAGATAAAGAGAAAGAAGGGGATTGATAATTTGAGAGAAGAAAGCAGGAGAGATGGAGAGA
>NW_004797272.1:2759092-2761048 GCF_000002075.1 Aplysia californica | reverse complement strand
TTTACTGTTGTTTTGTTTGGGGGCTTTTTTTTTGTTACTGTAGTTATTTTTTGTTTTTATTTATTTTGGGGGAAAAGGGGAAACTATATCGCACAACTTTTCCAGTCCCAGTTTACGTACACTCCCCTTTAGAGTCATGTGCCCTCTTAGAAGCACGAATTATAGGCCTACCTATCATTGTCCTTCTGTCCCAGTTGAAACACACACGCAAGCACGCACACAATTATAGGCATGTATACACTGATCTCGCTCACAGCTCATTTTTCTGAAACACGCAATGATGAAAAGCCTTCACGTAAAAAAGAAAAAGATGTTTTTTAAATAGCAAAAGCGGGTGGGCTGAAACTTAAAAAATATGTTTCCGGTCTTCAAGCCTCACATTATACAGCTGTAGTTGTTGACTTCTCCTGACATCCTGTAAAATAAGTTCAATCAAAACACTTGGCAGTGGCAGATGAGTGAAAGAAATATTAATAAATTGAACCATAATTGCGTAACAGAACATAACATGTACCAGAAAGTTACAAGGTCACTTCTTATACTCTTTATTTTTCTTGATGGCGAGAACTGGTATTCGTTTCCTTAATCAGTTAATTAGCAATCTTAGAGATACGTTTCTAAGGAGACTGTTACTGTTAATAATACTGGAAGAAAAAGAAATCAATCGTCTCCGTCATTCATAATTGTCGTTTGTCAAAATACAAGGTTTTCAGTAGATAAGTAATTCGTGCAGGACATGATCTTAATTTTACAAAATGTATAATTTGTCTCAATGACTACCGAAATGAAAGTTCTGAAATGCTATGGATTTTCAACCCTTCTATATGGCTGTGAATGCTGGACAATCACTAAAGAGGGTGAAAATAAAATAGAAGTAACAGAAATGTGGTCTCTTAGAAGACGGTTGAGAATATCGTGGAAGGAAAAGAAATCAAATGAGGTAGTGCTTGGTACGTCTACTGTTGAAAACAATCAGGAAACGACAAATGCAGTTTTGGGGACACTTGAATAGACATAATCGTCTTGAACATCTAGCTCTCATTGACAAAATTGAAGGCAAACGAGGCAGGGGTATGCCCAGAGCAACCTACTTAGGGAATCAAACAAATGGGTAACAGGGAATGATTAGGGAAACAAAGCTTTTTTAAGAGCATCCGAGCAAAGGAATGAATGGAGAACCATGATCGTCGAAGTCTGTGGCAGATCTGGCACTGGATGAATGAATAATTTGTCTAAATCTTGACATATTGCAATGTTGAATGCCGACGACGAAATGAGGTAGCAATGAAGGAAGCCAGTGTGAGGTGGTCACTTATAAAAGCCAATTTCGAAAAAAGACATGTACAGCTTCCACTTGAATCGAGTTAGAGCACGTGAGCACATTGCCTTTATTGGAAAAATTAAAATAGATGGCAAAAGAGACGGAGCTAGACCTGCTGAACTTAGATAAAGAGAAATATTGTACAGATGGATGTCGGAAAAATATCATGATAACTAAAATAGTGTGCTTTTCTGTCCTTTTTTAAGTACACCTGGAGGGAGAAATGAGAGGCGAACAATGATTGACGATTTCTGTTTCAGATCTCGCACTTAGAAGAATAAAAATAGCTTTAACGTATTTGTCCTTTGTTAAGTGTTTTCGCCTAGCGGCTCACCTCTGACGTTTGACCTCCACAGGCTCTCGCTACCTGGTGGTCGACTGTGGCGGCGGAACGGTGGACATCACAGTGCACGAGCTGGACAGTGCGGGACACATCACAGAGCTACACAGGGCGACAGGGGGACCTCATGGCTCCATAGGTAAACACGAAGACAGAAGCTTATCAACAATGTTAATACTGGCGTCTATAGTCTCTTTGTCTCTTCGGCGTTGCACACAGAACACCTGGGTTCGTTTCCCATATGAGGAGAATTTTTATCGACCGTCTCGGTCGTACTACTGGGATGTTTTACATA
>NW_004797272.1:2739419-2757147 GCF_000002075.1 Aplysia californica | reverse complement strand
GGATGGATGGATGGATGGATGGATGGATGGATGGATGGATGGATGGATGGATGGACGAACACATACGTGATGTGGTTTCGTATGTGTCTCCTTTCCCACTTGGCAGGGTGATGCTGAGACAGCTGTAAAACGCTTTGGTGACTCGGAGATTGAGTGGTCCCCTCAGGGCATGTTGAGACTGAGCCCAGTGGGCATGCGCAGACTGTTCCTTCCTACTGTGACACATATCAAACAGGCTGTTGGAGACGTACTCAACCACCCTAACGCCCGAGGTAAGATAGGCTTTTATTTAGCACGTTTAACTCTTTAATAACCTGACGGACACATGATATATATATATATATACGGTCGCTTTTAAGGACAAGCGGGCTAACCCAGATTTTGGGGGTTTCCAGAAATGTTGACCTACACCAAAAGTGGGCATTGCCCTACCTTTGGGAGAAGTTTGGTTTCATTGGTGTGTATATTCGTTTGGTTATTGAGAAAACGCTCCTTGTTTTTTAAAGAAACTGAACAAGGGGCAAAAACTTTACCTTCGATTTTCTCAAAACAACATGTTTCGAGATAGCCCACGTGTGCTTTAAAGCGACCATATTATGTACGAACAGCAGCAGACTAAAGGCGATGTTACGGCACATTCCGAATCTTCATACACAAAAAAGCAAAGCAAATTGGATATTTTGTAGTATGCACGTTGTTGCCTGCCTTTTTAAGTTTTAGATAATGAAAACAGAATTGAAAAAAAAAACAATTAGCAAGAATAACGAGGGTAAGCATCGTTTTTAAAAATGCCCCAAAACAGCGCATCCTCTGTGTGTTTAGTGAAGAGATTCTCATCGAATTAATTGCGGTTATTTAGGGTTGAGAAATAGTTTTAGTACAGGTTTTACGGCGCTCGCAACTGCATAGGGTCATATGAGAAATAGAAAGGGAGACATAACAAAAAACAACAACAAAGAGTAAGAAAAGAAGTAGGCCATACCAATTGACCCCTCCAGCCACCCACGAAGTATAACTGCCCAAGATCAGAGGTGTTACAAGAGAGTAACAAACACTAAAAGGAGGAGAGATAAGCACGATAGAAAATGTTTGATAGAAAAGAAGAAGTAATCTAAACCAGAGCACGCGCCAATCAAACACTGCTTTAACCTAAGGTGATGAATTCATAAATGCATTAACAAGTAATAACTAACTTTGTTTTGTTTTGTTCTTTTTTTAAAACAGAACTCAAGTACATGTTCTTGGTCGGTGGCTTCGCGGAGTCTCCACTGCTGCAGCACGAGCTGAGACAGGAGTTTGGACATCTGGTCAATATACTGATCCCACAGGAGGTCAGTCTGGCCATACTGAAAGGTAAGTAGTAGTAGTAGTAGTAGTAATAATAATAATAATAATAATAATAATAATAATAATAATAATAATAATAATAATAATATTGATGATGAAGATGATGATGACGACGACCGCAACGATAATAATAATAATAATAATAATAATAATAATAATAATAATAATAATAATAATTATTATTATTATTATTATTATTATTATTATTATTATTATTATTATTATTATTATTATTATTATTATTATTATCATCATTATTATTATACACATATACACACATATACACACACAAACACCACAACGCTAATCACACATGCATCACACACAGACACACCACACACACAGAGTCGCCCATACCACTCGCACTTTTGGGGGCATTTTCTAAGCAGACTTGGCCTCTATTCTCGACATGAAAACGAAAATCTTATATCATTGTTATAGTCATTGTTCTGCGGGGGAGGGGGGGGAGTTCTTAAAGAAATAAGATGTGTGTCAGAAAATATTATACTATAAAGATAGAAACGAAAGGTATGAGATCATAAAATTGGAACGATCACATTCCAAGCTTTGACAAGAATATTGAGTGATGCATTTTCTTTAAATCAACACAGATTTCAAGCTTTTACAAAAATATCGAGAAGTGCATCATCTTTTTTTAGCCTACACGGACTGGAGCTTCCCTTCAAAATCAAGATCAAATTCATAATATTTATAATATTATTATATTGCATATACCATCTTAATCGCACAACAATATCTCTCGCCAGGTGCTGTCCTGTTCGGTCTTGACCCGTCAGTAGTGCACGTGCGAAGGTCACGACTGTCGTATGGTGTGGGCATTCTGAACCGATTTGACCCCGCGCGTCATCCAGTAGCCAAACGAGTCCGGCGTGACGGGGTCGCCTGGTGCACCGATGTCTTCGACAAGTACGTGCGCACAGACCAGCCGGTGATGCTGGGGAACACTGTTGTCAGGAGCTACACACCGGCCCGGACAGGTGAGTGTGTGTGTGGGGGGGGGGGGGGGGGTGCTCTTGTGGTCTACCCCTATCCTTATGCCGTGTGGTCATTTTGTACCCCTGGGTTGTATTCTTCACATTTTAGAATACTTCTTCTAGTTGGAAAATCTCTTTGAAACTTTCAGTATTTCTCAAAAAAATCATTTTGACAGACTGCTATGCTAAGCGTACGGATCGGATTATCGAGTAAATTTCCACTATGGAAAGTGGTGGCACAGAGTTCCCCACGTCGTATGGATACGATAGTAAAACCAGAGAGGGTTTATTAAAACACGACGCACGGTTGAGGTGAAGGTGTTCACCTCTCATTCAATTGGTCCGGGGTTCGAAACCTGAAAGCGATGGAATTTTTTTTTCTCTAAAATTGTCTCCTTTCTCCTGTTTTCTTACTCTCTGACCATGTTCTGTCGTCTGCTTTCTTCTCCAATTTCTGAATGAACTGTGAGGGTTCTTCCTGAAAACGTCTCTTTTCCTGCCGTCCCTATGCACAGAACCGGCGTCCATGGTGTCGCGGTTTCACGCTTCGCTGTCTCGCGCAGGGAGACCAAAGCACGAGTGCGATTCCCGAGTGGGAAGACAATTATTAAGATCGAGTATCTAGGGTCCTAAGTTATCTAAATTGTGTCGTTGGGGGTGTACATTCATTTTCATTAATCTTTTACGTTTTTGGTGTTTTTTTTCATTTTTCTCACAGGCCAAGTGAGCATTGTGCTCAATATCTACAGCAGCGTCAACCCAAACGTGCGATTTATCACAGACCCTGGGGTCAGTCGGTGCGGTACGCTCTGCCTCACTCTGCCCGCCCTGGAGGAGGTCAACAAAGGTGCTGGGGGTCAAGGTCACAGTGGACCGCGGGAGATCCAGGCCCGCATGTCGTTTGGGGACACGGAGATCAACATAGTTGCTGTGGACCTGGCGTCCGGGAGAGTGGTCAAGGCTAGCGTGGATTTTCTGGGTAGATAGAGTGTGTACATAGTTACAGTTATAGTTATACTACGAAGCTGTATGTGTATTATTTATGATTATAATATGCAATGTTGTTCGTCCGTCCAGGCGAGGACTACATCATTCATCCTGCATCTTGATGGTGAAAGTGAAAGGGCTGGGATTGTTCTTAGTAATTGTATGATATTATATAGATATCTAGATCTATATAGGGTTTTACCATCCTTTCAAGTGGGACCACCGAATTTAACGTCCATCTCCAATACGACCGCGTCAAATTTTCGGAGAGCCTTAATATTACTAAGATTACCACTGTTATGCTTCATTTATTCAAGCTTTCTCAAAAGTAGGCTTAAAAAATCCAACAAACAAACAAAGAACCCTCCACACTGTTATGGGTCGTATATGATATGAGCTTTTCTAAGGGTCTTGTTGACCTGATGGTTATATTTGATTTTATTACCATGTACAAAGATCGTATCTTTAATCTTTACAAAACAAGTTCAGCAATAGGCCTACCCCATTGAAGATTCGAACCAGCGCCACCCGTACCATAGCTCGGATTGATACCAACAAAGCTATCGGCACACTTCGCCAAGGTTGGCCCATGAGTCTAAGAGGTGACAGTTTAGCAAACGAAAAGCATAATTATAGAGACTAGATCTAGACGTTGACAAAACTATTTTCAATTCGAGCTGGAGAGAAGAAGAAAGGACAGAAAGAAAAAGCAGGAGGATACAATGGGTTTGGAAGTAGGAGTGGTGAGACCCCCAAGAGAAACCCTCCAACTGTCTCTAATGAAGATACATTAACTGCTCGTTAGGCCTATATAGTATAGGTCCAAATATCACGTTCTTATGTCATAAATACATTTGGGCAGATAGTGACAGTTTCCATTTCTGAATAGATACAAGTCAGATTTTCTCTCTTTTTGGGGGGGGGGGGGGCTCATATTTTCATTATGTCGCCCATCATAATTTGATATTACAATAAAACGCGTTATGTTGTCACGCAATAAATGTTTTTTTGTATGGCAAGTTGAATTTTACTACTAGAAGCTATACATAATACATGTATTGTACAATGAGTACACTATGCTCTCACTTGAAACATAGCCTAAGTTTTGCAATTGCATGATTTGAAAATCCAAAGAACTGAACAGATATTCATGATGCACTACATGTATGCGTACAATGTACTATGTTCACTACTTCTGTAAAAATAAAAAAATAAAATTTTGTTTAGAAAAAAAAAATAATAATATTTTTAAAATAACAATAAGACTTTTTTTAAAACTTAATTCATTTTAAGATTACTGTTTGTTTCATACAGCCTACATACATGCAGTTGTAAATCAAGTATTTATTAATGTCTTAAAGTTTAAGACAATTCAGTAACCGTAGCCTACTTAGAATACATAGTATTATGCTTCATTTATTCAAACTCTCTTTAAAAAAATAGGCTGAAAAAAAGCACTACAAACGTATTTTTAAAAAACCTCCACACTGATTTGAGTTGTATATGACAACTAAGGGTTGATGACATGATGGTTACATTTGATTTTATTCCCATGTACAAAGATCTTATCTTTTATCGGTATTCAATCACTTATGCTTTTGTACCATTAAAAGTGCTAATTCGGGCTACATATAGAGATTATACTCAGAGATAGTGTCTTTAAAAACGAGGCGCAGACAAAGCAAGCTAGATCTGCATTACAGGCATGGAGTTGCAAACTTTATTTTTAATTTAAGCCTTGCGAGTTCAGAGGATAAGGATGTTGGATCATGTGGAAGAGGGTTGCTCAAATAAACTTACCAGGGGTGGTAACCTTTCTTGGGATACGTGTAGCCTAAATAAGGTCGGTCACCAATGTACTAATGTCGCGTACACATGCATGCTACATGGAATTTACCTCTGATTTGCAATATTGGAGAGTTTACGTATTAATATAGACAGCTTAATTGGACTGGCTACTTTTCTCCGTGTTGTTCTGAAAATGCATTTAATGTTTGTATGGTTCAAAATGTATGTAGGCTACTAGGTCTACTAATGAAAGCTTTTTGTATAAATAGATAGCATAAACACAAGTTGACGCTGACAAATAGACTCAAGCTATGGTTATTTTCTTTTGGGTTTTTTTTCGTGAAGTAATGGCTGCATGTTGGCAAGCACTAAACTACACAATACATTCTAGCATACACATTGCAAACAGATTTTTAGGTCCAAAATATTTTCCTACACAATATGTTACTCTTTGTATCAAAAACACGTACATAGCGAAATGCGTACATAACGAAAACTGTTCCGCTTCTCGATGATTTCGCTTTGTGTACGCTTAACTGTATTTTTACATGTATGTATAAGCTTAACTCAACAATTGACTTGACTGACTCCATCCATTCATCAACTGTAACTGATTTGGTAGATCTAGAGCTTTCCGTGTGTTTCAGTACAACTGTATTTGGGTGAAGATAGCACTATAATAGCAGGGTTGTCTATCGTAAAGGCTTTGGTTTCTAAGACTCATTCTGTGCCATTTACTTTTATACCCGGTGCCCTTTGGCAAGATCGGTTCGATTCGGTTCGGTTCTGTCGTCGGGGCTTGACAGATTTTCCTCCATGGAAGAAGAAAAGCTGGCATCCTGGCACAAAACGAACGAAACCGGCGATGACATTCAAGAACAAACGTGTTTGTTTTCAAGGCCGCAAGTCGGGAGATCGTTTGAGGCAGGGGTTTATATAAATAGGTGTGCACTGAAGGCGCTAGAAATGGAACCGAACCGATCCTCCAGTAGACACCGTCTATAGATTTCTAAAGTCTGTATTGTTATACAAATGTACTTTAGCAGCTGAAATTAGTTTCGAGTTATTTTAAAATCTAATTTTCGCCATTTTACTTTTTTAACTTTTGTATATTTGTATAATCATTTGCATGATTATTTTCTACATCATCCATCTGAACTGCCTTGAAACTGTCTTAAGATGTTTCTCCCGATTTGACTATGATATTCTGAAAATACTACAATAGATACTTTTTTTTCTTTCACGACAATAATTTGTTATTGCACAGGACAAAATATTTAAATTGAAAAATTCAACAACTGGCCCTTTGGGAATATCTATTTACCTGTTTGTTATGGTTCTTCTCTTGCTCCAGATGCAAATATGTAGCCTCTAAATTAACTAGCGCTGTACGTGATAAATAAATAATAGGTATAATAATCACATGTGTAAAACAGTCATAAAAACTAGTACTACTATACTATTATAGTGACACCCCCTCCACTTTTTTTTTCTTGAAAAAAAAGAAAGAAAGAAAGGTTCAACACCAGTGGTGATGCTCTTTTCCAAGAGTGATGCAGGAGAGATGGCATTCTTTAATCACATATACCCTGCCTACAACTTGTGCAGCTAGCTTTTCTTGTACTATTGTGAAGCAGCATAATAAAATACATCGTGTGTGTATGTAAATTATTTCCATTAAACTTAAACTCTAAATGGTGAATTCTTGGATTTTTACAGGGTTTTTTTTTTCACAATGCACACAATCATACATTGCTGAGTACAGTCTGAGTTGGAGCGACTGACTCAGAGTTGTGATTGCTGAAGCGAGTTTGTTAGTGGCCTCTGCTCCATGAAGGGGCCCAAGGGATAAGATAACGAAAACGTGTTGTAAACTCGGTATCCTTTCCATATCCCACATAGGCTACTTTCGTTATCCTTATATTATACATGTATTACTAAGAATGAAGCTCTTCCTCTATAAAAATAAACGAGAATACAAAGTCTATTTATAACCACAGCAAGGCATAATCAAATGCTATACCATTATCAAATCCGCTTTATACATGATGTATGTCATGTGTATAGTAAAAATAAAATCACACAAAAATATGTATTACTTATTACACGTAATGTGTTGATTTGTAGTTATTATAAATTTTACCTGAACTCCGTCATTTCTATATATTGCTTCTTGTCTATCATTCATTTATGTAATACAACTTATGTAACATATATATGCCTTTCGGCAATATATTCTGCGGATGTGCTCCTACATATTTTGAACCTCGTCTAAATTATTAAATGAGATTTTTAGTTTTCTCGGTTTTTGATGAATTATTTTTCACTGAAGGGAGAAGTGGACAGTTACGGGCATTGTTGATGTAAGTGTTATCTTTGTGTTGATCTTGCACTTGCACTATCGATGTGTAAAAGGCTAGACTATCACATATCGTTTAACGCAAACAGAACAGTGGGAAGAGGTTAGAAACATAATTTGTATTCTAAAAAATGTTTTAAAAAATCCAGAGCATATTTTGGGACATACGCGGTTAATGTATAGACTAATCTCACCGATTCGCATGCACATACTGTACTACTAGGCTCACAAGACATACCATACGGTATGAGAAAGCTTGTGAAACTAACTAAGCTGTCCATAATTTTTTCACCGGTCTATTATGTTTTCAGTTTACCCTTAAGTTATAACAAGCTTCTCTTTTCTTCTTAGTTACAAGAAGCTTAGAGTTAAAGTAGGAACGCCTTTTGAAAACGTGCATTTCTATTTAGCTTTGTTGAACATTCATTATTACTTTATGTACGTATCAACATCTATTACATCAGGAACCTTTAAAACTCTCACCATGTAGTTAATTCAGTACCCTTGTATTTATTTTACTCCTTTCACAGTTCTCTTGATATTAATAAACATTACTGACTTTGAATGTTTGTTGGCTGTGTGTACTTTTTTATAATTGAGGGAAGTAACCTTTCAAAACAGTACAGATATATAGGTAACAAATATCTATACAACCCGTGCCCTTCGTTGTCCTGCTAAAGAAGTAAATGTGTTTTGGTTTTTTAAGTTAAAGGAAAATGTGAAAGACAAAGATCAAGTAGATGCCGCGTCTCTTATGCAACTAAAAATTGAGAAGAGAAAAGAAAATTCACGAATGAACAAGCTGCTCTTTTTGTTTGGCCACCTGTTGTACATCAGTACATCCAAACTGCATGACTTGCCATACAGTCGAAATTGTCAAACATAGTCGAGGAGATTAGTGGTCGTTTTTGACAGGTGGCCGTCTTGCGCAGTGTCATTACAATGTAAGAAAACGCAAGGAGGAGTGGGAAGTGGCCGGCTGTACAGGTAGTTGTCTTATACTTACAGGAGCCCATTTGAGCAAGTTCGACAGCAGTATTAGAGAAGACGAGAAAGGAGAAGAATCACGCTGCCACGCACTGGTAAAATACAGGGTGATCCAAAAAAAAACAACTGAACCACTTTTTTTTCTAAATATCTCGCACAAAAATTGTTCTAGCATGCTGTAATTTGGAATAGACATAATTCGTTCAAAAGGAATTTCTTTGCCATATAATCCACAAATAAGAAACTTATTTTGAAAACGGAAAAGGCTTTAAGAAAAAAAGTACTCAAAACGCAAAGTTCATCTATCATCTATTCTTTTTTAATCTTGTAAAAGAAAGGAAAAGATTGGTTGACTTTTTTCTTTATTTTCTCTTTGACATTTAATTTTCCACCCGGGTAACATTTAAACAATATTTAATTTCTTTTACAGCGTTAAAAAAAAAAAAATTAAAGATTTCATTTTGAAATTCCTAGAAGCAGTGCTGTACATGCCCTCCTTTGGACTCTACATTTTTAACGCGTCTTTCGAAATAAATGTTCAATGGTGCCCAAACAAAAGGACCTGCCAAACCATGAGTGTTTAAAGCCACATACACTGTACATTCAGTATGAAGTGGCTTCTAGAGACAATAGGGAGTGGGGTGCCCAATAGACTGCATTTTTGGAGTTAACATATCCCCCAGAGTGAAAACGCGCTTTGCACTAAACCAAATGCCATCAAGGAAATGATCTCGCTTTTCAAGACAATCGAGGAGTCGTGAACACATTGCCATGCTCTGTTTCATGTCATCTCGGCCTAGCGAAGATGAAAATGGTACTCGTAGGTTAAGATCTGCCATGAGAATGCAGACTGTTGAGGTGTAAGAAAGTCCTAGCTGCAGATCGTCTACAGACAGACGTTTCATGGGACTCGACTGCCGTACTGAATGAAATATGCACCCTGGTGACGTTTAAAGGGCTGCACATGGTGTCTGTTCGACCTGAAGTAGTCATTAAATCTATAAATAATAAATATGACCTTGAATAGAAGTCAAGATATAAAAATTTGTGATTGAAGGAGATGGGGGTCACTTGATGTCAGATGTAACATTAGTGTGAAAATGACCGCCAAAGTTTTCTGAATTCCAAAGCTGTAGTATCACAATGGAAACTGTTGATTTACATTTTTTGGTGCCTTTGGTCAACGTTTTTCAGTTTTAAAAAAATATACACAAAAATATGTTTTTAATGGACATAGAAATTTTTCAGTCGAAAACAAAAAAGTTGATATAAATAATAAATTAAATAGCCCAAACGGGTGGAGAAACGTTGGTTTCTTTGATTTCATGGTTTTGACGCTTACCTGGCTTCACCACAAAGCCACACAATTATGTTGTGAATACATTACTACATGTATTAGGAACTATACTATGAGTCTGAGTGTCGCCCATCCTCCCACCCAACCAGTACCAGAGATGCGTCTCGTTTGTAAGAGCGAAAATGTTCTTATTGTCCTAAATGCACCCGCAAGCCGTCAGCACGCTGTTAAAATGAATTAAGCCCAGAAAGTACAATTTAACAGGAAAGAGTGAAAAAAACGTATTCATTCTTTAACTTTATACAGTTGTTCTTGAGCCCACACTATGTTGTTTTGTTGTTGTTTTTTTGCTTTCTTTTCAGCATTTAGAATTTCAATTTCAACAAAATATAATTTCTTGAGCACATCCAGCCAATACATTCAGAAACTGCAATAAAAACTTTCCTCAAATTTCCGGACTTAGTACATTTTAACAGCTGGTCAAAGAGGGGCTTTATCTTTTGTTTTAGTAAGAGTTTTACGGCACTTGCAACACAATAAGGTCATAAGTGCCGAAGATTAGAGGTGTTACAAGAGAGTAAAAAAAAAAAAGAGCGGCGATAAAGACGATAGATATTTTTATAGGAAAGAATGAGCAAACCACACCAGACCACCCGCCAACCACCCACAGGGGCTTTATCATTTATCTGATCCTATCACACATAGTCAAAAGGGTGGAGGACTATGAAAATTAGAAGAAAGTGTTATATCAGAAAAATGCGAACAGAGGTCACACACGCAGCAATGCATCCTATCACATCAGATTCATCGTATGAGAATAGTCAGTTATAATTTGAACTTCATATTCTGTTTACACATGTTCTTACACCCAATTCTCTTTTGATTGGGGACATTCCTCTCCCTTGCTTCTTTCAACCATATACATATTGTGCATCGGGCATGGGCACGAACGTCCAAGTCGTGGGCCAAATTAATTAAGCGATTCCAAATATCGTGGGCCACAGCAGGAGAAAACCTCCAGCGCTAATAAGTGAGACTAAAACTACAACTGTGACTATAGTAGCCTGCATGTCATGATGTCGCTCAAGGAAATTTCATATGAGATAAGGTATTAAACTTAAACAGATTGCTTCTAGCTGAGCCGGATGTTTTAAATTTCACAACGTACAGTTGTGTTTAGATGAAATCAACTCACCGCAAGCCACATTCTTTATCAACTACTTGGTGGACTTGCAGGCTAGATCTGGAGAAAGCTGAAGTTTGCCAATATCTGCTGTACACTGTACAGAGACTGTGCAATGTGTAGAAGCTTTGACATCAGATGCACAATGCAGTAGAAGACCTTGATACATATATGACCTAAGGTCCAGAATTTAACAATTTTTTTTGGTCCAAAAAAAATTTGAATTTAAATTTAAATATCACATGAAGTCAGGTTCCCCGAAAGCAACTTTGCTTCGTTTGATACACTGATTCTGAAAATAAAATCAATCTTTGACTGTGCATGTAATCGACACAATTTATATCATTTTTAGGAGGGAGGCTTCCGACTCTGTCTGTCAGGGCCAACCCAAACTGACAGGGATACAATATCCCAGCAGTCAGACCAAGATAAAGTACTCAGTGTTCCATAAAAAATTCTCCCCACTCACTGACTCAGGTCTCATGCTTGCAACAACGAAGAGCTTAACTACTAGACCACAGATGACCGTCTGCCCCTCATAAAGCTTGACACAGTTTTATGGTAACAAAGAGCAAAGCTCATGAGCACAGATGTATATAATTTGGCAGTATGCTTTAGCTATAGTACAATGTAAGTATTTTACAGCACTTGCAACACAATAAGGTCATATAAGAGCCAAAGATTAGAGGTGTTACAAGAGAGTAACATACACAAAAAAGAAAGAGTGGAGAAAAGGACGATAGATGTTAGATAGGAAACAAGGAGCAAACCACACCAGAGCACCCGCCAACCACCCACTTTTGCAGTATTACACACTATTCCGAGACAAAAAAAGCTGTTTGTCTCTGCATAAAGTGTAAAGAAAAGCACTACGACACAACACCAGCCATTTAAATTAAGTGCAGGAAAAGAGTAAGAAGGATAGAGAATTGAGACAGACAGAAATAAGAGAGGGAAAGAAAAGATTTTATGCCCTGCTCGTGGCACCCTCGAACCAACAGTAAAAAAAGTAAGAATTGTAGATGATGAAATAATACACGACAAGATGTTAATAAGACTATCATACTCCATTCTTTATTACACTTGTGCAAATGAGACATACTCAGAAGGAAAAAAAATGACAATTATGACAGATGAGAGTAGACAGTATGAGACTAGACTTACAACAATAATTTAATCAATGATGTACTTTCACAGCACACCTTTTCATACTTTCATTTCCACTGATCATTCTGTAAGTCAAAGTAACTGACAACATATATGTGACTGTTCAAAAATTGTAAGAAACCGAAGTATCCATGACTTATCAGTACATTAAACTGCAAATGCTTACTAGGACTATCATATCATCTCCACAATGGACACGTAAGTTCATATTACCAAAATGCAGTGTGCAACGGGGCAAGAGGTCTTCTTTCTTAGAGATTTACAGCCAAAGTTCTTTATTTTTCTTGAACCAAAACCAAAATTCTCTTGGAAAACATTCCTAATCAAAATCATTTCAAAGGTGTAATTGTTTGAGTACCCACAAGCCATACTGAATTGCAGTTCTGAGGACCAGGAAGACAACAGAGAGAAATTCAAGATAGCAAGACAAACTTGAAGCTTTCTTTGACTCGCACACAACAGCAAGCAGTCTTAAAGGATACCACAAAAACAACAACAATTCATGAACACATCTCTACTAATAAATCATTGCTGCATAATTTCAAAAGGCTAAGAATTTAAGATCCAATGCAGATATTTGCTTTTGGTGAGTACAAAAGTGGTTAAAAAAGAAAGTAGCTAAATGCGCCTGTTTTTAACTGGTGCCTGCTGTGGCTATTCCAGCTGTATAAATTTCTACTTGCACGGAAACCTGATTTGAGACCCAGAGAAGTACATTATACTACAAAACAAAATTATATCTGATTATGCAACAAATACATAGACAATCCCTTTCATACACAAGTTTATATAATACACAAATGTGTCAGGATACGGTGGAACCAAACGCTCATCAATTTTTGGGCATATACAGAGTTATTGGTATTATCTTATATTTTGTTCAGTTGCCATGCTTTTGGTAAAAAAAAAAAAAGTACCCATCTCTATCTTCAATGGAAGTCAAAATATTTGCAATTGAAGGAGTTGGGGGTCGCTTGGTTTCAGAGGTAAAATTGGCAAGCAAATAGCAGCCAGTTTTATGACTTCCAAAACTTTAGTTTCCTTGAAACCGTAAATTTATATTTTCTGTGCCCTTAAAGCAATGTTTTTCAGTAAAATCAAAAGAGCAATGTATTTATAGATAGACATAAAATAAAAGGTTTCGGGCCAAAACATAAAAATTCCCAAAAAATTGCCAAAACGGGAAGAAAATGTCGGGTTT
The DNA here is from genome assembly GCF_000002075.1 of Aplysia californica. NCBI lineage: Eukaryota > Metazoa > Mollusca > Gastropoda > Aplysiida > Aplysiidae > Aplysia > Aplysia californica. The sequence continues at coordinate 2,743,836 of NW_004797272.1, read as the reverse complement.
TTTATTTCATTATTTTGACAAGCGCTTGATTTCACCACGACGCCTCACAAATATACACTGGCTATGGATAAATTTACAAAACACAAAAGTTCTGACTATCACAACATATCATATACAGGAATGATCAATGCGTCTGAAAATAATGTACATTAAAGTTTTGACACCCAACCACAAACCTATCAATTCCAAACCCTTAACTGCTCCTTTTTCTTTTTTTTCATTTCACTATCCCAACCAAATGAAAGTAAATCCAAGATGACAAGTCTATTTCCTTCATGTTCCCATCACAGATTTCAATTTGGTCCTCAGGCACATCATTCTGAAAAGAAAAATGGAAAAGCTCAGTCAGGCTACCAAGAAAAAGAGATGACAAATTTACAGTTTAGTTTTTGCTTCAGAAAGACAAGCAAATCAAACAGAAGTAACAAAGTAACAGCGTTCTAAAAAAAATTGAAGTGACAAACTGTATAACAAGACACAAACAGATGAGGGGAAAGTTTTTTACTATTTCTCCAGATTGTTGGCTACAACACCCAATGAAACATTATAAAGGGGAGCACTTTCTGCATTCTTTCTCAAACAAGACACTACACAGTTTAAGCTGACATACACCACAGAAGAAGAGTTCAGTTTTGATCGCTGTTGTTTCAAAACAAGAAAACATGCATGCATAGTACCATTATAATCTTTCTCACTCTACTTCATTAAAATATTTTTAAAAAGAAGGAAATTGTAACTGAAGATGCCTAAGTAATTCATACAAAGTCACTAAATTTGTTTGCATATTAATTCAGTTTATAATTGGTTGCTTTTAAAATTGAGCAGAAGAACCCTGGTCTGATAAATGGATTTCTATTTTCACATTGTAAAGCATACATTTGTGTTAGAAAATGTGAAAAATCAGAGTGAAAGTATATTTTCAAAAGAGGTAAGGTAAGGGAAGACCAAAACGTCTTTCTTTTCAGCTGCCTAACAGATACCTCTAAAAAAGTATCTAGTAAAAGATCATGAATGCCTTAAAAGAATTGCAAAAGTGCACGTCTGGAAAATCCATCTCACAAAACATCTATGTTATTTTAATCTTAAGCTTTAGGAGGGTGTAAGCAAAATTGCCTTATACAAATTAAACACAATATATTACTGGATTCAAAGTTTGCTCCGGAATTCTCCATTCATAGAAGAATCTTATTAAATAGCTGACCTAAATAGGAAAAAAGTTTTTAAAAAAGAGAAGAAAACAAATCTAAAATATGAAAAAAAAATAACCTGAGTTCCATTCCATTTGAATCATCCTTATAAGTCCTACATCCAGCTCTGGTCCTATGAGTGGGTTCAGCTGAGAGATGAATGTAGTCAACCAGCTAAAACATGGAAGAAAAGAGAAGAGACATCAGGAAATTAGTTGCCTGTGGACTTCAAAAAAGTTGGGAGAGTTTTTTTGTTTAGAGAGAAGGCTTAAATAGCATTGACTGTCAACTTCATTGAGTTGGGGATGCTATGCTTACAACAAATTTCTCTTTTGGAAAGCATGTTTTTCCCATCTAGCTCTTTCCGTTTCAGTATTTGCAATTTGAACTGAGGACGGTAAAGATTGTGCTTTCTCTTCAACATTGTCAGCTCACTTAATATGCCAAACAATCACAAAGGACAGATGTACAGCAAACTGTGCTGGTGTTTTCTAGTTACTGTGAACTACTGTTTTATCTTATGTGAATGAAGTATTATGCTCAGTGATCATGTGATCTATGAAAAGCGCTCAGAGCTTATACTCAGGATAGAGCGGTAAGAGCGCTATGTAAATCTATTATCATTATTATTACTGCGCTTTGAACATGGCTGGAGAAGTCTGAGAGCCTAATGACACTGACGTCATGAAACACACCACGTGCTATGACACGCTCATGTGCAGGCCTTGTCTTTGTAAACTAGCTTCGCAGAGGTAACAGGCCATAACCAATCGAAGGCCACAAGACAGACTTACAATCACACAGTATACTACTATTGATGTGTGTAATAACATTGACAAACTGCACACTGGTGAAGCCTCTCTTTGGCCAACAATGGACACACATGCTTCATTCTTCTGGTTCGCTCTCTCAAAACACATAAGACACTTTACAGTACTTTACTTGATAGGTGCAGTGAAGATTCAGACGACTTGACCCTTAAATTCTTTTCCAACATGTAGGTGCACTTTTATTTTACCAATATATTTTACATGAGATAAGAAAAAAAATCCTGGATTCCATTTTCGGGACGCGTGAAGACATGGGATTTAACGTTACTTTTACAAGCATTCACTTATGTTAACATAAAGAACCATAGAGATCATAGCAAAGAGTGGGTGAGTGGATCTTGTCTAATTCAGCCTTTCTGATGCAAGTGATGACATTGGGGCATCTGAGAAACAAACATAAAATTTCAATTTGTAATAGTTACAAAAGAAATATTACTTACAAAATGTAGCAGCACACAGCTGTTAGCACCAGGCAGATCTGGACTATTCTGAAACAAAATAAACAATAAAATTAAGAGAATAAAACAGTGCATTTAGGTGATATATTTTTATACATTAGACTTAGTCAAAACTGAGCAGACGCAAACAAAATCTAATTCAAAGACTTACAATGACAGTGTATTTCATGCTATGAAATGCAGTCTCAATGACTATATATGTGACGCATCATGGTGAAATCAGGCGCTCGTCAAAATAACAAAATCAAATTTTTCAGCCAGTTCGGCAATATTTGTCGAATTTTCCTCTTTTTGCTCAACACCTTGTAAGTCCAAAGCATGGAAATTACTACACAATTAGGCTTAGTACATGGTATGTGTCCATTAAAAACAATCATATATTTTTGGGACAATTATTTGCGACAGAAATGAAGTCAATTATATGAAATTCATATTCAGTGCATCAATAGAAAATGGATACATAGGTAAATTTTTAGTCACTCCCACACACAGATGCACAGCTTTGAGGACCAAACTGCAGTTTATTATTATTAGCTGCAGATATCACACATAAAACTGTCGCAAATCAATTGTTTTCAAGAAAATTTCACACCTAACTACAAAACATCAAATTATAAGTTAAGGCACAAGGCATGCCCCCTCAAACCCATCCCTCCCGGATCGGTCCAAAGCGCGGAAATGGCTACGCAATTAGGCTTCGTGTGATAAAGTTCCATCATAAAACATCAAATATTTTTCAAACTATTAATTTGCAACGGAAATGAAGTGCTCAGCGTATCAATAGTAGAAGATGGACACATAATACCTAAATATGAAACGGGAGGGAAAATAAAAGAATATCAACACATATAGTAGCTTAGTGTGACACAGGAGGGGAAGTAAAAGAATACCGGATCAACATATACAATGTGCTCAAAATGTGCATTGTTTCTTGAGGAACAATAAACGCATCGCACTAGCAGGACTGCATTGTGTCACGTCATGAATGAGAAAGCCAAGACTTAACACTTTGCGGTCACTAGCCGCAATAAATAATGCGATGGTGAAAATTATCTGTTCCGATCACCTGGCCCATTTCTGTGCCAGGCCCGAGAAGTCCGTTGCAGTCACTCTCCAGGCTGGGTGACCAGGTGAGGTATTTTGTACTGTTGGCTAGATGACTGCAAAGTATTAAAAGCATCATCACTGGCTCAGAAGGCTTGCTCGTTCATAACGTCACTAATGAGCAGCAAAGAATGAAGGGAATGTATACCGACCCGGTAATCAGGAACAAAGTCACGAGGTATACAGACACGGTAGGGGAAATCTTTTGTGACTTCGGAAAGTTTCAGCGCCTTCTTGGCTCAGGGTAGACCTAGGTCCTTCTAGATCTAAGGCCTAGGTCTAGAAGACAGACATAAAAATCATTGATCTAGTTTCAAGGCCTAAATCTAAACGAAGATTGCGAATGTCTTTTCGATGAACGATCGTTTTTCCTCCGTTTTGGAGTTGGAGGAATCAATTTGACAATTTGAAGAAAAAAAAAAACAATGTCATAATTTCAATCAAGCAGTCACCCTCTCTATTTCTCTCCATCTCTCTCCGCTCTTTTTCTGCCCCCACACTCTCTCTCTCCTCTGTGTGTCACTCGCCTTCTCTTTCTCTTCGTTTGTCTCTGTCTTTCTTTCTCCCCCTCCTACTTTCCTACTCTATCTTTCTCTTGTTCCCTCCTGTCGACTGGCGCATGTGTGATATTTGCTAGCACTTCCCCTCTCTCTCTTTCCCTCACACCCCCGTCCTCCGATTTATGTTCCCCGACATGAATTTCTGCTTGAGTTTGTGTGCGTTTGTGACCTTCTAGATCTATACTTCTTCTAGAATTGCCTGTGTTGGTTCTACACCAAAGTGTAGGCTAAGGCTAGCCTAGATCTAGAGGCCTACGGTCTCATTGAAAACACGCCAA
>NW_004797272.1:2730714-2736849 GCF_000002075.1 Aplysia californica | reverse complement strand
AGAGAGAGAGAGAGAGAGAGCAACACCAAAATGGTTCAGGTCTATACATTCTTACGTCTAGGTTCAGGTTCAATTAACTCACTCTGGCAATTCGGTTTAATGGTAGAGGCAGGAAGAAGATGGGGAGGATGTGAAAGAGGAGGAGAAGGGAGGATGAGGAGGAGAAGCATGGATATAATATACTTCTGGTTCAGCTTATATTTAACGCAAGGAAGAAACAACAACTACAACAACAACAACAACAACAACAACAACAACAACAACAACAACAACAACAAACAACACCAACAAAAACGACAACGACGATCACGACGACGACAACAACAACAACAACCATACCAACAACAACTACAACCGCAAACTCGCTTTTATTTAGTCCACACTGTAGGCCTACGCTACCTGACTTTCTCATGAACCCTGCAATAAATACGTGTGGGCTACATCAATTTGGACTATACGTGATCTATGGCATCCCTGACTCACATACTGTATGTGATGGGCTCATAAGGCTACTTAGAATTACAAAGTTCGATCTGACATTTTTGGCCGTTTTGAGTTACTAAATTATAATAAGACCATGAGGTCAAATCCTAAATTTTAATTGTGTTCTACCTGTTCTATCAAATCTCTAGATTTTTAAAAGTCATTATTAAGGTATTCAAAGAATTGCATTTTAAAAAGCTTGACTTGATGTGAAACTCCAATTTTTTGCGTCAAATTTCTCAAAACTAGGTTATGAACAACAGATAGAACTTTGTAATTCTAAGGTTGCAAGTAGTCTGGGTGTGTTGAAGCTTTCTTAGACACGAAGGTTAACCATTTCGAAGACGGCACACTTGGCTCGACATCTCAACAGGACACGGCCTTGGCTCGAAATTATAGGCCTAGTTTCAAACAGGGAAATTTTAGCGCCCTCCTTTATGACCTTATGCAGTTGCGAGCGTCGTAAAACTGTTACTGAACCAAGTATAGAAAAATGTGTGTTCGTTAATTCTGTCGTGGTCTGACAAACACATTGTTCTCAAAATCAAGGTTTCGAGATAATCGCGATTTAGTGTCTTAGCTAATTAAACAAACAAATAACAATGTTGTTTTTGTTTGACTTTCCCACATGAAGATATATCTCATTAATCATGACTATACCAAATTTAATCGAATTTGAGCTAAAGACAAACAAACCAATACGAAGATTGCGTTTTATCTCATCACCCTTGTAGGAATGCGTTTTACTTTCAACGCATTAATCCCATAATGATCTGATAAAACGCATTTATTTTCTGTAAAACGCAGTCGTAAGACGGATTTATGATTCCCTGGCGTACATACTGTATGTGATGGGCTCGGTGGCCTAGTGGTTTGGCTCTCGGACTCGCAACCGTAAGGTCGTGGGTTCGAATCCCGTAAGGGGTCCGACGTTGTGTCCATGGGAAAGGAACTTTGCACAAATTTTCCTCACTTCATCCAGGTGGAAATGGGTACCCGGCAATAGACATTGAACGATCTTGTCAGTTTGATAGTGTTTGAGCGCGTGAAACCCGCAGCTTGCGCTGTATGCTTCTGCGGAAGCCGAGAATGTTTCAGAGTGTTCTCAGAGGGTCTGCCGAGGTAATAATAGTTGTAAAGCGCATAGAGCAGGCTCTTGAGCATGGATATGCGGTATATAAATGCAATTATTATTATTATTATTATTATTATTATTATTATTATTATTATTATTATTATTATTATTTTATTATTGTTATTGTTATTATTCTTTCACCTACGCACCGTTATTGTTCCAGGGATATGTTCGTCTACTCCTGATGTAAGGACTTCAGTTGAATGCATATCTTTACAACGCATTGGCCTTTTCTTTACCTGTACATTACACAGAAAAAAACCTCTGAGAGGTTAGAAAGAAGAGGAGAGAGAGAAAGGGAGAGAGGGGTGGGGAGAGAGGGGGTCAGACAGACAGGCCGACAATCAGACCGACAGAGAGAGAGGGGGAGGAGAGGGGAGAGAGAGAGAGAGAGAGAGAGAGAGAGAGAGAGAGAGAGAGAGAGAGGGGGGGGGGAGTGAGTGAGAGAGTGAGAGAGAGAGAGAGAGAGAGAGAGAGAGAGAGAGAGAGAGAGAGAGAGAGAGAGAGAGAGAGAGAGAGAGAGAGAGAGAGAGGTGTGGGGTGGGGGTGACCAGAAACATGGCAGGATACCTGGAACTTAACCAGCCCGATCTTTCTAACATCCAATGGCAGCCCTGTCTTTATAGACGAAGAGGCAGGAAATGTTAACTACAACCATCCAACCATTAATGTTTATCGTCTAAGGATCACCATTTTAATGCATTTTAATGACAGTCTCAAACCTATACAAATGTTAACTGATCCTTGTCACAAGCTGTCTAACCGGTTCGGCGAGTAGACTCGAAACATTGTGGTAGACCGCTTACAAAACCATTTCCCAAACTGGCAAGGCGGTATAACATCGCCAACTGAACCAGAATCATCTAGGTAGACCTTCCAGTTGCCGGAGCAGTTGTGCAGCACAACGTCAACTAAACCAGCGTTGTAGATCTTCAACTAAGCCGGCACCATTATATTAGCTCGTAACACGGTTTAATGAGGCGCGCGCCAGTTTTTGCACAGATAGAGTTATTATATTATCATCTTAAAGCTTGTTCATTAATTGTTTTTCATTTGGCGAAAAAAAATGAACATCGATCGATCTTGAATAAAAGTTGAGATATATGCGATTGAAAGATCGCCTGGTATCCACCCTTGGTAGTTTTACAATCGATCCGAGTACTGTAGGCTTTGGCCGCCTCCCGGGCAAAATTCAAAATTTTATTGATTCCTACCAAACTGAAAATGTTTAATGTGACCTACTCTCCCATATAACCTTATGCAGTTGCAAGCACGGTAAAACAGTAACCAAAACAAACTCGGGTTTCCTGAGTGATTTTTCCTCAGCATTTAATACAATTCTACCACAAATATCATTGAAAAATTAAGTCTGAGAGTTATCATTATAATATTGCAGCATGGGTCCTGGAATTTCTGACAGGCTGACAACAATAATGATTATGTTAAGCTGAACAACACAAAATCTGACACAACCCTTTGTAACACCGGCGGTCCTCAGAGGTGTGTTTTGTCACCAGTTTTGTATACAACATATACCAACGACCATAAATGTAAATATAAAACAACACGATGACTTCGCTAATACTGGATTATAAACCTTGATGAAAAAGAGTAATTCGAAAAAACGTGTATGTTTTTAAAATGGTGCTATTCAAATTTTCTAAAATGTGAACCTCTTAAAAACCAAGGAAATGATTTTTTATTTTCAAAGAAAAAAACCACAACAAAAATCCCACCACTCGTAATTGAACAAAAAACAATTGAAATCACAGATTCATACAAACACCTTGGTCTTACAATAGACAAAAAATCTACCTGGCAAAATCAGGTAAACAATAATGTTAAAAAGGTAAATCAGAGGCTGTACTTCCTGAGGAAGCTAAAGTCCTTCAATCTGAATCCATCCATCCTTCAGATATTCTACACCATCACAATTTTTAAAAATTGATAAATTTTGGTATCTTATTCTACGGTGGCGATTTGGGAAGACAGCACATCATAAAAATAAACAAGTTGATCAGAAAGGCACAAAAAACAATTGGTAGAGACCTAAGTAAGTTTGAATACCTGTACAAAACAAACGTTCTAAAAAAAGGCGGAAATAATGCTGAGAGACCATTGCCACCCGCTGACATCGGAATTTCAATTATCAGCCCGCAGTAAACGAAACATTTCCAAAAAAAGCAAGAACAGACAGAATACTCATCCGTACCAACTGTAGTGGGGTTAGTGAACACACTGTGCTACAATTAATGAAACAGAGAGAGAGAGAGAGAGAGAGAGAGAGAGAGAGAGAGAGAGAGAGAGAGAGAGAGTCTGCTCTGTGTGTGTGTGTGTGTGTGTGTGTGTGTGTGTGTGTGTGTGTGTGTGTGTGTGTTTTACGGAGCAGGTTGTCTTAACACGTGAGACATGTATTTACTAAAGTCCTGTCTTGTTGTGCGAATGCGTGAGAACACCTAACCTTCGTAACATCCACTGCCATTGTAAACGACCATGATAAATTTCTCCTTGCGAGATAAATAAAGATTGTCATTGTCATTGTTATTTAGCGCACTTGTCTGTCGTCACCGTTTTTCACCTCACTGAGAACCTGGCCAGCCATCAATGCCGTAGCCAACCGTGCCTGTACTAGGCCCGACTTCACCACTGTATCTCTGACGGTCAGCAGTTGACAGTGTACATCTTCTTGCTGTGAGGCACGGCTGTGTCATTCAAAGGACCACTTACAAGACTTAGAATCTAGATATAGTGTTGCGTCCAAGTTGCTCGGGCTCCGGCGTCTTTGCACGATGCGATTCGTACAGTTTGATTTCAACGGCCGAAATGGGCTAGGAGTGGAACTTTCCGAGGGTGGGGACATTGTGGATCTATCTAGCAATGATTCCTCAATACCTTCCAATATGAGGGACTTTATTGGAGGAGGTCAAACACTTATTCAGAAAGCCGCTAAGTAAGCAAAGTGTGGCTGTTACTGTTAAGCAGATCTCTTGTTATAGCTATGTTCCCTTATTCAAGGCTTTTCAATCTGTAGTCAAGTTCAAGACAGATTTTCCTTCTCTGCATTGGCCATCCTATTTTGACACGAGTCCAACTGTTTGATGTATTATTTTAAAATGTAATGAGGGGAGCGGCCTACATAAATGTACTATGGTTATTAAATAAGTTTCCTCTGCCCCTGAAAGAAAGGCGAAAGTAGTCTAGCATGCACTTAGCAAAATCAGCGCGACATAGAAACCTTTCGCTATGTAAGAGTTTTGCTATGTAGGTCAACATATTTTAAATAGGTACAAAGAAGGAACACATTTGACCTGAAAATCTTTTTGCTATTATGCTTGTTTTGCAAGATGCGTGTTCGCAATATGCGAGCTAGTCGCTGAACCTGTCTTATTCAAAGCACCTTCTATCTTAACGACAAGTTCAAAAAGTGCAGCGTCATCCTTGTGTATTTTGCCTAACACCACCACTATCACTGAGTGTCTCAGGGGCTCATTTGACGAAACGTGACTTTATCAATCTGTGTGAGTGTATGTGTCTATGATCTGTTTGCTAAATGATCCATAGTGGGAGATTCGTGTCGTAATTCTGGTGAACGGAGGGCGTCTCTTGTAAGTCCCACTTCTTTACCATCTTTCTATTATTTCTGAGTAGGTGTCTTCGTTTTCCCAAGCATTAAATGGCTGGTTGTAGTATCAATACTATGTCTGTTATGCTTCTCCATAAATTAAATAAATGTTAATAATGGGTATGATGATTGATTCTTAGAGTAACTTATGTCCCTGCTTATGGCTTATGAGTGAGTGAGTTGGTGGGAAAGACTGCATTTCCCCCCCAATATCTCCCCAGGGCTGTAGAGCGTGGTGAAAACGTCTTACAAAGGAGTCAGGTGAAGCTGTTTGCCCCTATCCTGAACCCCGATAAACTGCTGGGCATTGGAATGAACTACGTCGACCACTGCGCGGAGTTGAATGTGCCAGTGCCAACTGTACCTGTTGTGTTCTGCAAATTCAACAGTTCTATCGCAGGCCCTTCTGATGATGTTCCTTATCCTGATGAGACAAAGGTGTGCGCCCGTCTTTATTTTTTCAAAGTTAAATAATGCATCAATGTATTCATGATTTATTTTTTAAATTATTTTTCAAAAACCAAACTAAATGAAAGTTGACTAGATCTATTACTGTTAAACACCCTCTATATATCCACCTGAACAGCTAATATCAGTTTTGTTTCGTTTTGAGAATCGCACTACCACATACAATACAACAATTTAAAGAGAAAAAAGTGCTTAAAAATGGCGGTCTTGCGCGTTCATATGACCTTATGCAGTTGCGAGCGCCGAAAAAACTCACACACACACACACACACAGTCAAACTGTCTCTAACGGCCATCACTCTGTCCAAAACAATCACCTGTACAAAACGACCCCCAACACCTTCTGCTTTTTCTTGTTTTTGTTCTTGTTCTTCTTGTTCTTCTTCTTCTTCTTCTTCTTCTTCTTCTTCTTGTTCTTGTTCTTCTT
>NW_004797272.1:2705666-2730043 GCF_000002075.1 Aplysia californica | reverse complement strand
CACACACACATTGAAAAGGAAGTTAGCACACAACAATTTTCGATCACATTCAAAGGTTCTTCTTTTTCTTCATTGCACTTCTCACTTCTCAGAACTTTATTTTAAGCTGATTGGGGAACTGTATCAAAATGCTGAAATTATAGAAATTAGAGTCTGGCTGGGGTGAGGGTGGAAAAGGGGAGAGGGAAAGGGGATGGGGTGGTTTTGCTTTGGGCACTGACTGCTGAACGAGGTAGGTGCTTCTGTCCTCGTTAAAAAAATCCCTCTATGTCCTCACTGGGCGGTCCTTGCCCAGGTAAGGTAACCCAGGGAAGTAGGAGGCGAATAGAACACCAAAGAACAACGGGGAAGAGGCTATCCAATAACTGATTACCGAATATAGGGCTACAGCTTTTGTGTTCATGCTCTTACGCCAGTTTGAACCGGACAGAATGATATACAAAAAAATTATATTTGTCTGAAAATATGTACTATTGTAAGTCTTTTTTTCCCCCTTTTTTTCTCACATGTGAAGGAACTTGATTGGGAAGTGGAACTGGCTATTGTGATTGGAAAAGAAGGGAAGAACATTTCGGTGAGCTTTTATTTATCAGACGTATACTGAATTTGAAATCGTTTTGCACTAAACTGTGGCATAGAAAACTAGCATAGAGACTTGCCACCTTAATGAATTGTCAAGTGCCGTTTTCTTTTTTATATGCTTACTATAAGTCGTTGCTTTATGTAGACTTTTTTTTGGTGCTATTGCTACCTGACTTCTCAAGTTTTAATTTGGAGATGATTCTATGTTGTTGACAATTATTAATTTACTTGTGATTAAGTGATGACTTTTGTTATTTTTATTCTGGCTAGAACTCTTTGTTTCAAACTATGGCCCTGCTGCCAGTCCCGTTTCATACTAGGCCCACTAGAGTTTCACCTGAGCTTGCTGCACTTTGCATCCCTCCCCATCCTTCCCACACCTTGCCTTTTCCTTGGGTTTTCTTGCACTATATATAAAGTTTTATAACAAAAGCATGATTATATTTCAAACACAGATGGTAGCCTATGTCTCTTTTGTTTGTCCTTTTTTTTCAGAAAGAGGAAGCAATGCAGTATGTATTTGGGTATACTATCGCTGATGACGTCAGTGCCAGAGACTGGCAAATAAAGTACAAAAACGGCCTGATTGGGAAAAGCATGGATGGCTTCTGCCCTCTAGGACCTGCCATTGTCATGAAAGAAGATTTGGAAGGTTTGTGTTTTTTATCATCAATATTGCTTATTGTATTTACTTATTAGAATATTACACTAACCACCACATGAAGCTGAAAGGGTTGTGGTAAGTTTGAAAATGAATAGGATACCGTTCAATTCACATACAACTTTGGGTACCGGTACCCCAAACACACGACAGTAACCATAGCATCAACAATACAAAAATGCTTCCAATGACCAAAGGCATATTTATCTTTGTTTTGGGACAGTGTTTCTGAAAGGTAGCCTATTTATTTTGTATGTCCATATATAAATAAAGGCTCAGTTTTAATTAAAAGTATTTATGAGTTTGTTGTTTTTCCCCCCTTTTTATTTGTACATATATACATATCTTTAAATCACTCTCTGGGGGACTGCGTCAGTTTTTAACCTAGAACTGTTTTTCTCTTCCGACTTAGTGTGTTTTTCCCCTACATATCAACATTTTCGTTCTCATAAATATACCGCTTTTTTAGCAGTTTGAATCCCGTGGTACCTTTGTCTGTCCATTGCACATGTTTTGATTAATGCAAGAACGTAGAACAGGTGTTTATAAAATTCTCTCTCTGGTCTTTTCAGATCCACACAATTTAAAAGTGTGGACCCGAGTCAACGGTGTTACAAAGCAGGACAGTAATACAAAGCAGCTAGTATTTAAGACAGAAGAGCTAATCGCTTTTCTTTCCAGGTTAGTATGTTGCCATGTACATCTTTATTTCACCATGGAAAATCTTATGGGTCTCAGCATCTATACAGAATTGGCTATAAACCCAGGAAAACAGAAACCATGATGTATGTTCAAATCCTTTATAAAAAAGAACATGCACTTTTGGCACAAATTGTCTGGATATCCTTGCTTGTTCTGGTAGGATTTGAATGCTCATTGTACATGTATAACTTTTAATGCCTTATTCAAGGTAAATCTTTTTTCTTTGGTAATTATAGTTTTGATTAATTGATTCAAATGACAATGAAAAAGTATGTACATGTTCCTTTTCAATGTGAAATTCTGAATCTTGACTGTAAGTACTCAAGAATTTTTAAAATTTTAGTTGTGTTTGATGCTCTGAATGCTGAATCTTCCGACTTCGTTGCCATTGACAACTTTTGATTTTAGTTGATGAACTGATAGTGTACTTCCTTTCTATTATAAGACCTATATATTGGTATAAGTGATGGCTGCAAAACATCATTTGCATCTCAAACTGCTTCTTTCTGCACAGATTTTTCACTCTGAAACCAGGGGACACAATCCTAACTGGCACCCCTCCTGGTGTTGGCTTTTCCCGCAAGCCTCCAGAGTTCCTCAAGGTAGTACAAAAATAAATATCAATAGCAAATAGCATTTTAAAGATGTATGTACAGTGTAGCATGCTCTATTTTTACACTCACAGTCTGGCATGCACATAGCAAAATAGGAATGATGCAGCAATCGTTTCATTTTGCACGAATTGCTGTTTATGTAAAGGAAGAAACAGGACAATTATGTCAAAATAAAACAGGAATAATACCCCATGCGCCACGCCAACGTGCATGGTTCATAGTCCCTTAGAAAAGCCTACTTAGATTTGCAGAACAGGTCTTTTTAAAGTTTTTTTTTTATCCACCTCTGCTAGGACCAGCCGTTTTTCTAAGCCTTTTCGTTCCTTATACCCCGCCATGATGCAATCTCTGTTACAACTTTACGTAGATCTAACCAAAGGCCTTAATTTCACGGAACAGAATGATGGCTAGTTGTGCGCAGTGTTAGATCTCTTTTGAGGAGGAAGTGAGTACTGACTCACGTGTCTGCAATAGCCTACTGGACAGGCCTGTATGTGCCTTCATTATGAACACAGGCTCCCCCACATGCTGCAGAAGTGTGTAGGCCATGTCTACCCAGCGAGTTTTGGTCTACCACTGAACACTTCTGTGATACCATCATCTGCCTCTTAGACACTGGTTTTGGGTATACGAGTAGGTTGATAAAAAGAGCTTCCTCCTGTCTCTTTTTGTTTTCTTGACTATCTTCTCAACCTCGAACCAGCAACGTCGCACATGCCTGGGATCTGCCTTCAGATCTCGTGCCCAGATGGATCTTGGCCTTCCTCTCCTAACCTCCTCCACTAATGATTCCATTTTAGGCCTCGTCTTGTCACATTGTAAACTGTCTTGGTCACATCTTTGGCTACACTATTATTGCCTTCAGCATATAGAGAGGTTGTTGGCCTTCACTCAAACTGTGGACCCCCCCCCCCCCCCGCCTTTCTCTCTCTCTCTCTCTCTCTCTCTCTCTCTCTCTCTCTCTCTCTCTCTCTCTCTCTCTCTCTCTCTCTCTCTCTTTCTCTCTCTCTCTCTCTCTCTCTCTCTCTCTCTCTCTCTCTCTCTCTCTCTCTCTCTCTCATTATGGCTACTTCGGTTAAATAGATTTACAGTCGTGATTAATTAGATTTACCCTTGCTGACGCTAGTTCTTCTCGCTATCTATAAATTGTTTACGTTCTTAATTCTGTAGAAATCAACCACTTTGAATTTTTAATTCAGCTTAGTATTTAGGAATTTTCTAGAATACAGCTAACAGGTGTTTACAACAGTATTGATCTGATAAGACAAATTGATACGAGTCATTGTGCAAGTGCTGGAGAGTTGATGTTCGATAGTTTAGGAAATATTTGACTATAAATTACGCCACGAATTTTAGCCGCACTATAGAATGTAATAGCCGTATGTGTATAGATCTATTTGAAAGCAAATAATGAAAACATCAATGCACTTTGTCTCGTTTCAGAGAGGAGATGTTGTGGAAGTTGGCATTGAAAATATTGGGACTCTGACAAACAAAATTGTTTGAAAGCAAAACTGACTGAATGTTTGGACATTACACTGCAATCAAGCTGAAAGAAGTTCTCCATTTCTCCAGCCTTTTTTTGAGAATTCTTATTTCATTGAATGTTTCGAAGGAATAGCCCACTAGAGAGGGCTTATTGATATGCATTGTATTGTATTTGTTATTCATACCTTTTCTAATTATTTCAAAAATACTGTCTACTGATACCTTAACTTGGCTTTTACCAAATTGTATGTGAAGTCCATTATTCCCCATGCCAGAGGACTTAAGATTCACATTCCTTTAACTCATTAAGCTCTATAAAATGCATTTATTGGAGACACGCGTTTACATGCCAGACACTTGGGTTTATTGCTTGTAATTTTCTTTTACCGTATCATTTAATGCCGGTTCCTGCTTTGGATTTAGATTTTCATATTTTACAGTCACGGAACAAATTTTGATAAACTGTTTGCTTTGTTTTTATTATTATGTCGTTGTTGTTGGGTTGGTTGTTTGTTTGTTTTTTTGTTTTGTTTTGTTGTTTTGTTGTTTTTTTGGGGGGGACAACTGCAGTTAACCCTCATCAACCATTATAACCATTAACCCCCTCCCCCCCCCCCACACACACACAACACACACACACACACACACACACACACACACACACACACACACACACACACACACTCACCGTTAAACCGCCAGCCCCGCCTACCGCCAGTTCTATACATAGTCTCTTTGACTTTCACACTGCCAACCGCTATTCGCCAACTGTCTGAGTTGTACGGTCCTTATTTAACTAATAGAAATTTGCCTATACTGCGCATGGCGCACAACGCCCTCCAGTTGGCTACCCGACAATCTTTCTCCCGCTAAAAAGAGAAAAGACTCTGGGCTCTGAGTACATGTTGATCATCAACAAAAAGACACTTTTCAAACACAACCGCGCAGCAGAATCATGTTCCTTGACGTTGGGCAGCCGGAGCTATAATATCCTACAACAGAGAAACCCCGATGAACATCCAGCCCCGCTGTTGTGCCAACTTCGTTCTCGTCCCAAGGGTAGCCTAGCGATATACCGAGGTCTGACGGTACCTACACCTGTATCTGGAGTATCATCTCTGACTCAGAGGTTGACGTATAATGACCCTCCATCATTCACGGTCACGAGCTTCCTTTGCACATTCTGCTATACCGCACACATTCACCAGCCCAACCCTCTCCAACCCTCCTGGCTGTCCAAAAGGTCTCCATCCTCCTCCTTAACTCCTCCCATGGAGTGACTAAATAAGGAAGTTGTTGTATATGATGTATTCTCAGGATTCAAATGGTGATGTTTAGTCAAAGATAGTAAATAACAAGATGGGCCACTTAGCCAAAAAATCGATGATGAAACTTTTTTAATTGGCTCAAAGAGAGAAGTGGCCCATCTTGTTATGTACTATCTTTGGTTTAGTTAGCAAGTAGTTTAGTAAGAGTTTTATGGCTAGTCCGTGTTTTTATGTTGCCTAAACATGTTACTCTTTGTCTTCCCCTGGCTCCCCTCCCCACATCCTTCCTTCAACTTCAAACACCTGTTTCACAATGGTTTCATGTCGTTTTAAGTGGCAAGAGTGTTGTATTTTTCCACATTTTATTTTATTCAGCAGGGTTTGTCTTGCGTGGAAAATCTGGTTTTATTGTATAATATTTTTCACAGAAAAGGACAAATCCTTTTGAACAGTAAGTATGAAATGTTTCAAATTCAAATGATACTTATGCAGAATTGTTAAAAGATACGCGAAAAACGTTTTTATCTGTTACGTCTTATATAATGTCTTCCTGTTGTTTGTTCCAAAGCTGAGTTTTGTGAAAGTTTCATCATCGATTTTCATTGCATTCGGTTTCAGTCTCTACAGAACCAATTATTTTTATATCAAAATCAATCTATACATTATATTTTTTAAAATAAAATAAAATAAAAAAAATTTTTAATAAAAAAATAAAATTTAAAAAATGTATAAATTTTTTTAAAATTTATTTATTGCTCGGGGTGATAAAAAGCTCTATTGTGCACCATATAATAAATGAATATTATATTTGAAATACAAATTGAGATGTCCCTAATGGAAAAAGGGGGGGGGGGTAAAATTATCGAGACAATGGTTGCCAAAGTTTGGTGAGTTCCAAAGCGTGAGTTTCCTTGGAAACTGTACATTTATTTATTTATTTACTTTTTTTGTTCCTCCGATCAACGGTTCAAGTGATGATGGAGGCGAAGATGACGATGGTGTTTTTCAGTTTTAGTAAGTGTTTTACGGCACTTGCAACACGATACGGTCATATAAGAATAAGTGCCGAAGATTAGAGGTGTAGTGTTACAAGAGAGTAATGAGGCCAAGAGGTTAAGGTGTTGGCCTCTCATTCAAAGGTTCCGGGTTCGAATCCGGGTAGCGACCGAAAATTTTCTTCTCTAAATTTGTCTCCTTTCATCTCATTTCCTGCTCTCTAGCAATGTTCTGTCGTCTGTTTTCGTCTCCTCTTTCTGCTCCTTTGCCCCTTCCTCTGGGCTCCTGATTCTTTCTGCAGCCTTTCTACTACTGCTACTCCTTCGCTTCTTCTTACTGTTGTCTTTCAGCCACACACCTGATCTTCTGGTAGGAAAGATATACACCTAGCCTTCTCGGACAAGGACGAAAAATCTCGGAGGGCCCGTGTGCAAGTTGCGCAAGTTAAAGATCCCTTGGTGGTCTAAAATCGGTAAGAGTATTAAGAAGTTATTTTACATAATGTATTACATGTATCAGGATTCAAATGGTGATGTTTAGTTAGTAAGTAGTTTAGTAAGAGTTTTATGGCGCTCACATCAAGTACGATAAACGATTAGGAGCTATCTGTAGTTTTATACAGCCCTTGCAATACAATTTAGGTCATATAAGTCTAAAAGATTAGAGTTGTTCTGTTTTAGTAAGCACTTTACAGCTCTTGCAGCGCAATTAGGTCATAAAAGTGGCAACTTCGCTTCCGGTCCTCCAGTACTGCGTGTTGCTTTTTGTGTGCATTAATGTATTGATATATACTTGTGGTGAATTTGCTGATCACTCTTTAGGAAGAGGCAATCCTGTAATTCTCTGGTCGTCTAGGCATGGTTTTTCAGGCTTTTGACATGCTCCGACGACCACAGAAGTGCCTCGGGACCGGTTGCGAACGACGATAACGATAACCTGTAAGCACACAAGTTAGTCTGCTTTGACTATGAAAGTTAATTTTTACGAAGATTATTGGCCACATTCCTTTCACTGTTTTGAAAATGTGATAGCATAGACGTAGGGTAACAAACACACTACGAAGTGGCTAGCCGTACTTAGATCTAGGTTTGGCCCAATCGACTCAATCCTGTTAAGTACACAGGTCTCATGAGATCTAGATCTAGTTATTATTCAGGTTCAAATACATGCAAGTCAGTAAGGCACCTTTTGGTTTTGTCTGAAATACAAATACTTTAGGCATTGCAAACTAAAATTTTCATTTACAATTCAGCCATCAATATTAAGTACGGCTAGACTGACAGTCTACCCGTCCGTAAGTACGGCTAGCCTGGCTGTCTACCCGTACTTAAGTACGGCTAGACTTCTTGTCTAGCCGTACTTAAGTACGGCTAGACTGCCAGTCTAGCCGTACTTATCTTAGGCCCTATTTACATTAGAAAACAGGAGGTTTAAAATACATGCACAGTCATTAAGGAACCTGGTTTTGTCTCAAATACAAATACTTTAGGTACTGCACACTAAAAATGTATATTTACAATTCAGTAGGCCTATTTTTTGTAAATGGTCAGTCTAGCCATCATATTAAGAATAAGTACGGCTAGACTGTAAGTCTAGCCGTACTTAAGTACAGTCTAGCCGTCATTAAGTACGGCTAGCCTCTTCCAACACACTAACAATGTCATCACTTAGAAGCGGCCCCCATGTGATTTTTCGGCCTACTTTTATTAAATGCTAGGGATGAAGATGACGAATTATTTCCAAATTTTTGGTCACTCTATGCGAGGAGTTGGGAATGAGGGTTGTGTCCTGCCCCCCAGGACAGCCTGGCGGGGATCTAGAGTAAGCACAAACAAACTTAACACTAAGACTAACACGCATGTCATTTCCTACATCGGAACATCATCATCGCCAACATAAATAATCATCCTCATGCTCACTATCACAATTACCATTACCGTCACCATCGCCAACAACATCATCATCATCATCAGCATTATCATCATCATCATCATCATTACCGACTCAACAATTCCCCTTTCATATAACAATCTGCACCATTACTTTCTTTTTACGTAACCAACAAAAACGGGCACCAAAATCAGGACACGGGGAAAAAAAAAAAAAAAAAAGTCATAAAAGTGGCAAAGAGTAGATATGTTACAGGAGAGCAACAAATACAATAAAGAAGGATAGAAAAGGATAATAGAAAGAAGTTTGATAGATAAGAAGGGGTGTAACACACCAAAGCATCCACCAACCACCCACAAATAGAGGTGGTCAACCTTAACAAACATCCTTTTTATACATTTTCGAGGCAACGACCCCATAAAATGATATTAAAAAGTAACAACAAATGAGACCAAAAAAGTTGTGGTTTCAAAATAAATAGCTTTATTGTCCAAGTACAAGACATTAACAAGTTTTGATATAAATTTGTATAATTTCAGCAATTTTAGAGAAAACATAACATACTGATCTGAATGTGGCAAAGGGAATTTTACAGTAGAAATAAACTGATTTACATTATGTGGGTAGGAGCAACACTATCTTATCCTCCGTTAATGTGAGGTGCGTCTGTCCAGGAAATCCGCCAAAAAAAAAAGGCATCTTTAACGCAAACTTCATTTTCTTACTTCTAAATCTAAAAAATATGGGAGATCCCAAAATTCCAAAAAAGAGAGAGAGTTAATTTTGTTTGTTATGAGATTACTTGTCGGATTATAACAATGCTACATATCGTTTATCATTTTTTTTAAAAAGGAAAGAGACTGAGCACCTGTCGGCATCTGGCATTTACAGCATACACTGTACCCCTTAAGCTCCTACAGTTACTCATGATGCAGTTGCCTCAAATTACCTGATTGAAGCTTGGAATACTGGCTGGACAACAGCATGTGGTACAGGAACCCACTCAGTCAATAACTGGTCCTTATTATGGATCACCAAGAAACTTCACCGGTATTTTGAGAACAGTAAAATTGTTGCAAAAAAAATGTTGTTTCACAACTTTAATAAAAGTATTAAAAGATGGGATGATGTGGCACCCACTGATATTTCAATATCAGACACTGTTTGCTATTATTCTTTATTTAGCCTTATTTCCTTTCCTCAATTTTACAAACAAGTTGTATTAAGCTTGGTGATAGTCATCGGTTCTAGTATGTTTGACACCCCCCCCCTCCCCCAACATCTTTGAAAATTGAATGGTTCACAAAAAGCAATCATTATTATGGAGATCCACTCATAATTCATGAAAAGAAAGGGGTACATCAAATTACTAAAAAGTAATTCAGACGTAGGTCAGGGGGGGGGCAAAAGCAAGGAACTTAAGGGGACAGCTCATCACTGAGCCAGCCAAATGGAAGCTGTAAAACAGTGCAATATGTACAGTGTGACAGCTACTTTCTACAGTGACCCTGTAACAGATTGGCCTGGTGCTGTGCCAGTAAGAATTTCTAAGTGACGCGGCCCCTCATACATTATTCCAAAGTTCTTCAATCGTAATACAAATGACGTATACTTGCAAACAAATCCATTCACAAAATGACATCCATAACTCTGGCTATATTTCATAAACTCTACACGAGTATTCTTGCCAACCAAATTTAGGAGTAGGAGTAAATGAAATCTATGATATACCGAAATGGTGTAAACTATACAAGTTGTGTACAGTGAAGTGTCGCCAGCATTAAAGAAGGGAAGAAAAGAGAGAACTCTCATACTAAGTACTATTGCTATCCAGTTCCATAAGAAAAGGAAAACTGTACAGGACACACTTAGTGCCTAGCCTTAGTCTGAGCCAGCAGATCCGCAAACAGGTCAAGTGCCTCGTCATCACAAAGTAAAACCTACACACTGTCATCTTAATTACTCTATCTTGAGCAAGCGTTCCCATTGGCAAATTTCTCCTTGCAAAGTTCTACACTAAAGGATAGGAAGGGGCGTAATGGAGGAGTCTTACTACTCTTAATGTAAATTTTCAGAAGCATGGCACATTCACAAAATATGTGTTACCATGAACATTGTTTATGCCACATTCCCAAATTGAAGTAAAACTTGTTAAAAAAAACTCAAGGGATTGAAAACCTCAGAAACCACAAAAATTGAGGTTGATCTAGTCATTTCCCAAGACATGGTGAATGAAATTTCATTTATTTTAAAAAGGAGATCAATATTCGCAGTCACACACAAAGCATGTGCTCTGGATAAACTACACACCGCACTGAATCTGTGGTGGGGCTCACTGCACGCAAGAATATTTACCAGTGATTAATACTCCTTAGAATTAAGTATTGAGACAAAACGCAAAAGGGCAATACTTGTAACATTCAGAACATGCAGAAATCAATAAAGTTATATACAAGTTTGCATAAACAATTAGAAACCTGGACACTGGGTATACTGCTAACTGGACAAAACCAACAAGGAAACTGGGAACCAGCACTACAGCTCCTGCTACAACTTGCTACAGCAAGCCCAAACTTTACAAGAATCAATAGGAAACGAGGCAAACTGGCCAGGATGTAACGCACTGATGGTGAAAAGAGTCTCATGGGAACACGTACAGCTGCAGCCCTCCGCCTTGTCCCCGACACAGCCTTTGCGCTATTCAGACATCAGCTCAAGTCCTCATCCCACACACAGCGGTAAGACTGAGAGCACGGGTGTGCTGGCTCTGGCCCAAAACATTCACTCTCTGTACTTCTTCTATCGGACAGGAAAATCGGATCAGAGCAGTAGTAAAAGTACAAATCAATTCCGACACCCTGATCAATACCAGAACATATCAAACGTAGTCCATTCAATCACATTGCCTGGCAAGTCTCAGTCATCATGAATCTCAACACCGAAGTGAGTGCTGGTGTTGGAGAGGGAAAAACATCATCAAGTAGTGGAATGTGGACAGCTAGAAGCTAGGAGATAGCCACATCTATATATACATGAGACTCCAGCTTGAGTGGTGTTAGTGTTCTACGAGCACAGTAAAAGTCTCCAACAAATCCCACCCCAGTGGGCACAGAACACAACTCTACATCCAGTAACGCCATAGCGCACACCAACTATCGTAGGTGGCAGCCAACTGGCAATGTCCCTTGGTTCCTAATCTCAGCAAATGTCCCAGTGGTAGGCAACATGGGTTTAAGGAGTAACCACAGGTGTTGTGCAGCACCAGTGTGACTGGATGAGAGCACTGAGAGAGGACAATAGGAGTGCAGAGGGAGGACACGTTCCAACTTCTTTGGGGCAATCAGAACTTTAGTAAAATCAACACTAAGGAGTCAACATAGAGAGACTTTATAAGGCAACCATAATTTATACACAAAATAAGAATACTCATGATTTTCTTTCTCATATGTTAGAGGCAACATTTACAAAACACGATTTTTAGTTGCAGGGAGATAAAATGCTGTGCCAAAGAATCCATAAACTTCACTTCTGACATCATCCCCTTCGTTCTTGCTCTCCCTCTACATCCCCCCTTGTCCTCCTGCCTCAACATATCTCCATAAAGCATCTAAAGACTGCAAACTAAATCACGTTCACGGACAAACGCATCCCAGCAATGGCTTGTTTACTGTCAACCTGTTATAAACCAAGGTGTCTGTGCTCCGCATGTCTCAGTCAGGGGCAAAAGTCTAGACAGACCTTAGGCAAGAAGAACAGCAGGATCTAGGTTATATACACGGAATTTGACCAAGTCTTTTAAGTACAAAATCTACATGTCTTAAAAATAAGCAAAGAACAATGAGGTCATGCACCAAAACAGTGAGGATAGATGGGTCAGTGGACACAACGTGGACAGCACATATTTAAACACAGTTGTTTCAGGTGTAGAAAAAACACGAGCTCACAATACACACTTATACAGACACCACAGAAAATCACTCTGGCGATCTTTTTTTTTATACTCTGTACTTACAGGCTGGCAGACAGCATAGCACCCAATATCCCTGTGATATCTACGTCGATGAATGAGAACTGTACTTGAAAATACATACAAACTCAGTCTTTTAGTCAAAAATCACCATTGGAGACAGACCACACCTATTGTTCACAACAACTTCATGTGTGTACAGATATACTACAAAAACAAAAATAAGAGACATTTTGCAGAAATTACCATTGAGTGCACAGCCTTGACGAAATGACCTCCTGGGGCAAAATTCCACATGTGCAGCCTCAGAGAATGTTTGTGATGTGCATGTGCACAGTGACAAATTTGATTATCAGATACAGGTTGTTTGCAAGTGCCATACATCCTCAAGGTATCTACCAGGTGAAATAAATACATGGTGAAAGACAATTTGAAAAATAAAGAACGTAAACGTAACAAAATAATAAAACAAGTAAGAAACTGTTTACAAAAGCATGACATCAAATTTCCAAGGCTTACTCAAAGTAGCTAAGCACGTGAATATTCAGATGTACAAATGAGAAGCTGAGAATGCAATGGAACAATATAGAAGGTTTAAAAGGCAACAGAAAAGTTCAGCATTAATGAAGTAAATCCATGACCATCTGAAACCTTCCAGCCTCTCTTACATGGGAACAAAAAGTATGAATTCAATACAATTCCACACAAAGAATAATCATTTACTTGTAATTACTGAGTATATACCATAAAATATTCTGAAATTGCTTGGCCTCCAACATTAAATTTTTAAAATATGTTCACTTTAAACTTTTTTTCTATTCCCCCATTAATAAGCATAAGGCCAAGAGGCTGTTCGAGTATGGCTTCATGTCTGGAGACAAAGTGTATCACTATTGGTTCAAAATTAGTCACAGATTAAAGGCATGTTGTAGAAAAGTGTTCTTTTTTTCTTTCAACAAAATTGGACAAGTGGTAATAAAATAAGAAACTACAAATATTCTTCACAGCAAAATGACTACTAACAACACAAATTAATTGAAAACAGAAATAATTTTTTTTTTTAAGAAAAAGAAAATTCAATTAACTTTTATGCCCCATCCCAGTAGTTTTAAAATCTTCTTAAAATTGAGCAATTTCAACTGTCCAAAGGGATAATATCCTTTGAATTAGAACAACCTATCTTTTTAATTGTTACAACCATTTCAAGAGTGGGATTTTAGTACGTACTTAATAGATTTGTAACTCTTGGTAGTTGAGGAATATTCCAAACTAAAACCATTTTGCTTTTAACTGTTGCTAAAGCAGGCCCTTTCCTTGTCGATTATTTTCGGACTGGATATTTTTTCTTCTACAAATTCTAGACAACTACAAAACTGATGACTACGAGCCATTTGTGCTAACTACAGTTAGTTCTAAATATCTACATCAAAGTTAGTACTTTTAGCTATTATGCATTGTCAAAATTCCTTAAAGCGCACCACTACATCTTCGCATATTTTTCACGAGAGAAGAAATCTTCGGCACCGAGTTTCACATAAGACCTGCACTGTCATCCTCCTTTACGAATGGCCATAAAAAAATGATTACACAATTTGATTTAGATATGCGTAGATTTTTACAGGCCATAAAATATACAATATGACCATAGCCACAACTCATTGGGAAGGATGTTCCATTGAAAATAACAAAAAGAAAGGAAACTGACAAAAGAAAAAGAAAGAAATATAACCTTCCACAAGTACAGTCAACAATTCATGAGTATAGTCCACTCACAGTGTCTATAAACTACACACATCAATTAAATCAAAGAGCACCCCTCAGGGTGTGTCACTACCCCTATGTAGTGAGCTGAAACACTCATCTTTAAAAGGAAGTATGAAAAGAGGCAGACAAGTTTCTGATCCAATCTGAAACTCTCACATAACCGGCATATGAAAATTTTGAAAAAAAAATTATCATGCAACCATACAGGTATACACACACTAAGGCAGGTGCAGTATCTAAGTCAGTGTTTCCGAACCGGCACGCAGATAACAATACGATCTGACAGCGACAAGTAAACTGCACCACTTCCTTATGTGCATGACAGAAAAAAAAAGATAAGAATGGTAACAAACCATTCATTCCAAAACTCACAAGCCTTAGCCTGCTATTCACACACTTCTCATTTTATTTCACAGTGCATACTGCCTTCACTATGACTTGGCTCAGTGTGCGAACCGCCCGATGTCAAATGTCTAGTCGAAACGAGAGCAGAGTGGGGAAGGGATGATCATATGACCGTTGAGTGACGCGAGCTGAGAGAACCATCCTTCTGCTTGCCCCGTTGACTTGAGGGTGGTTGGCGGGTGCTGGGAAGGCCAGGAATATCAGCAGAGACAACATCAGCGTAAAAAGACTGTTGCTCCTCCGTCTCTCGCTGGAACTGTTCCTCTAGAGCCTGCAAGACAAAAAAAAATAAGTTCAACTTTCAAAATATTAGAAGCCTAACTTATTTCTCTTGAGGTTTTAACAATTGAAATGTTCCAGTCAGCGTCTAAATGCCATTTACAGAAATCTAAAAATCTAATTAAAGTCAATGATTCACTTCCAAGTTCTGGATCTTTTCTTCAGCTTTTATCCGAGAGGAGAGCAAAACCCTCTGTACCAGGGCACTCTTTTGGAACAAAATCTAAAATGACATGTACATTGCTGAATTTGTCATTAAATCAAAACAAGTGAATGTCTTTTGAAAGTTCTTCATCTAATGAATGAAACTCCGGTAAAAGAAACCTGTTTTCGGAAATAGTCACAAGAGATATGACCTAGATCAAAACAAAGGCCCGTTGATGTTTCTCTAAACATATTTACATTTTCGTTAACAAATCGATTGGTTCTGTTTAGATATTTTGCTTCCGATTTCTGGCAAATACAAGTGGAAATCCATAAAATGAGTTTAGAAAAGGTATTTCATCAAATCTGAGGTGCACAATGAAATCTGTATGGACACAGCACCAAAGGGTAGATGTCAACATAGAAGTCCTTACAGGGAATCAGACTTACTCTGCTCACCTCTCTATCTTCAACAGCACAAAGTCTGCTTTGACTATCAAGGCACCCCGGAAATAGCGGGTCCCAAGAGTGTGACAAACATACAAAAGATGTAGAGGAAAAATGACGGTAGCAATGATAAGGAAAGAAAAAGCAGCAGTTCCATGTTGAAGTTCAGGCACAGTTATGAGCATGACATTGTTGTATCAGCCCATTTACAATTCCATTGTGCACAAGGACAAGTTAATGTCCCCACTTTGGGAATTGCCTAAAGACACTTCAGTCAGTAGCACTGCACGGGGGGGGAGCGCGCGCGACAACATATGACTTACAAATACAGTCGGTCCACTAGAGATGACCACCAACTTAACAAGAAAAACCATACAACACAGGCGGCTGTTCAGTATTTAAATGCTAAACTTCAGGGAGAAAAGGAATAACATTGATTCCAAGTGCTTATGTGTTTGTCTGGCTATTTGTTTGTTTGTCTTAGTAAGGAGAAGCACATCCATACACAAAATTCTCTTAGCACATGCAAAAAGCACCACAGACAAACAGAAACATCAAAGGGACAGAAAAGAAGAGGAACACTTCTACAACAGCCACTGGAACAAAGAGTATGGACACCTAGCAGGCTTTGGTGCTGAGAGGAACTGATCACATATGAACCTGTCCGGTGTGCAATGACGCTGTTGCCAAGGACAGGTAATACAGGTAAGAAGTAGAACCTACCAGTGGAGCCCTCCAAACAATTGCACATTTCGAGTATATGATGTGAAAGGATACAACTAGTCCCAAAAAAAGATGTACATCTTTTCGTGCGAAGCAAAGTAAATAATATCTGTCAGTTAGTAACTGATCCTCGGAATGAAAAACAGGAACAAAATACCTGCAGCTCATTCAAGGGAATACATAGTCAACTTACCTGCTTGCGGGGAATCAACAAAGCCTTCCACTCATTCATGTCTGCGGAAAACTGTTCTTCAAGCTCTTTGATCTTCTGGGTCTCCTGTTCCATGAGCATTTTGCGTTTCTCGCCCTACACAAAAAAAAAGAAATAAGAAAATCAAAACCGTCAACTTTAAAGATCAAATTTTGAGACCCATCCATTTATTTTACTAAAGGTCCAAAAATATTTTGTAAAATAAAAGGTTGAAAAAATACATTCACAGTGAAGCAAGAAAAGTAGAATTATTAGGGACAGACAGTAGAGTAGCTTTAATAAAATACGGATAGGGAGGACAATAGCCTTGTGAAAAATAAACCAAAATAACGACAAAATTGTCAACAATAAATTATCGACGCTATAAACTCTAATCGTGAAATCGCAACATTATCCTACAATATGGAAATTATATCACCTGCAATGTGCATCAGTTTTCACATTTATTTTCAACTTCTGCCTCACACCCATATGCTAGCAGAAGAATTATCTAACATCACCCACCCACCTAAGTATACACCAGTGGCAGCACAGGGCAAAGATACCAATACAGCCCTGACAGGCAAGGTTGAAGCCTGCCTTCTAAAGGTTCTAACTTGTGCCGACGAGGGCATAAAAACACCTCTATTGATATACCAATACAGCTGTCAGCAAAACCTAGACAGTGGCATGGGAGAACTAGTCAAGCAGCCAAAGTCCTCACCTGTAACTGTTCCAGCTCCTTGACAGCAGCCTCGTTCTTGTCCATCAGGGCCTTGAACTGCTTCTTGTGTTTCTCTTCTTGGCGCAGCTGCTCCGACTTCATTCGTTTCTTCTCACTCTCTTCAAACTGCAAACAAGTTTCGGAGAAATTAACATAGGTACATTAAATGGCAATGAAAAATTACATGAAAATCAGGTTCATTGTCGCGACAATAACAAGAACAGCAACAGACTCACTTAATGGACTGTACCAACAGAAATAGAGAAAACCTAAACCCCTAAAGATGATCCAGACAAGTGGGAGAGATGCAACGATATAAAATACAAGGCAGGACAAAAGTGCCTAGCAGCTACGCAGTCAGGTAGCATTAAAGACAAGCTGATTGAGTCATTTTTACAGGTAAAACATCAGCTCCAATGGAAGATATTCCTTGAAAGTTCACATGTAAAAGAAAAACCCGTATAATTAAACAGGGTGCTCTGGTGTGGTTTTCTCCTTCTTTCCTTTCAAACATCTATCATCTCTCTTTGTTACTCTCTTGTAACACCTCTAATTTTTTTAACTTATATGACCTAACTGTGTTAAAAGTGTAGTAAAATTCTTACTAAAACCTAAAACAAACATTGCTCTTCAGTATATACCAAACATTATCAAGCTGAATGAAACAATGGATTGATGCAAGGTGGAGCTAAGCTATTGTTCTTGTCAAATTCGCACAACAACATCCCAAGAGGAAGTAAAAGACAGTTACTTTAAAAAAGTGACATCACTCCTCTCTCAATCACTGTGTGTCGATGACATCTTGTCCTCCTTCATCAGGACCGACAACAGCAATGGAAAATATTAACCATGATAACCATATGGCGTAAAAAAGCACCAAAAGACAAAACACCCACTATAGAAGAGAAGAGTGATCATCTCTATAAAGGCGGTCTTCTTGCACATTGTCATTATAATAAAGAAAAAAACAACTGGGGGGAGAGGGGGAGAGGAGGAGCGGGAAGTGGTTGTTTGGATAAGCTGATTGTCTTAAACCGATGGTCATTAGAGCTGGTTCAACCACACCTACAAACAAGATACTGTTCACGAGCATACTGCGTCAAAGCACCTATCCCCACCAGCTGGTGCAATGCACACAGATAGAGATTGGAGTACAGTCCTGCCACATGAAGAAGGAAAAACTCAAAGGTAAGATGTGGGGCAAAAGGACCAGGACGAACAAAGAACAACGTGGACCAAGGCATGGACTGGTCAAAGGATGACAATGTATAATGGCAGCTAATGACCGTAAACACGCGGGTCACCTCTAGAACTTGAAGGAGGAGCTCACCTGTTTGATCTTGACCTTGTCGTCCTCCGGGCTCCCCACAGTACTCAGTCTCAGGCTCTGTTTGAACATCTGGGCCCTGGTCTTGGCTTCATTCTTCAGGATCTTGGGCAGGCGTCGCTTCTCATTGCTGTGTCTGGATGCCATCTCGTCCTCCTTCATCTGATTGTAGCGCTTCAGGTTGTCCATCTCCTGAAAATGTGCAAACATAATAAAGTTAGAAATGAATAAGCCTGCGTTTGCATAACTGGACTTTTACATTATTATTATTATTATTATTATGACTGTGATTATCATTAGGCTACTGTACCCGTAATCGTGAGACTGCTGGTTTCAGGGTTTAAGCCTTAGCTTGGTCCGACATTGTGTCCTCAGGAAAACACATATTTCTTATTTGGCTCGGCCCTTTCAGAGATGGACAACTTGGAGGTTCTCCCTCATAAATAACCTACTGGCGTTGTAATACAAATTTCTTTACAAAGATAAAAACGTGACCTCCATTTCTTGTTTTGTGACAAGAGCTGAACTCTACAACACATCACAAAAGTCAAAGAGTTTTCCCTAAAAAATATATGAGAATGAATCATAAAGCATAAAATATCCCTTGACCAAGTAACTTTAGATCCTCACATCCATCAACATTCCCTTAACCCATTCATGAGGTAGGATTTTTTCAATTTTTACTATCCCAATTTTTGTTATTCAGGACAGTGAGCAGTTTCAGTCATTTTGCTGTCCCTTTCAAAACCGAAAATTTGTGTAATTTGTACATTTTTATTATCAGAGATTTCAATTCTTTTGTTATTTTTCAAACAAAATTTCTTTCACAGGTATTGTTGAACAATTATAAGATGCCATATGGTGCATTTTAGGACATACATTGAACGGAAAGATGGCCTCCTGGCTCACGTTTGACATAAGTTCTGATGTATGGGAGCTCTCACATAGGGATTAAATACATACTCATTTCTTGCACTCTCAGGCCTGCCAACTTTTGAAAGTGCAAAATAGGGAAAATCAGCGTGGCGCACTGCGTGCCAGGTCATATTCCTGTCACACTCAACTAACCCATATTTTTGAAATATATGAATATATGTCTGCAAAAGCAAGTCTCGCAAACAATAAAAAGATCTCCGTACTTATGTCCAACGAGGCAACACAGAGTAGGGATCGAGTAAACGTAGTGCGTAAATTCGGTTGCCAGATTTACTTGAGCGTTATATGTAGCCGAACCATCAAACAGTAAAGGACGCGGGGCAAATCTGGACATTTTAGTAACACACGAGCTCCCGTATCGTCGATTTCATACGTCATTTTCACGCAAGTAATTGTAATAATATTATAGTATAGCGCGGCTCAGAAATCGGGAAATCAAGACTGTTATCTGGAGGTCGAGAGCAGCGCATCTGATTCGGGAAATTCCCGACAAAATTTGTCCGGAAGTTTTGCAGGCCTGCACTCTGTTCAAACGAACCTTCTGGTGTCTGGTGAGCATTTGATGTCTCTTCACGAAGAAGAGGTCCTTGAGCTGTGTCTTGATGAGCTGGTTGCGTTCATGGAGCTGGCTCTTCTCCATCTCCCACATGCTGGCCTCACGACCTGGTGAGCATTACATTCATTATAGTTTTAGTATGAGTTTTACGGCACTTGCAACACAATCAGGTCACATTAGTGCCAAAGAGTAGAGGCATTACAAAAGAGTAACAAAGACAAAAAAGATGGAGAGATAAGCACAATTAATGTTTCAGTGAGTTTTAGTAAGTGTTTAAGGCACTTGCAACACAATCAGGTCACAAAAGTGCCGAAGATTAGGGGCGTTACAAAAGAGTAACAAACACAAAAAAAGATGGGAGAGATAAGAACGATGACTGTTTGATAGGAAAGAAGTAACAAACCACATGAGACTACCCGCCAACCACCCACAGACATTCATTAGGCTATCGAAAACAGGAACACCCCAAAACAACATCATCATCAATGTACAATCTGCAGGAGTTTAGACAAAAAAAGGAAAGAAAAATTCCAGAAGGAAACAGACCAAGCAACACAAAATTATGATCAAATCTTGTCCACCAGCACATTTAGACAGACACCATGAGCTACAAACATCTTTGGGTACAAAGAGGATTTTGATACTTTACACTCAAAAGTACAAAACAAAGCATTCTTCACACTCTGCGTTTGTTGTTACCATTAAGCCTTTGTACATATTGCAGCTATAGATACAGCCATTCCTTTCACCTGTCTCTTCACTATTACATAACAGACAGCAAACAGACTTCAGAAAACCTGAGGGGAACAGGAGAAACTTTGGGTCTCTTCCAACAGTATCTAGTATAATCTAGTAGTGGGCCAAGAGTCACAAACTTAACAAACTTAAGAGAAAACATAACCAGGTCAGCAAGCACCATGGATTAGTATTATAATATCCTAGATCATGCACTGTCATAGCTACCACTCTTTGCTCTCTATAAAAATTTTGCTACGAAGTGTGCACACCATAAGGACAAAATAAAATAAGGACAAAACACTAGTCTCACATTAGTCGCGTGTACCAGCACCTTTTCCCCCTTTACCCTTCATTGGACTCCAAATTGAGTCAAACGATGTGTTCCATTGTGAACCAGGAAGATGTCAAAGAGCATTAGAGTACAAGTCTACAGCAAATACAGACCGAATGTCCTCAGTCCAACTTCTGTACACTTTGTTTACTAGGAATTTTATGTAGTTGCAATACAGATAGGTCATATAAGCGCCGAAGATTAGAGATTTTACCAGAACGTAACATACAAAAATGGAGAACCATGATCGCCAAAGTCTGTCGCAGATCTGGCCGTGGATGATGATGAAAAGACAAACAAAAGAAAGAGGACAGATAAAGATGACAGAAGTCCGATGGGAAAGAAGGAGTAAACCACACAAGAGCACCCGCCAACCACCCACCTCTGAACATTTGTTGCTTCTGCTGTAGACACTGGCTCTCTAGCAGGGCAATCTTCTGCCTGTGCTGGTCTGCCAGTTGACGCATGTGCTTCTCTGTGCGCTCCACCTGGTTCTCCATAAACGTACGCTCCTGGTGCAGGGAAGGAAAGAAATAACAGCATTGGGTGCGATTTTGTTGTTGTTGGTCTATTAAGAGTTTTACGGCACTAGCAACAAAAATAGGTTACATAAGTATCAAAGATTAAGGGTATTACCAGCACAACAAAGAATCTAAGTGTTAACATGTAATTGAAATCTCTTTGTAATAAACATGGCGAGACAATATTAGCAATAGGTCTGTCATGTAAGGTCTAATATACTCTCAATAGCACCCCTATCTTTTAAGTCCTGCTCCTAGTACTTAACAATTATCGTCTCCCACCACTTCCACAGTAATGATATTCCCCTTATTTGACCTTTTTTCGTTAACATTTGAGGATAAATTCAACAAAGGTTTTCATCTAAACAGATGGACACCATCAATTCATATTGGAACTGGCCTCTTACAGAAAAGAAAAAAAAAGAAAAAATCATTCAACCCTCATAAAATAAAAAAGATACAGTGTATGCGTTTAATGCCCCTATCAACACTTGGGGGTTATTTAAGAGAGCCCTCACAAAATAACCGGGACACCTACTAAGTGCCCTGTTCTTGACCTACCTTATCTTCCATCTCAATCTGGCGTGTCTCGCGGATCTTCTGAGCAGCTTCCTTTTTGTTGTCCCTGGGCAGCAAGTCTAGCTCTTGCTTCAGAAGCTTCATCTCCTGTCTCTGCTTCTCACGGAACATTTTCAGCTCTTTCTCCTGGAGAATGAGCCAGAAAAGTTTTATTACATACAAAATAGAAATACTTCTTTCTAACTAACCATTTATTTGTAGGAAGTTGTACCATACTGACAATTTATTTGTAAGAAGCTGTACCAGTGATATCAATAAAACAAATGACAAAGCTTACAACAATGTGCTCTGCAGCTGAGTTTTTGTTTTAGTTTTAGAAGAGGTTTTACGGCGCTCGCAACTGCATAAGGTCATATGAGCATCAGAAGATTAGAGGTGTTACAAGAGAGTAACAAACATAAAAAAGAAGAACGAAAGATGAGGACGATAGATGTTTGATAGGAAATAAGAAGCAAACCACACCAGAGCACCCGCCAACCACCCACTCAGCTGAGTTTGAAAGGGTAGAGAGCCATAGACATCTAGAGCCAAGTCAGTCACTTCTCCTTTTAATCAATAAAATCATACCCATACAATGTTACTCAATAGTGAAAACTATAAAGAACTATTCTAAACATTAATTAAAAAATCAGGCACAAAAAACCACTGTAAATTAAGCTTTAAATGCTGATTTCTTCTCGAAAATAATATCTGCAAACAGAACTGAATCATAATGAACTTACATAAAAACAACTTGAATCACTCCATTATACAGTGTTCTTTTATGTATCAGAGATACACCAAGACCTGTTGATATCAAATGATGTTGCGAGCACATAAAGTAACTTCTTATCTCCATCAAGCTGGTGATCCACTGGCAACAGCACAGTCACATTTCTTTACAACGAGATCGACATTATATTAAATAAGAACAGCCCAAAATAGGTTTCCCTTATCGGGAGTTCTTTCATTAGATGAAAAACTGTCATACAGGTTCATTTATTTTGATTTAAAGACCAATTTGATGACATGTAAACACTCTCAGGTTTTGCACCAATAGAGGGCTCCAGCATAGTGATTAAAAATCCCCTATGGAGATTAAGAGTTAAGTTACCTGCTCTCCTCTGAGTCTCTTGGCTGCATTCTTCATG
This sequence comes from Aplysia californica, assembly GCF_000002075.1. Lineage (NCBI taxonomy): Eukaryota > Metazoa > Mollusca > Gastropoda > Aplysiida > Aplysiidae > Aplysia > Aplysia californica. The sequence goes on along the minus strand of NW_004797272.1, from coordinate 2,707,081 downwards.
TCATTCTGTTGAGCCTGTTCTGCCTTCTCAATAAGCTGCTTCTGCTGTTTGGTCAGCCCATCCAAATCCTGATCAAAGTGTTTCTTCAGGTTCTGAAAAGTGCAAATGTGGGAAATTCAGTACATCTACTTTATACACTGGTCGAGGGAATGTAGCTGATCTCAAAGTCCTTGGTGAGTTAGCCTTTGACTTTGAGATGGGCTTTGATTTTACGGCACCTGCAACACAATTATGACATATAAGTGCTGAATATTAGAGGTGTACAAGAGAGTAACAAACACAAGAAAGAAGGAGGAGAGATAAGGACGACAGATGTTTGATAGGAAAGAAGGAGAAAACCACACTAGAGCACCCGTCAACTACACACGACATCTGCTTTAAATAATTGGTCGGGGGAGTACTGTTGAGCTGAAAAGTGTGGTGACTTAGCGTTTGAGTTTGAGTACGGAAATGCACATTAATGCATTAACAGTCATTTCATGCTGAGAAAAAGGAAGACAGACAAACTGAAACAATACAAGGAAAGAAAAGAAGTAGGAACTACCAGCGGCCCGTTCATACCGCCCACTGAGTAAATATAATATAATACAATCCCATTCGACAGACAAAAACCATGACCAAACAAATACATAACAGAAATGGAAGGAGAAAAACCACACCAAACTGCTCACTGTGAAGGATACTTGACATGAGTGAACCATGTCACATAGTTGAGAACACATTTTTTTTTTTAAAGAGGTTTTACTGCACTCGCAACTGCATAAGGTTATATGAGCGCCAGAAGATTAGAGGTGTTACAAGAGAGTAACAAACATAAAAAAGAAGAAGGGGAGATAAGGAAGATACATGTTTGATAGGAAAGAAGAAGCAAACCACACCAGAGCACCCGCCAACCATCCACTTAGAACACACGATTAGAGACAAAAATTTAAAGGACAATAAGACCAAAAATTTAATGGACAATAAGACCAAAAATTTATGGACAACATTTTCAACATGTCTGAAATAGTTTGTAAGTGTAATTTCCTGTGTTAATGTTTTACACACCATCAACACAGCTTCAAACACTCAAAGAGTTGACACAAATTTCATATGAAACGTTTTCAATATGGGCCTACAGTTAAGCACAATGATGAACATTTGCAAATAATACGCATAAAGTATTGTCAACATGCACAGGTCATAAGCCTACAGAATGTATTATTTTTTAGAAGAACAATGACTCACCGTGGAGTCTAGGTCAAACTTCCTCTCCTTGGTCTCTAGTGCCAAGTGGTTCTTGTACTGCAGGTCTGTGATCTGCTTGTTCTCTTGTTTCTGCAGTAACTTCAACTCACGCAAATCTTGTTTCCTGAAAATAATAAAAATAATAGTTTTGAGATGAAAAGAATAATAATGAGATAATAATAATAGTT
>NW_004797272.1:2702392-2703784 GCF_000002075.1 Aplysia californica | reverse complement strand
GGGTGTTTCAACAAACCATTTTGCACAAAACTAGCGCTATTAAGAGTTGAGAAATGTTGTTTTTTTTTAAATATTAAAGAAAGCCATCAAAGCATTTTAGCCTCTCATTTTTAAAAAAAATCTACCTATAAAGCGATTGACACCAAGACACGAGAAACCAGTAAGGCTAACTAAGAAATCTTTCACATTTGACATGCCATAATACGCCATCTCTAGATGGATGTTCGATTCCAGCGACTGTCTCGTACCCTGCATGTCAAATATTTAAAGCTCTATATTATGTTGGTGGTCGGCGGATGCTCTGGCATGGTTTTGCTCCTTTTTTTCCTATCGCACATACATCGTCCGTATCTCTCCTCCTCTTCCATTTCTTTGCATATTACTATCTGATAACACCTCTAATCTTTGGCACTTATATGACCTATTTGTATTTCAAGTGCAGTAAATCTCTTAGTTTAGTTCCCGTAGAGGTTTTACGGCGCTTGCTACTGCATAAGGTCATATGAGCGCCAGAAGATTAGAGGTGTTACAAGAAAGTAACAAACATAAAAAAGAAGAAGGGAAGATAAGGACGATAGATGTTTGAAGGGAAAGAAGAAGCAAACCACACCAGAGCACCTGCCAAGCACCCACAGTAAATCTCTTACTAAAACTAAACCTCTATAATTCCGATGAAGAGTATGCTGCAGTCGCAGAGCGTTCCCACGACGCCCACTCACTAAGACCAACGTTCATTGGTTGGCCAGCCCACCCGTGGGACATTCCTGTTACATGACAACACTCCCGGCTAGAGATGGCAATATCACCATCCACGAAATGGATTGCGCGGGTGGCAATACAACTGACTGGCACATCCTAATGGAACATCCGTACTTTGGAAACACCCAAAGGAAATACTTTTTAACGTACCAATTTAAAACATTTGTTCTCCATCTTTGATCCCCACAGAATTCTCAATTTTATCAGAACCATTGGTCTTTACTCCAAATGTGAATAGTGAAGTGTCATGATTGGAAATGTAAATTGTCGCTTTTGAAACTGAATTTTAACTACGTGTTTTCAGATACTTCAACCAATCTGACTTGCAAAGTAAAACCAAGACGTGCTGTGAACTAACGAGAAAACAACCAACGTGTGTCCCTCGCGCACATAATAATTCATGCAGTTGCAAGAGCCGCAAAACTGTTACAACCATGAAACAACATAATGGAACGTAGGTGGGAGGGCAACTTGAAAGTCTCTCACGTCTTGAGCTCTTAAAATATCATTTTCGGGTCGGAATGGGAGAAACAACTTTCTAAATCTAGTCGCAAGTTATGTCATTTTAGAAGGCACAGCTGAATACGCAGCTGAGAAGTTGTTGGGTTTTTTTTAACCCTACTATATCTATCC
>NW_004797272.1:2699943-2702292 GCF_000002075.1 Aplysia californica | reverse complement strand
CCCCGCGCGGTCAGAACCGGGTAGCATTCATAAAGGCGTTCAATAAGTCTACTCCGGTCCGAGTAAAAAGGATTTGTCGTAAATTGATAGAACTTGCGGAAGTGATTTGTATCTTTCTGGGACGCTGCGTGCGGAGTTTTGAAACATTCTGACGAGCGATTTGACCCCGAGAGCACTTTTAGTGAAAGTAATTCTTGGATACTAGCGAAGCTGTGAAACAAATTTCCCCTGCTGCCCATCAATGCTAGTGCACAGAGCGGTGACGGCAACCGAGACGGCAAAGCAGTGTGGTTATGAAATTCTCCCCACCCACCCTATACACCCAGACTTTTACCTTTTGCTAAATCGGTTTTTTTTTAATTCTCGAAGGATAGCGTTCCCACAGTGATGAGGACGCTATATCTGTAGTAGAGGAATGGTTGAGTCACACTCGAGGACATACCATGCTCAAGGACTTTTGGAGGTCAAACAAAATGGCAAAACTGTGTCAATTTGCAGGCTGACTATTTCGAAAAGTAGCATTGTGAGCATCAAATTCCAACTTCCCAGCCTGCTTTTTTCATAGTTAGGGAAAAGTCGTATTGCCGCTATACACTTATGCCAGTCCATGTCTTGCATAATCCAATAACTTTGGCTCATCATAACGTCCTTACTCCGTTCTTTTGGTAGCATGCTCCCTCCTGTAAACAGGCACACGTCCCATTCGGCCGCCGTTTACACAAAGGGCCAGCGCAGATAGAGGCAAAGCTTACGATGCCCGGTGACGGCATGTGAGCAAACAGTCTCTTTCACTTTGTAAAATTAGAAACCTGGAGTGCCCCACACGGCTGACATCAGCCGACTCGATGACCTGCTGGCTTCCCTCAACACACTCAACACATCCTAAATACGCCCGCCCAATCCCCACCCTCCCCCTCAAAACAGCTTGCAAGTAGTCACCAGTAGTTGTGAAATGTGCGCCAAAAGTGTATTAGTTTCAGTTTTAGTAAGAGTGTGATCTTCTGGCTTCCCTCAACACGCCAGCAGACAGAGATACTCGATGAAATTTTTTTTTAAGAAACTTCTGCGTGCAACAGTACTGCGGAGAGAGCAATACTGTTCAGTTTTCGATCAAATACACATCTAGTATTTTCAAATTATGCCACATAGTTACTTTAAAATTGCCAAATTGTAACATCAAATACCACATTGCGACTTCGAAATGTAACGCAGTAACCTCAAATATAAACAGAATGTTCAAATGTGAACATATACACTTCAAAGGAATGTAACAAAAGCACAACTAAGATGCCACGCACCAACTTACAATAAATCAATAATACACAACATTTATGGGAAAGGGACGAGAGCCAACAGATAGCTAGTGAAAAACAAAAAGCTTAGCACTCTGAAAATTTACATGAACATATCTTCCCATTCCAAACAGGCAGGCAGGTAGGTCCACATGTCCATGAAAGCCGCCTCCACATTTGTACACGTTAAGTCTTAGTGTGCAAGCTCCATGAAATCCTCAACTCTCTCATGCGATTCATTAAGACGTTCCTTAATCTTCTCAGCTATTTTTTTTTTTAAATACTGGACTGGCAATGTGGCAATTTTTCAGGGGTGTGAGTCTGTAGAATTACTCTTGTGTATGTCTTTTAACCAATATGGCATCGAGAAAGAAGCCTTTAGAGACCACCACGAATTAAGGGGATATACTGTAGTTACAATGTGATATTTGAACTTAAAAAAGGAAAGATGTCACATTGGAGATTAGAAACGGTTCGCATTGTAGGACGTCATAGTGAAAAGCTGCTTACTGTAAAACTGAAATTACAATGTGGTGTTTAACCCTACGATGCTGCATTTAAAGTTACACAATGTGGCATGTGAAATACTCAGTGCGCATTTGATTGAGAAAAAAATCAATACCTATAAAAACCGGAAGGCAAAGTAGTGTAACAGCAAAACTAAACACAAAACGGGTAAAGTGACACTACATGTATTAGGATGTCCGTCCATTCAGGTCATCCTTCAAGGATGTGCAGGAAAACTATTAAAGCTTCAAAACTTCTAGATTTTTCTTAATTAGTTTATGATGTCTCAAGCACTGCCCTAAATTTCTTCCTTAAACAGTTTATGTTAACACCCATCCCCTTTTCTTTTTGTTTCGTTATTCGTGTCTGCGTCCTCTTGGCTTATTGCGTTATCTCTGTCTCTTCGTGTTCCGTGCCTAAGGCCATGAGAGAAAGAGAGAGAGAGAGAGAGAGAGAGAGAGAGAGAGAGAGAGAGAGAGGAGAGAAATAAAGAGAGAGAAAGAAAAAAATAGAGAGAAAGAGACAAAGAGAGAGAAAGCGAGGGAGCGGC
>NW_004797272.1:2698140-2699308 GCF_000002075.1 Aplysia californica | reverse complement strand
GGGGGTTATTATAACTCATCAAACACAAGGCCCATGCATTATGCAGCGGACTCAATGAAACTAATTGAAAGATGGGGGGGAAAAAAGAAAAAAGAAAACTTTTTATGCCACAAGCATTCCTGAATTCTATTACCATTATGTCTCCGTTTCCCCATTAGCTGGAGCCCTGGGTTAGAGCGTCCTCTGGACAACACTTGGAAGCCCAGAGAGCCATCGTTGCTACACACTACGTGGGGGCCCCTACTTTACTTTGTGACAGAGGGATTACGAGCACGGTTGGGTCAGAATACATGAGATGAGACCTAATCACTGTGATTTGAGTCAAGTTTTAGTTTAGTTTCAGTAGAGGTTTTACGGCGCTCGCAACCGCATAATAAGGCATTAGGTCATATTATGAGCGCCAGAAGATTGAAGGAGTTACAAGAGAGTAACAAACATAAAAAAGAAGAAGGGGAGATAGGGACGACATGATGTTTCATAGGAAATAAGAAGCAAACCACACAAGAGCAGCCGCCAACCACCCACATGACTTAGAGTTTGAGTAAACAGAAGTACATGGACATATAACAATCAAATAAAGTAATATAATGCAGGGACGACGCAAGGCAGATAGACAGGGACAATGGAGGGAAAGAAAAAAAAAAGAAGGATCTGCCAGTGGTGCCCTCCAACTACCCGCATAATTTGATAAAAGAGGAGCGCATTAACACAACAGCCGGTATTTGTTACAGAGATAGAAAGAAGGGCAGACACAAACAAAAAAGGGAGAGAGAGAGAAACGATGAAGCAGAAACTACCAGTGCTTAGTCTGCACACTGGCACTCATATTTCAACGTATAAAAAGCAGGACATACGAACGCCCACAAACTACCAGAGCTGGCACATGGGAGGGAGAGAGGGAAGAGAGGGAGGGTAGAGGGTAGAGGGATAAAAAGACATTTTAGTTTTAGTAGAGGTTTTACGGTGCTCGCAACCGCATAAGATCATATGAGCGCCAGAAGATTAGAGGTGATACAAGAGAGTAACAAACATAAAAAAGGAGAAGAGATGAGGACGATATATGTTTGATAGGAAAGAAGAAGCAAACCACACCAGAGCACCCCCCAACTACTCACAGAAAAAGACTGAGAAAGAAAGACAAAAAGGGAGGGAGGGAGAGAGAGAGAGA
>NW_004797272.1:2696155-2697329 GCF_000002075.1 Aplysia californica | reverse complement strand
CGTTGCCCTCAATGAACTCCTTTCGGCTAACATTTATCTCTTTCTGGCTCTGTTTCTCCCGTGACAACATCCAACTTAACGGCGAAGAAACGTAGGACAATAAGAAGTGCCTCCCTCGCAGTCGTGCCGGCTTGTATATATTATGTCCGTAACAGACTGTTGAACATTTTCTTTCGTACACCCCCAAACCTCTGTACAAAGATTTTTTTTTAAAATTAAACACTTCGGGGCCGCCAGAAAGTTAACACAGCAAGAAGTCCAAGTTTAAACTAGGTACAAAACAGACCCCCAAAAATAACAGCAATGTTGGTAACAAAAAGAACAATAATAACAATATGATATGGTGCAAATGGTGATAATAATAATAACAATAACTTGGGTACAAAACAATATGACTTCCAAATACAAAATAAGCGTACTAGTAATACACATTTATTTCGTTCCCGACCCCAGTTACACCACCTCCCCCCTCTCTTTCTCTCTCTCTCTCTCTCTCTCTCTCTCTCCCTTTCTCTCTCTCCCCGACCCGTCTTTAAATCTGCTATCAAAGTGACATTACTCTCTTACTATCCCAAAGGAACAAAAGACCAAGCAACATGGTGCTACTGCGCTTGCAACACGATTAGATCATAAAGTGACGAAGATTAGAGGCGTTACAAGAGAGTAACAAACACAAACTAAGAGGGAGGAGAGGCAATGACGACGACATATATTCGATAGAAAAGAAGGAGCAAACAGCATCAGAGAGCACCCGCTAACCACCCACACACCAATTTGTACATACACACACATTATATACGCATACGTCTCAGAACTGACTGGCGTACCCCACACGTTCGACCAAGGACACCACAGACCGGGGGAAGTGATTGAATCACCCATGAATACCTGTCAGGAAATGCAGCACCACCAAAGAGAAATATGAGCAAAATTGTTCGTGAGAAGCCATTAGACTGCACGTATGGCAATGATTTTGAGATGAATAAATAGAGACAGACAGAAAAAAAAAGAAGTTGGAGAATAAATGTTTGTAGGAGAAAGAAAAAAGCAACAACCCGCCGAGTAGAGCTACATAAAAAGAAGAACAGTTGGATAGTAAATAGTAAAAACGTCAGGCCAACCATTAGGACCAACTGAATACATAGGAGCAAGAGAGGGAAAGAGAGAGAGAGAG
>NW_004797272.1:2691937-2693858 GCF_000002075.1 Aplysia californica | reverse complement strand
AGAGAGAGAGAGAGAGAGAGGGGGGAGAGAGGGAGAGAGAGAAAGAGAGAGAGAGAGAAAGAGAGGGAGGGAGAGAAACAGAGACGAAGAGAGGAGGAGGGGGTGCTTGCACAAAGCGCAGCACCAAGAAAAGAGCTAAAGAAGATAAAAACAGAGCAAAAATGGAAATAAAATTGAGTTGAATTGGAGCTGAATTTTAGTTTAAGGCGATCCGGCACGAGGACATTTCCACGAGAAACAAACGAGCAGACTTGAACAGCAGAAAACATCGACAAAGAAGTCGAAGAAGGAAGACACATTGACAAATAGAATAAGAACTGGCAATATCCAGACGGGTCCGGAGAAAGAACATACGAGAAAGCAATACGACTAATGGTCTTTGTTCTCGTAAGAGTATAACGCCACTTTCTTAATTTTAGTAAGTTTTACGACACTTGCAACGCAATGTCATATAAGTGCCTAAAATTAGAAGTTTTACAAGAGAGTTGCTGGATTGCTAGAGGTGCTATCCCTGACTCAAACATTGGCGTGTAATGACCTTCCAGCCTTCACGGTCACGGCCAATAGAGATGAGCAGGAAACACAAAAGTGAAGAAGGGGAGATAGATGTTTGATAGGAAAAAAGGAGCAAACTACATTAGAACACCCACCAAACGCCCATGCAACTGATGGACCCGGTAATATAACCAGGACGAAGATTCATTTTGCCACACACGGACTGGCGACTTGGTCATCGAAGGCCCTTTATTTGCGCATGAGTCAACATAGGGGAGAGCCTAACGTGGGAAGAAGGCGTTGCATTCGGCCTACTCTTTGGGGGAGGGGTGCTGGAAGGGGGAGAGGAGAGAGAGGGGGGAGAGAGCGAGAGAGAGAGAGAGAGAGAGAGAGAGAGAGAGAGAGAGAGAGAGAGAGAGAGAGAGAGAGAGAGAGAGGGGGGGGGTGGAAGGTGGTGTCACGATCCTCCCCATCATTCAGCACAGTTTGTTTCAGACTTCGAGTCCGTCACGTTATCGACAGTGCCAACAGGGTACCCTCCTAAAAAAAGGCGCGCTGATCAAACGAATGGGATTAGTCATTCGACGCGGCAGGCAAAGTAGGTAGACATTGAAAAAAGAGCAGAAAAACCTAGCTCCATGTGTCTATAGGGCAACAGGCAATTAGAGAAACGATGTCGAAAGGCGGCCGCTTTGTCGAAGAGACGAAGGTCTAAATGATTTACAAGCATCGTAGAAGGCGTCTGCTGTACAGAAGAGACGAGGGCCTAAATGATTCACAAGCCGACTAGAGGACACGTAGATTGGTGTGATCAGTGTCGCCCGCGTGGCCTAGACCCCATGTAGAAAAGAATTAGACCTCTGACGCCTTGAATACCTTACTGCGGATGCGCATTCTTATTAGACAACATTAGCAGATGCACTAAAAAGAGACATAACTTCGCTGCTACTCATACAGATTTTTCAATTCCCTTTTCTTTGTCTGAAACTTACACAGGCAGGCAACGACGTGCATACAACAAACTATGTCAATTCGGTTTTTTTTTATTTGTGTGAACAAGACGATTCGAAATGTGCCGCAACAGTGTCTTCGGATTCGGGTCCGCGCCGACGTTAAAACGTGAAAAATAGCCATGTGTCGCCGAAAACGAGAAAAGGAAATTGCACTTGTAAAGAATAAAGTAAGCAGACCGCAGGAAAGCACACATATCACCTGCACAGAGAGCAAGAGAGAGGGTTTTTAGTTTTAGTAGAGGTTTTACGGCACTCGCAACTGCATAAGGTCATCTGAGCGCCAGGAGATTAGAGGTGTTACAAGAGAGTAACAAACATAAAAAAGAAGAAGGGGAGACAAGGAATATAGATGTTTGATAGCAAAGAAGAAGCAGACCACACCAGAGCACCCGCCAACCACCCGCTAAAAGAGA
>NW_004797272.1:2689842-2690990 GCF_000002075.1 Aplysia californica | reverse complement strand
CAGACAGACAGACAGACAGACAGACAGACAGACAGACAGACAGACAGACAGACAGCACGCTGGGAGTGGGGTATAATGCCAACACACCATGACCTCATCATTCCAACGAGCAAGCCCAGTTTAGCGTCACCAGCCGTGTCAAAGGTGGTCTGAGTGATCTCTGGAAAGAACCAAAGTCCACAACAGACATTACCAAGCCTGTGGGCATGGAGACCGTCCACTCAGTGCAGGCAACGATAACGCAATCACAACGTTAACGTTAATGGCAAGGGGCAAGCTGAATGATAGACGCTACCAGCCACAAAGCTCTCACTCAGCGTTTTATTATCATTATTATTTTTTTTTATTACTATTATATTATTATCATTATTATTATTATTGTTATTGTTGTTTTTGTAGTTATCGTTGTCGCTATTGTTATTATTAAAAGTTGTAGTTCGTGTTTTACGGCACCTACAACACAAGCAGGTGATAAAAGTATGAAAGGTTAGAGGTGTTACTAATTACAAAGAAAAGGAGGAAGAGATAATGATGATGGAGATAGGAAAAAATGAGTAAACCACACTAGAGCACCCTCCAACCACCCACTTTGGGACGAGTTTTACCGCACTTGCAACACAATTAGGTCATATAAGTGCCTAAGATTAGAGGCGTTACAAGACAGCAACATACAAATAAAAGCGGGAGAGAGACAATGACGATAGATGGATGTTTGATCGGAAAGAAGGAACGAACCAAATCAGAGCGCCCAACAAGCACCCACTTCACGCAGAGATACACGGTTGCATCCAACCACTACATTAACGGTCGTGGTTAAGTAGTGGCACACAGCAAAGGCGCACAATGCACCCTTTTCACCAGCAACAGTTTCCAAAAAGAAAAAAATCTAGCAGAGTGCAGGAGTAGACCTCCCGAAGGAACCCACAGACCAGCGCAATAAGCTATGCATACGAAATAAAAAATGTGATACAGAAGAAAAAAGAAATAAATACCAAAATTGACCTTTAAACAGCAAACAATTCATCATCAGCCGCGTCATTCATCCTGGCAAACCAAAATACAGTATCAGGGTGGAAAGGGGGGTGGGTTGTAAACAGACAGACAGACAGACAGACAGACAGACAGACAGACAGACAGACAGACAGACA
>NW_004797272.1:2686797-2688046 GCF_000002075.1 Aplysia californica | reverse complement strand
TCTTAATGTAACTGACACAATGTTGGTGTATGGGGAGGGGGGAGCCATATGTAATGCCACGGGAATGCAGTCCTTTTCACACTTCACTTTTTTTCAGCCTTTAAATTTCTGTGCTACGTACCATTTGGTTTTGCTTTTTTAAAGTTTATTTGGTCGTTGCCTTTCCTTTGTGAGCCTGGGGTGTGAAGACTCCGGCAGTCTTCGCCTTGTCGCCAAAATCAACAGTCCAGACATACTGAACATATCAGTACAATTTTCACTGATTTAAGGGGAAAACACCGAGAGGTGCATATGAGCCCCGAGGCCCCTAAGCTAGGAACAGAAAAGGACATCAGCGACACTGAAACAAAATAGAAAGGTAAAAAAAATCCAGACAAAACCAGAATGGCCACAAACTACCTGCCCTCCCGAATGTCCCAAAGTTAAGACAGTGTGTATCCTGCGACATTCAGGTAACACGAAGACAAAGAAAGGGGAAGTAGCACGCTGGCCAACCACCAGCTTCACCCAAGTTTACTCAAACAAAAAGTCACAGACACAAGGAAACGTCAACGCTTTTATCCCTTTAACGTGTATATAAAACCACCCCCACTCTATTTCCCTTCAAAGGTTCGTCGATAGAACAGGCTACTTCGCACACGACTCTCTTCAAACGCCAAGACACCGGCAAACGTCGAAAAGTTAAATAAAAGCAAAATCCAATCAGATCCCCCCCTCCCCCCTCACCAAACACTATATTATCCCCGCCTAGTTGCTAACAACCCCCCCCCAAAAAAAAAGACCAGTTTTGCTGCACTTACAGCATAAATGGGCAATATAAGTGCCGAAGATTAAAGTTGTTTCTAGAGAGTATCTAGCACACAACGACAGGAAGAAGGAGAGATAGGGACGATAGAAATTTGATGGGAAAGAAGTGAACCACACCGCAGCACCCGCCAATCACCCACAAAACAGAAGGAAAGAAAAAAAGGAAGGCTTACAAGTGGCGCCCTCCAACAACCCATCTACTGACACTTAAGCCGTCATTTGCTGTAAATTCTCACAAAAACGGGAACACTACACGATCAGAAAGGCCTGCCAACATATCACCCTGACAAACTTATAAGAACATAATATACGACAAACAGCCAGCAAGCTATCGGGAAGACGTCACCAGGAAAAATGTATCGCAAGAAAACGAGCCAGACACCCTCTTTACACCCACCTACGAGACAGACATTGGGATCTTAAAAGAGAATGGAGGGAAAAG
>NW_004797272.1:2680481-2685952 GCF_000002075.1 Aplysia californica | reverse complement strand
CGCTCGACTGCGATTAACTATCCGAGGACAGATTCTTGTCTCCTGGAAGGCCAATCATGAATGGGTATTATCCGAGACATGCTGAGCAAGGAGACGGCACTGACGCTAAACAGAGTCGGCCGGGGGGAGGTGGCTGCCTTGGGTCTGAGCGTGGAGACAGTAACAGTTGACAAGAACAAATGTTTGGGAGGGAGGCAACCTCGGTCCACGTCACACTCAAGCTACGGCCTCTAGCAGACACTAGCTGCACTGCTTTTCTTTCGCCACTGGACAAATTAAATAGCGGCACAACGAGAAGGGGAGAACAGCCCCCGAATGCCATCCGTTCCACAAGCCTCTTCCTAAGACAACTGCACAACTATCTTTTCAACTTTCCACCCTAGCAATCTTTTCTTCACAGCATCAAAACAGTACACCACTGCTCCTAAAACATACCATCGGATTCTGTACCGTTTCCTCTAGCTGGAAATTTATTAAGCAAAAGATTTCTTTACTGCTTACTCGTTTACTTGTGGGAAAAATTGGAGAGGGGGGGGGGGACTTTCTTCCTTTTTTTAAAACGTAAAACTATCCAATGCACAGGGCAACACAACAGAGGAGAGGACAAGCTGAACCAAAGCCCGGAATGCAAAATAGATTCTAACAAATTTAAATCGATCTGTTATCTTTCTATTCAAATTCAAAACCACTACGACAGCTGCACCACAGGACATTAAATTTTCCAGTAGCAGATGTGCACTGAAAATATTGAACAACTGTAAGTGCCCCAGTTTTTCTGGGCTATTTGTTGTTAATTTCGAGTAAGATCCTCCACCCTCACTCATCCTCTTAGACACAAACAGCAAACAAGTTTTTGGTTCTGATTGGGTTTGTTTTCCTTTCAGACAAACGCATAATAATTAATGACCACCAAACTTAAGAACTCAACATAACGAGCTGGCGATGCACGTTCGCTTCACACAGACTGAAAGAGGAAAGTAACAAATAAATCAGCAACAAGGAGAAATTTAAAGACTCAAACCCACTGTACCAAAACGACAGTCGTATAGCATGGGGATAAGGGAGAGACCGAGGAAAGATATTGCCGACCCAAAAGATTTATCTAAATTTCCTGAACAGAGGATTTTCCATGAAGAAATAAGACCAATGTCACACCGGCATTCCATACTATGAACTCTGGCAGCACATCTTTATCGTGCTTGCCCATAATCCAGGAAGTAGATTTGAAGCTACACGCAAAATTTGTCACTACCTGTAAATATCAATTCCAAACCACAGCTTAGGAGAGGGGGAAAAAACCCAGCAACAAACAAATTATGTAAAGAACAAAGCACACTCCAAGGCACAACTCTAAAAGCACTATACAAAATTCCATTAAAGCAATACTAAAATATACATAAAAGTACTCAACAGCATGTAAAACCGACCATCGACCAAGAGACGCCCCTAAAAACAAAATACACGTAATGGAAAGAAGCAACGTTAAGAAATGCATATAAATAAATGACGAAATATTGCAAGGGAAAAATAATATCCAACATACTAATCATTGCTGCAAGAACTCATCAGACAAACCAACGTAGGCGACTCACACTGTTCAATTCACTCACCTCATCATATAGATATTGCAGTAGCTTTCCATAATGAACTGCAGCCTGTAGGGTAAGCTCTGGCTGGGATTGCGAGACTCTCCATCCTGCGAGGAGGTTTCCGTGCTAGTCTCATTCGCCCCTTCTGCAGCGTTACGAAGAGTCAATGAAGGCCCTTTGGTTTCAGCCTCCACCTCCTGCTGGACCAGCCCCGAGAACACGCTGACCCTCGACCTCTGCCCTTTACCCCTGGTACTGTTGCTGAGCTGGTGCTCCAGGTGGGCGATTGCCGAAGTGAGGTCTGTCTCCGACACGGAGAACGTGTTGAAGGGGTCACGGTCCGGGTTGTCACACCACAGAAAGTTGTAGGCGTCCCGCAGCGGGGCTGGAAGCTGGGACATGAGCTGTCCGCGGGCACGCTTTCCCTGCGGAGACACGCCCCCTTCTGAGGCAGGAGAAGCCAAGAGGCGAGCAGCGGCTAGCGCTGTTGGCCGCGAGGGGTGTGACGACGAGGTCGTGGACAACTTTCGGACCTTGGTAGGTATCCGGCACAGGCTGCCCCAGCTCGTGGTGGTCGAAACGGTGGCCAGTGTGCCCACTGAGGTCACTGACAGATTGTCCCAGAGCGTCTCAACTTCTGGTGTGCTCAGACATGACGAGGCTCCTGAGGTCAAGGTTAAACGACCAGGGGTCAAGGGTGAGCCGTGACCTCCCATCACTGTCGGGCGTAGAGGCAGAGGCGGCAATCCGTGCAGGGCCGGTCGAGCCGGGCGAGGAATGTCGGCGGTCTCCGAGTGTCGCAGCCTCGGGCGCCACGGCTTGACAATTGGACAACTGTCCAAAGACACGGAGCGCCGGGCTACGGACATCTTCAAAGCCGCCGGGGGTCGGAGAGGGTTGTGCATGCCGGCTTCGTCACCCGTGGTACACAGTGGTGCACTGTTGTCACGCTTGAGAACAAAGTTCTCGTTGCTCAACAGGATATCACACGACGCGTAACAATTCTCATCCCCGCTGGTCTTTTCCTCCTCAATCACCGCGTAGTCTCCCTCATCAGACTCTTCCTCCTCCTCTTCCTCAATGTCATTGTCTTCCTCGTCTTCTTCCTCCTCAGCCCCTACATTCCCTCTACCACGAGGCTTCGTGTCTCCGTAAGAAGACCTGAAGCTGCAGTCCGCCCTTCCGAGGCCGGAATCGTCATCAGTCGAGTTAGGAACCCTGGAGGTGTTGTCCAACTGGACACCGCTGCCACTTGCCAGAACACCGTTGCCGTTCACGTCAGCCTCACCATGACTGGTGCTGTTGTCCAGCCAGCGCGTCCGCTGGGCCGGAGACATGTCCATATAGATCCAGCTAGAGCGAGCGCTCTCCCAGCACGACCCGTTCACACCTGTGGGGGCCCCACTCCCTACAAAAGCGGCGTTGTCAACAGTACGGGGCATAATACAGCACGCGTTTCGCCGGAATTCTATTTATCTACAAATCAAACCTTTTCATTCACCAACTCAGCTTTTCGAATGTGCGAATCTCAAATTCAACAACTCTCACTCATGTTCATGCAGTTTTGAAATTCGTCGTCCGTTGCGTTTTCTGCATTTCCGTATATTATGCAGACGATCTTCCCTGTCCGCGGGAGATCTCGATTAAAAGTTTCCACTTTTCAGAACAATCTTCTGATTTCCACTTTTCAGAACAATCTTCTGGCACATAATTATTTAATGATTACGTTTCATAACCACTTTTCAGTTTCATCAAAGTTTTACAGTAAAACCCTCTCCTCTACCTCATACTCTTAAAAAAATGTTTGTTCCACAGTGAGGGTACAGAGGAGGGTGGGGTGAAAAACGGCGTCCTCTCACTGTGTGTCATCTACTCCATTAACACAGTCAACACAAGCGGGCGGAATCGGCACGTTCACAGGCATGGCCAGAGTGTCAATCCACGACATATCCGGCCATGCCTAGCTTTAACACAGATCAAGAGAAACCCTTGCCAAACACGGGGCTCTTCTCCGATAACTCCATGATGAAGAAAACGGCAAAACTCTTCCCGCCACAATGTTTGACAAATGTCAAGACAACACTGACCGCTGTTCAATAAAATACCAGTAAATTTCTAAAGATTAATCAAATAAAGAAAAATATTGTTAGTCAAAGAATCTGACCACCTACTTTAAGAATCAATTTTAGTATTCTTACTTCGCACAACTTAAAAACATCGGTTAGGTAGAATAACGTCGTTCTCATAAATCGTATTGACGTTTTCACCATCACGAACCCTACAGAGGAGGAACTGGAATACCGTACAAGTGGTGGGGGGAGGATACTTATCGGAAAGCACGCGAAATTAACACTCAACGTAATAGGCTGCTAGGCTGTTCTTTCACGTACACCCCTCTCCTCCATACACACACAAAAAAAACAACAACACATGAGTGGATGGCTCGAGGACACCACTGCAACACACACACACACACACACACACACACACACACACACACACACACACACACCTTTCCAATCTCCCTCACTCTTTCTCTCTAAGCAGTCGAGCAATTCAGGGAACATTCTTTTAGCGTGTGTTTGTGTCCTTCGTCTGAAGGCGACCAGGGTCAGAAACGGACATGCGTGTCCATCTCATACCCTCCCCCTCCCTCCTCTAGAGCCAGTCTTCAACACTTTCAACTTTTCACTTCCCTCAAGACATAAACAATCAACATAATAGACAGCTAAGATGTTCTTACCCATCCCCACTACAAACACAAAAAACCCAATCAAAAACAGGCGTAGGTGGCTGCCACATTTCTTCTGTTTCTGATTATTGCCAGTCCCACTTTTCCCCAGCTCTAAATAACCAATATCGTGTAGATGATTTATATTTCTTTTTAAACAATCAGAGCCCAAACCAAGTCTGTATCACTTCTGGAGCTCTGCATTAATTTAAAACGCTCTAATTTCGTCATTCCCCCCTTCTTACCCCCTCTAAAAAACCCGTTCCCCCTGACATTTTCAGACTGGGATCCACCAGACAAAAAATGGTCAAAATACGAAATACGAAGAGAGCATCAGAGCCTCCGGCGAGAAGAAACAAGCAAGCAATACGGCATCATATTACTCCAAAATCCCACTTTCATCTAGACAGCTCAAAGTCTAAACGCTTCAATCCAACATTTTAATTAAAGATAATGTAGGTGTTTTAAGACCCCCATCGATATTATTTAGATCATTAAGGAGGCCGGCTTTCGAGTCTGCCGGCCGGTGCCAACCCGTACTAAGAAGAGGGACATCCCAATAGAAAGACTGAGATAGATTTACTGGTCGTTAAAATCGTCTCCCCACTCGGGAATCGAAACCAGGTCTCCTGCATGCAACAGCCAAACGCCTAATCACTACACCACATACGCCGGTTCATTCGTTCCGTCCTCTAAAACGTGAAACGTTTGACAAGAATCTCGACGCACCCTCTTTCCCACAGATGAGAGCTCGTGTTTGCCCATGACGCAAGCTGGAGGCACACAACACGATTCTACCTCCGCCCGCTATATATACATAATTCACAAACACCAGCACGCGGACATGTCCCTTCTCCCTCTATTGCGGCTCTACAAGCATGAAGAAGGGTTTTTTTAAGGGGGGGAGAAGAGACAGTGTATAAACATTATGAAGATTATGCAACCACAGAAAAGATAGGAAAAAAGAAATATTTCGAAGAATGCTTCAACTATAGGAGAACTATAGAAACCCTAACACAGACAGTGCAGACTGACCTAGCATAAGCTTATTTCATAATAGTCAAACCCATAGCAGGCCAACGCCCATAATCATGAAGCCTCATTTCCCACCAAATACAACGAAAACGTATAGGGTGGTTATCAGTCTGTCT
>NW_004797272.1:2678631-2680381 GCF_000002075.1 Aplysia californica | reverse complement strand
ACACACACACAATAAAAAAGGAAAAAAAAAGAAAAAGTAAATACCAAACAAAGCACCAAAAAGATCAAAATATCCGCAAATCCATTCTTCTGCCCATCTGAATCCAGTCATCAATACGCATCATTCATGTACATTGTATAATATAGGACTGTTGATTCGGCCGTTGATCGACGAGGCTAACGTTCTACGTTTGTCTGTCTCAAGGTCCTCAAAATTGAGCACCAACAAACAAACCTGTCCCTGAACTCCCACTGGAATGAAACAAAGCAGGCTGCTGAAATACCACACGCAAAACACAAAAAAGACAGGATTCACCACCACTACCAAACGTACAATTGCCCTCTGACTGAAATGACAAAACAGAGAACGCACAGCACAGGCGGAAATTCGCATCTCACTTCGAAAGGCAAACACTTCGACTCGACCCTGTCGTTAGATCATCGACCAAACGTCTCTAAACATGAGGGGGGGGGATGTTTACCAACACAGCCACTCACCCCTCTCTCAACACAAAACAAAACAAAAGGAAAACGAGAAGCGAACGAATCAGCGACGGGAAAGGTTAAAGTTAAGGTAACTAACTTTCGTTCAACTACTTCTACAAATTCACCCTATCTGTCTTTTTGCGTCATTCTCTACCTTTAAAAATGGAACACGGGGGGCCAAACAGAAAGAGGAAAAAAAAGAAAAGAAAACCAACGCAAGGAGCTAACGGTTTGACTGCATTATTCGGTTGCTTTTTCGCGACAATCCAAACACTATCAGGCAATACGTGTGAATGAAAGCATATTTGGGTAGTACACTGACACTGAAACTCGCTGCAAATATGCAACGTACGACCTAGGACAGATTGCCCAGCTACCTATACATGCGTGCAATCCTACGAGTCCTCAGTTCACCGTATACAGGGCAAACTGGGGCGGGCGAATGGTGGAGCCTCAGATATGCATAGGTCACAAGCCATACTCAAAGTTTGTTCAAACTTCCAACTTAGCCTAGCCTGCTCGCTGTGGCCACATCCTTGACGGACTGCTGTGTGTGGCCACATCCCTGACGGACTATCTGCCTCGTATTCAGCTCACAGGGGGCGCCTTAAAACATTTTCAGTAAATGTGAAAGGTGACAAAATTTTCCACGGGCTTTTTTAATGGAGACAAAATTAAGCACAGGGGCCAGAGAAAACGACGCAAGCCCTCACACGTTCGCCTTTTTTTCCCTCCCCAAAAAAACATGTTTCTGAGCCACGGCTTATTTCAAACCAGTAAAGTAACTAGTTTAGTTAAGTTTTAGTAGAGGTTTTGCGGCGCTCGCAACTGCATAAGGTCATATGAGCGCCAGAAGATTATAGGTGTTACAAGAGAGTTACAAACATACAAAAAGAAGAAGGGGAGATAAGGACGATAGATGTTTGATAGGAAAGAAGATGCAAACCACACCAGAGCACCCGCCAACCACACACTGGGAAGTAACTAAAAGTAGGTTCGAAAAAGCAAACAGACGGTAGAACAGCCACAGAAACATATTGTGCTTCGACATATCACTCTGAATAACGATGATGGAAAACCAGACAAACGCAACACAAGTTGGACAAGCAAACAGACAAGCCGCCAGTCAGACAGATCGACCACTTTTTTAATGAATACAGAGTGGATTAATGTTTGGGCGGCGGAACCAGGGGCACACGGCCAGTCAGTTACAGACAGACAGACAGACAGACAGACAGACAGACAGACAGACAGACAGACAGACA
>NW_004797272.1:2676809-2678135 GCF_000002075.1 Aplysia californica | reverse complement strand
GGAGTTAGTAAGAGTAATACGTCACTTGCAACTCAATTAGGTAATATAAGTGCCGAAGATTAGAGGTATTACAAGAGACCAATAAACAAAAAAGGAGGAAAGACGGAGCAAACCACACCAGCGCACCCGTCAACAACCCACTA
This sequence comes from Aplysia californica, assembly GCF_000002075.1. Lineage (NCBI taxonomy): Eukaryota > Metazoa > Mollusca > Gastropoda > Aplysiida > Aplysiidae > Aplysia > Aplysia californica. The sequence continues at coordinate 2,677,992 of NW_004797272.1, read as the reverse complement.
CCTTTCTACGTTTTGATAATCTGCGTGTGCACTAAATACTATGAAGTACTCTCCTCTTTTGAGTAATGACAACCTTGGAATTTGGCAAACACAGTGATGTAAATAGCGAGGCAGGCACGTTACATAAGTCAATGACTGAATATTCATTAGTGGCAACGTATTGAGCATGAAACTAATAAACGCAGGAGTTCAAAACTAGTAGGCAACTCGGACGGTATTCTACTGAGATTTGAAAATGTCCTTTCTTAATTACAACAAAAAGAAAAGAAAAGAAATGAAACCTCTTCCAATAACACAACTCTCTACGGAATCAGTATGCGACTGTGGTTCTCTGGAACCTTTCTCTAAGGCGGCACTCGATCATGCCACAACGCTTCGACTAAATCCTACCATCCCCGCCTGTCGACCCACTTGTTGATCTTCACGGAAAACCAATGTACGTGCGACACCGGTACAACACTTGCGCAAGAGTATCCACCTACTGAGAACGACGCGGGGGGGAAAATACACCAGCAAATCAATACGCCACAACCTTCACCGAGATTAGATAACGATGCACATCGGTTCCTCCTCCGAGAATCGAAACAGGTAGTTTATCAAAGTAAGCAAAACAGGCGAATGTCAAAAAAACAACTTAACACACACTGATTAGAACGTTGGCTATGGTCACAACATCATTCTTATCAATAGCACACTCTCGCAGTTGCAGCCACCCCGGATGGGTAAAATGTCAGTCACGGCAGAAATCCAGAAATCGAAGACGAACCACCACACACGCTGAGAGAGTGAGTGAGTGAGTGGGCCGCTTGCACCCGCTCTAGAAAGATGGGGGGAGGAAGACTGAAGAGTGGTCGTAGAGGAGGAAGGACCCCGGCGCTTGCGGTAAGCAGCAACGGTGAGAGTCGTGTCGAGCTGCCGTGAGAGCTAGCGCTGTGCGGTTTTAGGGAAACGAAACTTAATCGACGCTTCGAAGCGTGAAATCACTATTCACCCTATTCGAACACCGAGCGCAGACGTAATAATAATAATAGTAATAATATATAACATTTATATAGCGCACTTCCAAAAAAAGGTAGCTCAATGCGCTTTACATTAGAATACCCATTTTTCAAAAACCTATCTTACTACTTCCTTTCTTCTCATGCAATATACATTAATGCACACACACACACACACACACACA
>NW_004797272.1:2673768-2676676 GCF_000002075.1 Aplysia californica | reverse complement strand
CAACTATAATGAAAAATAACATTAAAAGCTTATGAAGGAGATAGGCCTGTAGGAACAGAAAATGTTTAAGATGTCTTTTGAAGCTATCAAGAGTTTTTAATTGTCTTAGTTTCATGGGTAATCTGTTCCACATAAGTGGACCAAGATATGAGAAAGATCTCTGTCCATATGATTTTACAGGTGTCACAAGTAGGGTCTTATCGTTTGATGATCTTAGGTTTATCCCTGGCTTATATATACTGATAAGTTCTTGTAGATAAAAAGGAGCAGTTTTATTTACACATTTGAAACAGACGTTCTGTTGTTTTTAATTTATATAATTCCATGAGCAACATTATTCTTTTTTCGATTTAAATGTAGGTGTTCTTAAGCCCCCATCGACACAATTTAGATAATTTAGGAGGCAGGCTTCCGTCCATGCCAGTCGGGGCCAACTCAGGCTGAAAGGGATTTAAAAAAAGATCCCAGTAGAAAGACCCAGATACTCGATTTATTTTTTAACAAATCCCGTCTGGAATCGAACTCAGGTCTCCCGCATACGACAATTGTCGAGCAACATTCGCAATGTAATACTCTTGGTGGTTTTACACAGAAATAACTCGTAATCAAAGTACAATACATTTTTCAAGGATTTTACACATAATATTACGCTTTAATCTTACGGCGGGTTGTGAAAAATGAGACGAAAATCCAAATGTTCACAAAAATCACGAGGTATTCGCATGACTCAGCCATGCTTCGAATAGCTATGAATAGAGCAAAAATCGTTCATGTCGAATAGTAAAGTCGACTGGGCACAGAGATCTAGTGAGAGGTGGCCTGTCCATCGGGCTCGTGCACGGCAATGCACGGAAGGAAGGGGAGGGGGAGGAGGAGGAGGAGGAGGAGGAGAAGGAGGAAGGGGACGCCCACCTCGCAACCACAACGACAACACGCCTCGCGGTGGAGACAGCCGCGTCTCACATTGCACAGCGCTTTAGTTTTAGTTAAGAGCTTTACGACACTTGCAACACAACTAAGATAAGATAAGACAAGATAAGATAAGACAAGATAAGGTAAGATAAGATATATAAGAAAAGAAAATACGATAAGATAATACTTTATTGCCTCAGTGGAAAATTCTTCATGGTTGTACAGGAATGGTAAAACCACATGTAGATGTGCATAAAAATTAAATTATATCATATTCATTTCATAGAAAATCCAATGTGAAGAGAAAAATAAAGCTGACAATAATACACCAATAACACGTAAATAGGTCGTATTTAAGTACTGAAGATTGGGGGTGGTACAAGACACAGAGAGGGTTTGTTTTTGTTTTTTAGGGGGGGGGGGGTAAGTTTTAGTAAGTCTTGCGGCACTTGCAACACAATGAGGTCATAAATGGAGAAGATTTGAGACGTTACGAGAGACAGAGCAACAAATGCAAGAAAGGAGGGCAGATAAGGACGATAAATGTTTGATTGGAAAGAAGAAGCAATAACCACTCCACAGCACCCGCCAACCAACCACGGCCGCTTCTTGCGTCCCACAGAGTGAGTTTCGGCGCATACCATACTACCTAAAATGAATTTTGTTTTAATCTGCAACGTTGTGTTTGGGAAACCAAATTTCTTTTTCTTCGTCACATCGACTTGAAAAAAGAAAACAAACAATCAACTCAACAGTAAAACCTCGTAACTACTACAACAAGTTTTAGTTTTAGTAGAGGTTTTACGGCGCTCGAAACAGAATAAAGTCATATGAGCGCCAGAAAAAAAAAAGTGTTACAATAGAGTTACAAACATAAAAAAGAAGAAGGGGAGATAAGGACGATAGATGTTTCATTGGAAATAAGAAGCAAACCACACCAGAGCATTCGCCAACCACCCACTACTACAACAAGGGACAAGCGGTGGAGACACAGGCGCGTCAAACACCTTTGCTGTGTAAGTTCGGGGTCGTAAGTTACAAGCTTAACTTAATAAAGTCATTAACGTTTAGTTTTAAAAAGGAATTTCATGGCACTTGCAGCACAAATTGGTCATACAAGTGCTGAAGATTAGAGGAGCTACTAGAGAGCGCCGTATAAAGAAAAGAAGGAGCAGAAATAAGGGTCATAGATGTTTGATGGGAAAGAAGAAACAAATCACACATGACCACCCGCCAACTAGCCACAAAAAAAGGGGAAAATCAGTGATGTTGGAATGTCACATCGACTTAAATTTAAAGAGTTTTTCGGCACTTGCAACACAATATGGTCATATAAGAGCCGAAGATTAGAGGAGTTACAAGAGAGTAACAAACACAAAAAAGAAGAAGGGGAGATAAAGACGATAGATTTTTGACAGGAAAGAAGAAGCAATCCACATCAGAGCACCCGCCAACCATCCACTAACGTTAGGTTTTAATAGGAATTTCACGGCACTTGCAGCACAAATTGGTCATACAAGTGCTGAAGATTAGAGGAGTTACTAGAGAGTGCCGTATAAACACAAGAAGGAGTAGAAATAAGGGGCATAGATATTTGATGGGAAAGAAGAAACAAACCACACATGAGGAGCACCCGCCAACCACCCACTAAAAAAAAAAAAAATCCGTCACGTTGGAATGTCACATCGACCTAAATCCTTTAAAAACCAACTCAACAACAACAACAGCAAGAACAACAACATCATCATCTTCATCATCATCAACGACGACGACAACAACAACAACATGCAAACATACGCAAGGACGCCCACGTCGTCAGCACTACCAACAAGCGACGCACGGCGGAGGCACAGGCAAATCACACGACTCACAACGTGAGTCCCAGCCCACATTATAATTTACTAGCAACTGAAAATCAATTACAGTTCAGTCAGGTTGGACACGTGACTTCCTTCAGCCTTGTCGGTTGTATCGATTTGAAAACCAACCACCCCTC
>NW_004797272.1:2670859-2671942 GCF_000002075.1 Aplysia californica | reverse complement strand
ACACACACACACACACACACACACACACACACACACACACAAGCACACAAGCACTCGTGCGCACAAAGCTAAAATCACAAACAGGCTGAACGTCACATTATGTGATGTGGTTGACTGCTGAGGAACAAAAATTGTTCAACAACAACAGCAGAAAAAAAACAGCTTTTCGAACAGAAATAAAAACGAGTAGCCTCTCCATTTAAAAAAAATCCCGAGGACAAAAGTGAGGGGGGAAAGAGCAGAATTCAACAGGAGTACAGAGGGGAACGTCCAGTGGTAAATGGACGAGACGACCAAAAGAGGGGAGCACAGGGGGCTCCTTCCCGACGGCAGCTTTCCCCTCCCGCACTCTTTCCACGCGGACGGGCAGCCACTTTGCTTTTCAATCTCAGCCAACGAGCTGAGCAGAAAAACGAGAGTGGGGAGAAAAAAGTGTCCCGTCGCTAACTCTGAGCTTCCGTCCATTAGCTGACATCAAGCACACCTGAACGCCCTCCATCTCATCCCACCATCGGTTGTATTGATTAAGCAAATTCCGAGTTTCAGAGCGTGAGGCTTTTCTGGCGCCCCAAACCCCCCCTCCCCCTCTCCCCCGGACCTTCCCTCAGACTCTGTTGAGAGGCCCTCGAGTGCTTGGGAGCGAGAATCGCCAAAGTAAACACGGGGAGGTCAAATCTGGACGGGTCTCTCCATGATTTCAGCATCCTCTTACTGCCCACTTTCTGTTTCCTTTTCCCTTTCGCAACCGTATGCTTTTGATCATCTCATGTAAGCTTAGGCTTTGACCTTCGCCTTCTCGCTCCATATCAACCTCTTTCCGGTGCTCAGTTTTAGTTTTAGTAAGTGTTTAACGGCACTTGCAACACAATAAGGTCGTATAAGTGCCGAAGATTAGAGGAGTTAAAAGAGAGTAACAAACACAAAAAAGAACGAAGGGAGATAAAGATGGTAGATGTTTGATAGGAAAGAAGAAGCAAACCACACCAGAGCACCCACCAACCACCCACTCTGATGCTCACCCGCGCATTCCACACACACATGCGCGCGCACACACGCAAACACGCGCACAAACATACACATAAA
>NW_004797272.1:2665940-2667892 GCF_000002075.1 Aplysia californica | reverse complement strand
TGTCACAGTGTGTGTGTGTGTGTTCGTATGTGTAACAGTGTGTGTGTATGTGTGAGTGTGTGTGTGTGTGTGTGTGTGTGTGTGTCTGTGTGTGCGTGTGCGTGTGCGTGTGTGCATGGGTGAGTGTGCAAGGGCGCATGAGTAGTTAAGAGTGAGTGCAAATCAATGCAAAGGCTTGCGCGGTAGAGACAGCGAACTAAACGCTATGCTAAAAAGCATATGAGTGTGCGGGCGCAAGATTCTCTGTGTGCGTGCGTGCGTGCGTGGGTGCGTGCGTGCGTGCGTACATGTATGCGTGCGTAAGAGACACACAATATGAGGAGGGAGGGAGAGAGGGGGAGAGAGAGAGTATGAGTGAGTGTTTGTGTGAACGTGAGCACACGCATGTATGTATGTGCACGAGAACACACGCACATGCACACTAGAGTGCTTGAATGAGCGTGTGTTCATATGCTTGCGTTGGTCCGTATGTCTGCGTGTATGAAAGAGAGAGGGAATGAAAGAGAAATTAAGTTTTTATTGAAAAATCGAAAGAAAAAAAAGAAAAGAATGACCCCCCCCCAAGAGAATAGGGCGCTCTGTCCTGCCAATCAAGCTCAAAGCAGCGTAACCCATGGAAACCAAGCAGAAGAAGACAGGAAGGCTAGAGACACTGCCGGGCATAAAGAAGAAAAATTACCCGTGGAAATCTAACCTACATCCCCCGCCAACACAAAGATGCTACATCCGCCAGAAAAATCGATACCCTCCTGATTCCCCTATTAAGAATATGTCCAATCGCGGGACGGGAGTCAAAAGATTCCATCTGCAACGGTAATGTATTGCCGATGGAACTGTTCCGTCCCCGGGCCCGTCGCAAAAGATCAGCGGTTCAACGACAACAGTTTATTGTACGACACGAGGCTCCCCGGTACAACAAATCGATCCTTGGGAGATTAACACACTTACAAAGAGTTACACTTTCGCAAAATTATATCCTAGACTCTTTTCTTCTTTTTCTTTTTTTTTCTTTTTTTTTTTACAGTGAAAGAAGATTGAAGCGTGAATAGTGGATTTTATTTATTTATTTTTTTCATACGAAGAGGAGTTTCATCTGCTTCTTCTGAAGAATGTCTGGATCACTCCCTCCCTACGCCTTACTCCGTTCATCCACCTATTCATCACTATGACAAATTTGGGAAATTGGTAATTCTGAAAAGAACCGCCCCTCCAAAAAAAATAATATATTTTGGAAACAGGATTTTAAAAAGTCCGAACACAGCTCAGTCTGTCGAATCTACCCCGTGCCTTCCCTATCCAATCAGGTTGAGAGCACCCTCGAAGAGTAGTAACGCGGACGCAGCCTACAAACAAGGGCTCGTGTTTGGTCTTGACAAAACTATTGGCGTCCTTTGTTTGACAGGACTAATGGAATTCACCGCAGTCCTCCGCAGCGGCCAGTAGAAAATACCCAGGGGCTAGGTAGGTCTACGCCCTCGCGATAGTAAAAAAAAATGTACTAAACTGTTCAGAAAGTGTACTAAGCTGAACCCTGTCAACATGATCTCATCTCTCTCTCTCTCTCTGTGTGTGTGTGTGTGTGTGTGTGTGTGTGTGTGTGTGTGAAGTATCCAATTGCATCAGACAGGTCAACGCCCTGATAGAAAAGACACGACCTTCAAGAGGGTGCATGAGTATGCGTGACGTGGACAGCAGGCACAATTACAGGACGCCAAAGGTCAGGTAAACACCCGCGCTCCCTAACAAGACGTCTTAACAAACTCAAACTGGGGCCAATCAAAGCAACTGGTGGCGGGTCCACTCTCCCAATCTTGAAAAAGGGAAATGAAAAAGGGAAATGTTTCTATGCACGCCCCATCGTTCCGTGCTAAATACCCGTTGATTTTTGTCAGATTCCGGTGGGAGCAGGATGTGGGGGTGTGTTGGAGTGTGAGCGGGTGTGTGTGGGGGGA
>NW_004797272.1:2639523-2664623 GCF_000002075.1 Aplysia californica | reverse complement strand
TTTTTATGCTAGTTACTCTCTTGTAACACCTCTAATCTTCAGGCGCTCATATGACTTTATGCAGTTGCGAGCGCCGCAAAACCTATACAAAACTAATAAAAAATAATAATAATAAGAGTCGGGGACACCCACGCGTTGCTTCTGTGTGCCTCGGAACAAATCGCCCCAGCAGCAAGCAGCACGACCGATCATCATAATAATGAGGACATACATAAAAGCAAAGCGCCTCTGCCACATCCCAATTGCGACTCCATCAATAATTCACGGGACAACACCCGGCCTGCGTCCTGCTCTTCCGGCATTTCCCTTGCAACCAACGCCCACGACCGGAGCGCCGACTCCACATAGGTCGGGGTGTGGAGTCCCACCACAAAATATCCCCGCGGCCTCCCGGGACTTCGGGGCTGTTGCTGCTGCTGCTTCAGCAATTTCGACTTGTTTCGTGTTTTAGTAAGCGTTTCACGACCCTTGTAATACAATTAGGTATTAAACGTGAAGACAATTTTAAGAGGTGTAGTTCCAGTATTTTGATAAGAGTTTTGCGGCGTTTGCAACACAATGAGGTCTTATTAGTGCCGAAGATAAGAAGTGTTTCAAGAGAGTAACAAACACAAAAAGGAGGAGGGATAGAGACGATAGATGTTTGATAGGAAAGAAAGAGCAAACCACACCAGGACACCCGCCAACCACCAATGCTTCGGACAGTGAATGACGCACGGCGCAGCATGGGTGTTTACATCTTAATCACCCTGTCTTGCTTCTTGAAAGATCTATAATATGACCGTTATTATGTCGATGTGCTTCTTTTTAGTCAAACTCAACCCTGAAATATTAAGCATTCCTATGACAGTTAAAGCGTGTCTGTCACGTTGCCATTAAATCACTTTCAGAATGCTGGTTATTAGGCAAGTATCTAACTCATTGTTGACATTAATTGTTTATGTAATTCGCATGCGTGTAACTGTGGGAGTATTTGTGCGTAAAAGTATGTGTGGCTAGGCGTATAAATTTGTGTGGAAGAGAAGGTGTGTGAAAGAGTATGTGTGTATGGGTGTGCGCGCGCGCGCGCGCGTGTGTGTGTGTGTTTGAGGAAAGCGGGTGGGGCGGAGGGAGGGAGGGGTGAAACATCAAATAAATGTACCCACATCTGAACAATAAAAATTTTAATCACACTTTTTTTTTCTTATCTCATGTAACGCATTACTAGATACAAACTTGTCTTAAATAGTAAGTTGGTGGTTGGCGGGTTTGCTCCTTCTTTCCTATCAAACATCTATCGTCTTTATCTCCCCTCCTTCTTTTTTGTGTTTGTTACTCTCTTGTAACACCTCTATTCTCCGCCACTTATATAATGACCTTATTGTGTTGCAAGTGCCGTAAAACTCTTACTAAAACAACAAAACAATAATAATACTGAACTGTCCACCCATTCCCTCGTAGAGATCCGGTTCGCTTCACAATGATCTACGCCTACTATAAGCTAGCAACAGGCACAATAAGCTTGTCACTTCAGAGGAATTACAAAATCATTTCGGGAGCGGAGCTCTCAGCCTTGTTGCGCGAGAAGAGAAGACAAGAATCAAAGGTAAAGGTCTTTTAGTTTTAGTAAGAGTTTTACAATGGTTGCAACACAATAAGGTCATATAAGTGCCGAAGATTAGAGGTGTTAAAAGAGAGTAACAAACACAAAAAAGAACGAGGGGAGATAAGAACGACAGACGTTCGATAGGAAAGAAGGAGCAAACCACACCACAGCACCCACCAACCACCCACCAACCAAACAAGGTAAATTTCTACTTCAGCCCAAGATTCGGAACTTACTATAATGCCGCCTACGTACATCCGGGGGGGGTCTCCACTCTTAGGGGTAACCGTGACGTCATTGGCAAAAGACGATTTTAACTTATTAAAGAATGACCGAAATAAAGAAGATTGAAGATGGGTACGATACATAAAACTAAATATCACTTGCAGGTACATAGACGTTCAAGCCAGTAATTCCAAAATGGGTTAATTAGGTTACACCTTCTACTTGTGCATAACAGGTGTACAAACAACAATGGGAAAGTTTAGTTTAGTTTTAGTAGAGGTTTTACGGCGCTCGCAACTGCATAAGGTCAAATGAGCGCAAGAAAATATAAGAAGTGTTACAAGAGAGTAACAAACATAAAAAAAGAAGGGGAGATAAGGACGATGGATGTTTGATAGGAAAGAGGGAGCAAACAATACAAGACCACACGCCAACCACCCACACAGAGGGAAAAGGGCGGGGTGGGGTGTTCGCGAGGAATATAATAATATTATTAGAACCACATCAACGCTGGAAAGAAGTAAAAGGAGCAAGCCCTCTGTCTCGGAGCGCCCACTTTCCATCCTCAAGTGCCCGATTATCACTGACGAGTTTGACAGAGCTAACAATGTCGGAGAGGCAGAGGAACAGTGTCGACAGGAAGCAAGAGGAGGGGGGGGAGGAGAAATGGGGTGGGGGAGAATTAATGATCGAACGACATATAAAGTATTGATGGCTTTCGGGTACATTATAATGGAGCAGACAAATTGGAAGGAATGCGACGTTTGCAGTGCGCGAGACAGTGACGTCATTGAGGGGGGGAAAAAGAGGGGGTAGGGATGAGGGTAAACATTGAAGACGCAGTAAACAACGGGATTTTAGATAAGGGGAGGCAAATACATCATATTGGGCGGATAAGAGAAATTCAGACAAAAACAAACATGGATGGGAGACAAGCAAAACACACACAAACACATACAGAGAGAGAGAGAGAGAGAGAGAGAGAGAGAGAGAGAGAGAGAGAGAGAGAGAGAGAGAGAGAGAGAGAGAGAGAGAGAGGGGGGGAGGGAGGGAGAGAGGGAGGGAGGGAAGGAGAGAGGGAGAGAGAGAGAGAGAGAGAGAGAGAGAGAGAGAGAGAGAGAGAGAAAGAGAAAGAGAGAGAGAGGGGGGGGGGTGTTCATGACGGCGCAAACACGACCGGAGACTTTGTACAGAGGCTGCGAGAGTCAACAAATAACCACGCGTCAAAAAGAGAGTCCATGCACAAGCACCAAGAGAGAAGGGAGAGGTTCAACCCCTTTGGAAGAAGCCAAAACATAAGTTATTATTGACAGCAGGCTTTGGGTACACCACGTCAACAACCATTGCCAAAACATATTACTATTTTACCTTGTGCAAATAAGAACACGGCAAAATTACCAAAACAAGAACAGAAAAAAGGGGACAAAAAAGAGGGGAAAACCACCATGGCAGAACACCGAATGGACCCTTCTTCGCTGAATAAACAGGCATTTTGATTTACTAGGACCAATACAAAAAAAAGACTACATGATCTTTTAACAAGACGTTGGAGGCTCTCCACTTTCTCGATTCCTTCTAGACAGTCATCTATACAGAGACACAAAAATGGACGTAGAACGAAGGAATCAAACTAGACAAAACCAAAGAGTATACCCAAAGGAAAGGGAAGACGTGGACTAGTCCAACCCTTGACCAGTTTGACATGCACACTGCTAAACTAAATAAAATCAAAATGGAGAAAAGAAACTTAACCTCATTTCGTTGACTGATAACAAGGTCTATATACACCCCAGTAGCTCATATATAACTTGACAGTATCAAGCCTTTCGAGTTATACCAGTCCAAAATTACTTTCCAACACAGCTGTATGCATATTTGTCTGTACCAGCCTACCTTTAGAAATTGTCTTTCAAGCCATAAGGCATGACAGTCTCTGGGTTCGAACTTCTGTGCGTAAGCTATTGACTCAAATGTTACAATGAAGCAGTAACATTTACGTATTGATACTGACTATCAGTACAACCTGTACTTTCTACCAAAGACAAAAAGGGAATCAAGACAGCAAAAGGGATGATAGAGTAACTTAACAACGAAAACAGGAACAAAAAACTAAACATTAATTGAAAAGAACACATTTTGTTCCAGGAGCTATTAAAGTATGGGCCATTAGGTGTTCAAGACAGAAACTAAGTCATGTGCAATGGAGTGGGCACAAAATTAAGAAGGTTTTTCTAACAAAATTTAGCTTACAACACAAATCATGAATCATCATCCATCCCAGAGCTTGTCAACCTATTTATAGCAAGGGCCCACTTTTGCTTCCTTTAAGAGGCCAAAATTTTCAAAACACACATTTTGCTTCCTTTAAGAGGCCAAAATTTTCAAAACACACACCTCTATGTACTTCCAAGCAGGGCATTAAATAATAACTGTCACTCCCCAGGTGATCCTCACCGCCCACAAAAAAATTACCAAATTCCCCACAACTGGGCGATATTGCTAAGGCTGGTATATATAAAGGAGGCAGACATAAAACAACAAGTTTAAAAGCAGAAATCAGTTTGGGAGGAAAGTTTAAGTAAACCCTGCTATGACATTTTTATAACAAAAACCACCTAAGGGCCCAGCTTTCAGCACCATTCCCTACTTTACAAGCACAAGGAAGAAAAAACTTTGCAACTGACCTGTGCAAATGATCTTCTCTAACTTTGTTCTCCTCCCCAGTGGCGATGACCTTTGTGGTGGTAGAGGTCACAACCTGACCATCCTTGACATAGGTCCTGGTCTTGGTCATTGTACGGTAGTGACTCTTGCTTTCCTGTAGAGACGTAGCAACACAAGTCTGAGAGCAGGGAAATAATATCAAAAAGCTACATCTGGGCAATGCAAATAAAATCAACAGTCACAGTCATGTTCAACGATCATCTAAATCAAAGAGCTTTGCCAAACAGCTCTCATCTGGAACAAAATGCTAAAAAAGTGAAATAAGAACATTACAGTAAATGAAAGTTGCAAATGGGTGCATAGCTTGCAACTAGTTAGATCCCAAGTAACCAATATATAAAGTAAAGGTGGGGAGAAAATAATAATTGGTTGGAGGTGCAGATGACGATGCAAAATATTAAATAACATAACCACAAAAAGAAATCAAAATGATCCCTGCTCAGACAAGTTTGTCATCTGAAACTGAGGAAATTCTTTTTTAAAAATTGGGGTAAAAAAGCAAAATAAAATAAATGCTTTCTAACTTGCAGCAAGGACTACTGTTTGAACATCTGTTTTAAACCATAAGCCAATCAAAACTGCCAATGGCCAAATATTGATCTTACATATTTCGTAAAAGCAGCAAAACAATATTGATATACCTAAAACGTGATTTTTGTCTCTAGACATTTACACTTACAGAAACACTCTCTCTGGAAAGCTAAACAATCTTCAGTATAGGTGCAGTCCTTTAAATTAAACATAGAGAAAGCACCAGTTGAAAGAAATCTGACAATGAAAATGCAAAAGTAATAAAATTGAAAAGCAAAAGAACTTGAGACTTCAGAAAACTCTTTTCTCAAAATTAAACAGTTATTATTCTCTATGAGATGGAATTTTTTCAAACTATGTAGTTTATGACTCAACTTCCTAGGAATTTATTTTAAAAATATGTTCACGATGCAGATATATTATCTTTAAGCTTCAGAATATATTTAAAACTAATAGTAAAATTACATTTCAGGCTAGCAAACTTTTCAAAAACCCAATCGGGGACACCTAACCTTAAAGCATCAGATTATGTAACAACAAACAAAATTACATCAAGTTGGATAAGCTCTAGTTCAGTGGGCTAAAATGTCCTCTCAAGCCTAACCCAGGACAATCACGGAAAATTTGGGACAGTTGGCAAGTCTGAAACTTTATAGCTGATATAGAATGGTGAGCGTGAATCTGCGCTATATAATTTTTATAATTATTGTTATGATGAAATCATGTAACATAATCATCAAACAGCAGCACTAAACATAGATTACTTTCTCTTTATTCCTGTCAATACAAAAATATGGTCTCATGGTGATAAGAGAAAAAAGAAACAATGGGGATAACCAAAATGTAGCTTTAAAGCACAGCACCCTTTAAATGAAAGAGCAGGAGAGCTTCGTGTATTTAATAAAACGCTTTACAAACAATTTCACAAAGCTCTTTGTTCACTTTGCTACACCCATCAGTAGCTGGAGGCGGAGTGTACTCACGTTGCGTGAACGAATGTGTCCTCTCTTGACTCGGCGAGTGACAGGGGCCTCATCACGGTCGGGCTCTGTGCTGTCGCCGATGCTGTCCACCGTGTTGACACTGCCCGAGTCAGACCGGCGGTCAGAGCCGTCCTCTTCACCCTCATGACTCATTCTTGTCTCAAACGTGTCCAGGTCAGTCTGTGGCACTGCACTGATAGAGCTCTCCGGCACCTTGAGGCTGCTCGGCTCACTCGCTTTTTCCGGCTCAGGCACAACCACAACCTGTTTCACGGCTGCAGCGGCGGTTTCGCTGCCCTGCGGTGGTTTGCCATCAACCGGGGGAACCACGAACCCATTGACGACGACCATGCCAGACTCTGGGACTGACACGCCACCGAAGGTGATGGTCTTCCCCTCCTCCTTCTTGCTAGCCGGCTCTTCTTTCTTCTCCACCTCCTCGTCTGCCTTTAGAGTCTCCGAGGAACTCTTGTCGCTGGCCAGACTGACCGACACTGAGGCAGGCGAGTCCGCTGGAAGACTGGAAGTAGTGCTCTCCCCTGGTGCAGTGGTGGCAGAGGGTTTTGCCGGCTCCTCGACTGTTGGGGTGCCGGGAGCTACAAAGTCTTGGAAAGTATCGAACACAACGCTGGCTATGGAAGGTTCCACTGTGGTGGAGTTAAGGACATCATCAATAATGTCAGTAACGAGTTCTGTGGCAACATGTTCTCCAGAAGGTGCATCTGCAGCTGCTACTGGCACCTCGTGTTTGGGTCTAGCTGGACTGCCAGTCTACAAATATGTAGGGGAAAAAGAAAACACCAGTTCTCGGTTTGTTTACGTGGGGTAGACTATATCACTAGATCTACATTGAAGTATTTAACAAATAAATACGGAGAACAAAAAGAAGCAAGACATTTCAAGAGAACAAAAAAGGAACATACTAGTGGAAGCCTTGACCTCTTGTAAAGATAAAAGAAACTGAACAGGCAAAGTCAGCAATGGTGTAACAAAAAGATAAAACAAAAGTAACTTGGGTAGAGTACTTACTTCCTAACGATTGCAAAATTAAAGTCAAAGTGTCATGAAAAACAAAATATAATTTTGGGCAGTGCTGTGAGGTCTGAAAAATGTTTTAAAAAAGATCTGAAGGTCTTTACATACAATCACAAACAAAAGTAGCAGTCAAAGTCATACCAGTCACAATAAAGCTATGTGTAAACTTTAAAATGTTCCCCAAAGAGGCTAACACCGAAGATGAGATAAAAAATAATACTGTCATTTTAGTTAAAACTCGGGACTATCATTTCCATTTTAAAGTGTACGCAGCATATATTTTGTCAAGTATCCATGTTGCAGCCCGTCTCTATAGACTCACATTTAACTCAGTAACTAGAAAACTAGAAACAAAAAGAGTGGGGTTTTTTTTTACTCTGATAGTCTTGAAAATCACTTCATTACTTTGCCAAGGTCTATAAAAAAAAAAGAAAACCACTGAGAAACTCCTACCACAGCAGTAAACTGCCACTTAGTATCTTTACTCCAAATACCATTCCTTTAGATAAAGTGGCTTCACGAATAAAAAATTCTTAAACCAAGAGACAAATCCACAAGCTGCGAACATCAACATGTGGAAGTGTAGCTTTTGAAAGCTCAAAATATGGCAAACTTCTCTGCAAAAATTCGTCTCATTGGCAAAAGCCACAAGCCATCTTAACCTTTAAATCTTCTACTCCGCAGATGTATTGGTCATCTTAAGACATTGACACACACACTAAATTTATTAATATAATTGACAGAATGGAAAGAAAGACCCTTCGCACCTTCCTATCAATCTTCTTTCTTACCTGGCTTGTTTCTGAGCCGTCTGATGTCGACTTCTCATCGCCGATACCTTCGTCTGAGGACATCGTCAGTTTGTCCGCATCCACAGGAGCTGGCTTCACCTCTTCCCTCTCCTTCGTTGGCGTCTTAGCCTCATCCTCCTTCTGTTCCACAGTTTTAACCTCTTCCTCTTTTCGTGATGGCACTGGAGAAAGGCTCTCTGGCGTGGGAGGAGATGGAGCTGGTTGTTTCTTGGCAGACACAGACTTCTCGGGAGTAGGAGATTTTTTTGCTCTCGCAGCGGCAGCAGTTGCTGCTCCCGTTGCAGGAATGGATGGAGCTGGCGCCTTCTCAGACTCCTTTTTCTTTCCCTCTGGCTCCGCACTCTGTGGACAAGAAAGATTATTGTTATCATTGCCTTTTTTTTTTTTAGTAGAGAGAAGCACATCAACGCAAATCTACTGTTTCATTCTGGGGTAAAGCAAGATAGACAGACAGAAACAACAGAGGGAAAGGACAGAATCAGGACCTCACTGTCACATCCTTCAACCACCACAGATGGTGCTTTAACACTTACTCACATTTCAAGAAATAATTCTCAGCTTTAGAATTTCTGATGATGCAATTTCTTACAGCTGTCATGTT
The DNA here is from genome assembly GCF_000002075.1 of Aplysia californica. NCBI lineage: Eukaryota > Metazoa > Mollusca > Gastropoda > Aplysiida > Aplysiidae > Aplysia > Aplysia californica. The sequence continues at coordinate 2,656,127 of NW_004797272.1, read as the reverse complement.
AACCCTAACCCCCCTTTTTTTGTTTACCTCCCCCTAATTCCCAAACACTTCAGGGGGTAGGAAGCTACGCCTTAGTTCACTGACAGTTTACTTTTTCACAACAAAGAATCTACAAAGTACCTTTTCTTTTTCCTTGGCCGTACCCTCGTCACTGGCCGTTGAGATGCTGTCCAGGTCAATGGACTGTGAATCAGCACTCATGTTTCTCTGAAATGTTAAAACCAACAAAACATTACACAAAAAGTTTGTGAAACAGACAGCATCAGCATGGACCTGAAAGAAAGGCATAAAATTGGTAAATGAACAAAATTGAATTGTACATGAGCACACATTACGGGAAAACATGAGAAAGCTTTGCGTGGGGTGACAAAGGAACAAAATGAACATAGTTTGGAACTATGACATTTTAATAACAACTGAACGTAACTCATTGCCTACCTACCATATACTTCTCATTGCTATCCCCTGAGAGCCCGCAATGTCAATGCTTATTTTTATTTAAATCACTGCGACATAACTGACAGACACAGAGTCAAGAACATCACTGTAGTAGAAACTGAAGGGGAAGCAGCAAAGATAGACAGTTGAAACAGAACTTTGACCGTAGAATACGACGTGACATCGGTAAGTACCTAGGTAATAAAAATTGTACTTCCATCAACATGTCATTAGACAAAAACAATAGACCTTAACATCATCAGGGAAGAAGAAGGGGAGATAAAGAACATAGATGTTTGATAAGAAAGAAGAAGCAAACCACACGAGAGCACCCATCAACCACCCACAGGTGTGTCTTAGGGAATCCACGACAGGGTAATTATTTCTAAATGCCCTCGATCTTCCTCACCACTGCCACACTTGAGCTGCAATGTACTGCACCGTCATCATGGGGTTTTTTGGGGGGTTTTTTTTACAGCAGAGGGTTTTACGGCGCTCGCAACTGCATAAGTTCATATGAGCGCCAAGGGGTGGGTGTCAACAGAGAAGTCTTTACAGGGAATCAGACTTATTCTGCTCACCTCTCTAGCTTCAACAGCACAAGGTCTGCTTCGACTACCAAGGCACCCCGGAAATAGCGAGTCACAAGAGAGTGACAAACATACAAAAGAAGAGAGGAAAATGACAACAGTAAGGATTAAGAAAGAAAAAGCAAAAATTCCCTGTGGTAGATCAGGCACAGTTATGAGCGTGACATGAATCGGCCCATTTACAATTTTTTTGTGCTTGAACGAGAAATGTCCCCCCCTTTGGGAATGGCCTAAAAACACTACAGTCAGTGGCACTGCCCCAGGGGGGTTCATCATGTCTATGAACTGCATCTCAATCAAGTTGAAAAATCTATAAGTACAATCTTTCCTCTAAAAAATTTCAGCCACCTTCACTACTTGAGGAAAAGGAACACATTTTCAATGATCTACTTCTTCTCAACAACTAAGAAGGCAAGTTCAAGCTGGTTCGTAAGCATGCATCCTAGACTATTACAAACCTTGATGGCAGCAATGTCTTCCTCTTCAGTGAGGTCCTCCACCACTTCCACCACCTCAGCCTTGGCTTCTGAGATGAGGTCCATAATACCTTTCTTGTTTTTGTAATCTTTGATAAATGGATGCTGGGAAGGAAAAGAGGACATTTTCAAGTTCATAAGTAGACCTCCAACTCGTAAGCTCACTTTTTTCTCCAACTAAAGTCTGTCACACCACACCAACACAATAACAAACAGGTAATAGTTTGATACTAATGACTAACAGAAATTATTTTACATTGTCCAACCGTAACATGACCACTCCAAAAGAGTAACAAAAGGCAATAAGTCTTTAACAAAATTCATTTGAATCACCACTGCTCTAAGGAAAACCAGCAGCCTCATAAAAGGGGAAAAGATGAGTATCCAATTACTGTTTTGACTATAGCCAGATTCAAATATTCTGCTTTATATTCAGCCATTACAAATGAAAATACTCTTCTTCCTACAACCCTACCAGTCTCACTTCATTCACAGCAATGGGTCCAAAATAAAAGAATAGTCAGTGCTAGGAACAGAATGCATACCTCGAGCAAGTCTAGAGCCGTGGGCCTCTGCTCAGGACTTTTTACCAGGCACTTTTGTACAAAATCTTTGAAGCTCTTAGACCTGGAGAAAAACGTGAAAAAAAGAATGCATCTCATGAAAATCAATTTTTTGTCCAAAAGCAACGATAAAGAAAACAATGGACCATTTTCACAATGTCAGATAAGACAACAAAGAAGGCAAGAACCTGCAACAACCCTTCTTCAATGAAGAAGCAAGACATTTATTAACAGCGACAGACGCAAAGAGCAAAGATATCCTTCACAAAGTTACACATATTGTAACTCCCAAAAGACTAGATCTATTAAGACAAACAAAAGAACATATTTCAAGGAATTGAAAATGTTAGACTATAAGCCAAGTCATCTCACGTTCAAAATAGGGGCTTAGAAATATAAAGGTGGTCAGGTGGAATGGGTAGTGCTATTGTTTCTCAAACTTGGCAAAAGAAATAGTTTCACAAAAATGAATCTTCAAAAAAGCTCTTCATGAGTTCAACAAAAAAAGATCGAGCATTTTTTTTAAAGGATTTAAAATAACGGAATCATTCTCTACCAAAACCAATACATCAATCTGGAACCCATATTTGCCTCACCTTATTTAGTTTTCAAGTCTATAGTCACTTACACTAAATGCTAGGAGAATCTAAAATCAAGAGAAGCAACTCACCATTTGGAGGGTTTGTCAAATCCTGGCGGATCAGCCTTTTGAATCTTGATCAAAACACGCATGGGATGCATTTCCTTGTTGGGAGGCTCAATCTGGGCAAACTCAATCAGTGTGATACCTGGGACAAATTGAACACATTCCCAGAGAGAAACTTTAAGTACAGCTACAACTGTATGTCTTCATCACTGCTTGCAGCTTTAAAATACCTATCACACCCACATCAATGTCATCTTAATCACAGACTCTTTGATTGAAATTTCATTGTGTTCACCTATTCAAAGCTTCCTTAACCCACTAGTTGCAGCTACAAAAAGTATAAAATTAATCCTTCTGGGGTTCGTTTGTTCATTTAATAATATTTTGGACTCCATAGGCCTACAAAAACAAGTTTTTTCGGGGGGGGGGGGGGGGGGGGGGGGCGCATATTAAGCTTAATTTCAACTTGGGATGTAATTAACAATGTACAGCTAAAATTCTGGAAAGCCTTTCTGGTACTCGGGAAAACTACAATCTACACCCAAACCATGTTTAATTCCGAGAGGTGAGGAAAACTCATTATACTCTGATTAAATGCATCGTGTCATTAAATTCTGGGGCAGACTTATAAACTTAGAAAATGGCAGTTTTCTTAAGAGATGTTACATACCACTTTTATTGTTTTTGTAAATTACAAGGAGTCAACTGGGCTATCTATTTTTTGGGGGGTAAGTGTTTTACGGCCCTCACAACCGCATAAGGTCATATGAACGCACGGGACATAAACATTTTCAGTTTGGCAGGAATTAATTTTGAATTTGCCTGATCTCGAACCCAGGACCTATTGAACGAGAGGCAAACACTTTAACCTCTAGACCACGAGAGCGTCATTGGGTTATTTAGATATGTCTGGTTTTCTCAAAGTGTAGGAAGCATTAAGTTAAAGTTATTTCTCAGTAAAAGTAGGTTTGTAGATGATTATATACAAAATATAAAGTAAAAAGTCTGTCGCAGTTACAATTTATTCAAATTCTCTCTCAAAAAGTAGCACTGCATATCATCAACCTCCCACAGTACTGGAACCAAAGAGTAATCGCCTTGTTAAAAACTCACTGCCTGCTATTGAATAAAAATCTTCATCCAAGGAAATCAATATATTTACCCATATGCAGAGGTGCAACCTTCATGAAATTGAAGATAAATTTAATTTTAATTCTGATTAAAATATCATTCAAGCTTTGAAAAAAATCTACACGCCATAACCCTCCCCAAAATGATACATGTACTATACTATTTCAATATGGAAACTTTTACCTTGACAAAACTCTTTTTTTTTTATGTTACTGAGATCTTTATAATTCCCACTGTTTCACTGAAATCTCTTCTGTGTAAAATGTGTATAAATTAAATACCTTCTTATCTTCCTAATTTCAACTCTTGAAACAGAGCAAAAGCAACAGAGCATACAATTTCTGCAAAGCAAGTATGTCCAATATACACAAAATTATAGAAGAATATTAAAGACTTTTTGCTTACCAAGTGACCAAATATCAGCCTTGTAGTCGTAAGGTTCATCCTTTAATGTCTCACACATGATCACCTCGGGAGCCATCCTATGAAAAAAAGCAAATGACTTTTGGTGAAAATAGATATAACACTGCATTATTAAATAGGCATATATATTTAAATTTAAACACACTAAAAAAGTAATTTTCATTATAATTGGTCGCTTTTAAGGACAAGCAGGCTAACCCAGATTTCGGGGGTTTCCAGAAATCTTGACCTACACCAAAAAAGGGCATTGCCCTACCTATAAGAGAAGTTTGGTTTCATTGGTGTTTATATTTGTTTGGTTATAGAGAAAACTCTCCTTGTTTGTTAATAAAACTGAACAAGGGGCAAAAACTTTACCTTCGATTTTTTTTTATAACAGCATTTTTCGGGATAGCCCACTTGTCCTTAAATAGCGACCAATTAATACTAACACTTTGTGATTATGAGCAAAATCATGCTTTTTATACCATTCTCGTCTAGTTCGATGAATGACTTCCTGTGGTAAACACTTTACAATTATTGATTTAAGATTAAACCAATATCATCAGTGCCAAAACAAAGTTGACTGAACTTCAAAAATCAGTTTTATACGGACAGCATTCCACAACAAAGGCTTGATCAAAAGTGGTCTCAGAGAGCACATTTGTTCAATCTATGTCAAGTTTATAAAAACAAACACACCGCATTTAATTCATAACACAATAGAAAGAATACAGCCTTACACAAGTAAGATTTAAACTGCTTTATTTCAGTTTATTCAGCTGTTTTTATTTTTGAGCTCCCATGCTCTCCCCCATAAAAGATCTAGGTCTCTGTTTCTCAGGAATGAATGGAAAATGGATCATTGTAACACTACATGAGAACCCCCATCATATCCATACTGGGCTAGGTAACAGATTTTCAACTGATACCTTCTCAGAAAATTAGTCATTGACGGTACAAGACCTACAAAGATGAAGGGCCTTTGCATTTCTCAAAAAGGTAAAGGATTATCACATCTCCTATGTTGATTTACATCACAATCAAAGATAATGAGCTAAATGAAACTTATGTTCAGAATAAACATAAACTGAATTTTCTACCCCCACTGAGGATTGATCAAGTGTCCAAATACATGGGAGAAATACCCAGGGTGTCATCAAATAAAAAAGCAGAAACTTTAGACGGAGCAGAAATCAAAGGATCTTGTCACCCACCATAGTAACTTATAAAAATTGTAAAACAGTAGGAATCTTTTAGTTCTAGTTTCAGTATAAGTTTTATGGAACTTGCAAAACAAGTAGATCGTGTAAAAGCAAAAGATTAGTTTAGTTTTAGTAAGAGTTTACAGCACTTGCAATACCATAAGGTCATATAAGTGCCGAAGAATAGATTATGTGTTACAAGAGAGTAATACACAAAAAAAGAAGGAGGGAAGATAAGGACGACAGATGTTTGAAAGGAAAGAAGGAGCAAACCACACCAGAGCACCCGCCAACCACCCACGCAAGAGATTAGACGCAACACCAGAAAGTAACATACAATAAAGGAGGAAAGATAGAATAAGTAAGATGATAGATGTTTGAAAGGAAAGACAGAATGGGAGGAAACCTGTCAGAGACTACTATACACTACATAAAGGAAAAAATCAGTCAAAACTACTGGCCCCCCTTATTATGCACCACCTTTTGTCATGAACTCATAAACAGATCACACTTTTAAAAGTTGAGGCAGGGTCTGTGGGTAAAAGAAGCTAAATCAAAACATGCTTTTTCAATTGAAAAATTAAGGTGGTCTAATTAAATACACACAGCCTCAAATTGACTATTTTTGAGAGGTGAAGAGAATTTTAACAGCTCCAATCAAAAGACTGTCAGTTCTCCACTAATAAAAACACAACAGCTAAAAGAATTCAATATTCATATGATTAGGCAAACCCCAAATGTAAAGAAAAAAGTCATTGACCGCAATAAAAAGCACATTATAGCAATAAATTAGACTTAGAATGGCTTACCAATAAGGAGTACCAATAAATGTGTCCCTCCTTTGAGTGGTCTTTGTGTTCTTTGCTGATACTCCAAAGTCAGCTGTTGAAAGCAAGCACATTATGAATCAATAAAAGACAGTCATGAAACTGTCAGTTTGAAACGGGCTATCAGCTATTTGAGAACAATTCAGAACAAAAAAGTCACAGATTAAGCTTACGTCAAAATTCACAGCTGCTGCCTTTTAACTATTGAAACTTTGCAAATCCACAGTGGATCTAGAGACATAAAGTTAACAAAGGACTCATTTCTTTTTTTTTTTTAACTCTTTAAACGACTTGAACACATTTTTTGCTTTTATTGTAACCAAAACTCAACATGACAGTAGTCTTGATACATAAAAGAAAAATAAAGAAATCATGCCTACTTCAATTCATTTTCAAATAACTTAGTAGTTTAAATGAAAGAACTTAAACAAATGAGACTCTTGGCTTGAGTTTAAAATCTTATCAAACGACTATAGGGAAAAAGAGAAAAATGTATCTTCCTTGAAGAACCAAGTCCTGATAAGAAACATGATGGGACCTACCTAATTTTACATCTCCCTCCATTGTCAGTAGAACATTGCCAGCTTTGATGTCACGATGAATGACCTTTTGTTGGTGGAGATAAGCCAAGGCAACACACATCTCATGGGCAACATAACGAATCTGAGGTTCTGACATAGGCTTTTCCAGGTCCACCATGATAGAATCAAGAGCACCACCTCCACAGTACTCAATGAACATCTGTGGAGGATGAGAAAGAAAACAAATCAGCACACTTCTTAATAATTCATAAACGCTTTATGTGAATTATAATTACACAAGAAACATCTATATTTTACAAATAAAGTTTACCTGAGTAAAATTATCACACAGCTATTTGCATATTATAACAAGCCACACACAGAACTAACCACTGTTGTACAAAGTCTAATTTTATGCAAAAAGGAAGGCTGTATAAAAGATGAATTTAGATCTTAGTAGCTACTTTGTGGTCATTGATCCAACTTCTCAAACCAAAACCCAAGAAGCACATACAAAATGTTTAACAAGTGTGCACATCCTAATGTCAAGATGATAATAAAGAGCAAACTTAAAGGAAAATGATGCTACACATAACTCATCTCATAGAGAAATGCAACACGACGCGGTGGAATTAGGCGCCATCAATTTTTGGACAAAGAGTTATTGGTACATTTGCCTTGCTTTTGATGAAAATAAAAGTTAAGACATTTGCGGTTGAAGGAGGTGGGGCCACTTGGTATTAGAGATCAAATTAAAGAAAACGGTCGCCAAAGTTTGGCGACTTCCAAGGCTGTGATGTCCTTAGAAACAACAAATTTACACTTATTGGCCTTTGATCATCAACCTTTTTCAGTAAAACGTGTGCAGGAATGTGTTTTTAAATTTCAAAAAAGGTGTAGAGCTTTAACAGAAATTTCAGTAACTATTGCCCTGCGGATGGACAAATGTTGGTTTCTTTGATTTCACTATTTTGATGAGTGCCTGATTTCATGATGATGCCACACAAATGAGCTCTGGCTATACACTCAAAATCACAAAACTTTATCTCTCTTCCTATATTTCTTTCCCTTTACACTTACAACACTACACATACCCAATTCTACATTGGTTGGTTTCCAAAATCCAACTATCAATGTATATAAGCATAGGATGCATTATACGCGGATAAGATGCAGAGATACTTAAAAGCCAAAACTCATTTACATTCATTGGATAAGACACACCAACTTTTTCATGGCAAAGACAATCAGCTTTGCTGGTGGATTTTTCCATAACCACACTTCAAAAGAAAACAAATCAAAATCAAAGTCTTTGCAGTGTCAGTCCACTTGACTGACTATCTACCATTATGTTTCTGTTCTTTTTGTCTTCTGACAGTATACAATACAATCCACAATTCTTGTTGCTGTTATCGATCCAGCAATCCACAATTCTTAACATTAGCCTTCTGCCATTATTATGATTTCGGGGCAGACTCAACATTCTCTTTTGAATTCCCTGTGGATTCATGCTCACTCAATGTAAGTATAATGAAAATATCCTGTATTTTTTTAAGGAACCACAGTTGTTAGCACATGTGATTTTTCAAATCATGAGATTAACCCTGCATATTTATTGGCCCAACCCTAAGCAGAAGAGACACCCAAAACTTTATGGAGGCCTGGAGAACCAGCAACGAAAAGAAGCCTTCGCACTAGTGTCCATTTAGAGATGAACAGTAAGAAGAACAAGACCCTACCCCTAGAATCAGATCAGAAAGAGACATCTAGAAGAAACAGTCAGATAAATTATAGGGGCAGGCAAAATTTTCAAAGGGGGCAAATCCTTAAAACTTCGGAGCAAGGTCACTTAAAGAGAATTAATGCACATGGCACCATTAGTATGATCAGGAGGACAGCGGGTAAACAAAGTGTATTTAAATGTAAAAAGAAGGAACACAGAAGACTCAAAAATTATAACGATACATGATGACATATAAACCCAAATTCTTGACGAGACTTACGTGTCTACTCTTACAAAACTAGGATGAAAGGAAACCTACCCATAGCTTGTCATTGAAGAAAAAAGCTTCATGGAGTCCAACTATGTTCGGGTGTGGACATTCAGCCAAGATGTTGATTTCCACAGAAAAGTCTTCAAGGTCTTCCTCATTCTTAATCTCCACTTGTTTCAGGGCAGCAAACACATTGGTTTCCTTATTTCTTGCCTGAAAAGCAAAAATATTTTACACATCAAAATGATTCAGACTATTTATAGCAACAAAAGGAAAACATTAGTTCTACAGATTTAAAGTTATTTCTAGCCGGAAAATGTTTTTTAAAAAATAGAATAGCGTATACAGTATACACATAAAATGTCCTTTTCCAGAAATGCCTTTGTTTACAGACATGACACAGGGGGACTCTCGTGGTCCAGAAGCTAAGTTTCAGGTGTTCGCCTCTCATTCAATCAGTCGAGGGTTCGAATCCGGATAGCCAGGGAAAATTAACTTCTCGAAAATGTTCTCCTTTCACATCCTTTCCTACTCTCTATAAATGTTCTGTCATCTGCTTTCATCTCCACTTTCTGCCCCTACCACCTCACCTCCATTGCCCCCCTCCTCAGGACTCCTGACTCTTTCTGCAGCCTTTCTACTGCTACTCTTTGGCTCCTTCTTACGGTAGGTAAGATCTAACACCTAGCCTTCTTGGATAAGGGCAAAAAATCTCGGAGGTCCCGAGTGAAAGTTGTACGTTAAAGATCCCTGATGGTCCAATTTTGATAAAAATAGACTTCAGCAACCACCCTGGCAAAATTCAAAATTTCCAACCAAATTGAAAACGGTTAAAGTGTCCTGTGCGCTCATATATGACCTTACGCAGTTCCGAGCACCACAGAACACTTACTCCCAAAAAAATTTAAAAGATGACACATCGATATTTTCGCATTTTACAGCCACAATTAGTTGCCCGAACATGGGATCACATTGATACTGTTCAAAATCAGAAGCAATACGCCTAAAAGGGTGATCCAAAACCACAGAGAGCAACAATTAGGTAACTACCCGCTCTTCACTTCTACACCAGAGCCTGTGCTGCTTTCAAAAGGCCCAGAAGAATTAGAATCATTAATTAAATTTCTTTCAGAAAATAAAAGGTAATTCGCAATGTAGCAGCTGAAGTATCGTAACTCATTGTTTTGGCGCAAATCACATATTTCCAAGGCACCAGAAAGGAGTACCTGCCCAATAAAAATTTCAGACTAAGGAGTCATGCAATTATTTTGTGAAAATACACGAGTGTATCAAAAAGATAAATCAGAGTTTTGCTCCTCCTGTATAATTTGAAAAACACAAGTATGGTGGGTGTGTTGCTACCCAACATATTAACCCTTCCAGCCCCAGCCAGTTTTGTGCACTCCCTAACCCCAGTCCCAGCCAATACAGCAGTATTTCAGAAAAAGAGGCGTGCATTTAAAAACGTGATGTAGTATCTATGTAATGAGGTTTAGATAATAACATGTAACAATTTTTAAAGGCAAATGAACAAATATTATGAAAATCTAAGTTAAATTGGGTTCGCTAATTTCGAAAAATGCTCAAATTCGGGACCCCCTGAAACAGAGAATATACGCTCTTGGGACGGTGGGAGGTACAGGCACTGCTGAAAATACACACGCTCGGGGCTGGAAGGGTTTTAAAGTATTGAGGGGTCAGTTCATTCATATAAAAATGAATACGTGTCACGACGCTGTGGAATTAGGCGTTCATCAATTTTGGAGCATGCGGAGTTACCGGTAAAATCTAAAAGCTAAATTCATTTGCCTTTCTTTCAATGAAAAAAATACAAAAATACCCATCAAGTCTGTCTTGATGGAAGTCGAAGTATTTGCTATTTAAGGAGGTGGGGGCAGTCTAGTTTTAGAGGTAAAATTTTATACAGAAAATGGCCGCCAAAGGCTGATAACTTTTACGTAGTGAGAGTCCTTACAAACTAAAAACTAAATATAAATTTAATACATTTCTTGCCTTTAATCAACGTTTTCCAGTGAAATTCCCCTGGAATTGGGTTTTTATATTGACATTATAAAAGGTGTGGAGCCAAAAAACAAAGATCCGATAAAAATTGCTAGACTAGTGAAAAAAAGATTTCACCACAATGCCTCACATAAAGTGACAAGACTTTAAAACATTGTGTTCTTCTTAAAACCAAAGACACAACTCTGTTTAAAATGCCAGACTTACTTACTAACTACTTGGTCATAGTAATGGCAGTAACTTAAATCATATTGGCCCTGAAACCAAATCAGGTACTATTTTACTTTCACTTTTCTGTCCCAGAGCCTTTTTCCTGTTCATTTTTATCCCTCTTACACACAAATACTGACTAATCTGTCACAAGTTAATATCATCATCATCAATGCCTTTCACCCCTGGCAGGGTATAGGCCACATACAAGCTCCTTCCAAATTGATCTCTATCCTGGGCCATCCTTCCTAGATCATTCCAAGTGAGCTTCATCCCTCTCATGTCCTTTCCACACATTTCCTCCATGTCTCTCGTGGCCTACCCCTGCCTCGTGCTCCCTGTGGGTTCCATTGCAGTGACGTTTCCGCTGGGCTTTCTGAAGGTGCGTCCCATCCAACGCCACTTTTTTAGTCCTATTTCTACTTATATGCTTTTGTCCTGTCCTTTCCCATAGCTCTTCATTTCTTATTTTATCCTGCCACTTATTTCTTAGGATACTCCTCATACATCTGTTGATGAAAGTCTGGACTTTATTCAGCACTGTCTTTGTTGTCTTCCAAGTTTCGCAGCCGTAGAGGAGCACAGACTTGACATAGGAATTAAAGAGTCGAATCTTGGTGTGCAGTGAGATGTTGCTTGCTTTCCAGACTTTTGATAATTGCTTGAAAGCTGACCTTGCCTTGGCGGTTCTTGCTTTTACATCTGCCTCAGTCCCACCCTTACCATCGATGACACTTCCAAGGAAGGTAAAGGAGTCCACTTCTTCTAGGGGATTGTCTTCCACTGTCACAGCAGGGTTTGACACTTCTTTCTAGCTTCACTACTTTCGACTTGCCCGTGTGTATACGTAGGCACTGTTGAGTTCCTTGGTTTTTTCTTGCATCTGAAGATGTGTGTGAGAGAGCAGTGCAAGGTCATCAGCGAAGTCCAAGTCGTCCAGCTGCTGCCAAGGGATCCACAGTATTCCATTGCGCTTGCCTCTGGTGGCTTCCTTCATGATCCAGTCAATTGCAAATATGAAGAGAAAAGTTGAAAGCAGGCATCCTTTTCGCACTCCTGTCTGTACCTGGAATGGTTCTGAGAGTTGTCCTTCGAGGAAGACTTGGCAGTTTGTTCCATCATAGGTGGTCTTCACAAGCTTGACAATTTTGTCAGGTATTCCATAATGCCTGAGTTTCCACAGAGTTTCCCTGTCACGATGTCAAAAGCCTTTTCATAATCAATGAAGTTGACAACTAGTGGTGAATTCCATTCAAGCGATTGCTCAAAAATGATGCGCAGAGTAGCCATCTGGTCCACACATGATCGGTTCTTGAGGAATCCTGCCTGGTTTCCACTGAGCTTCTCATCTGTTGCCAGCTTGATTCTCTCCAGGACTATCCAGTTAAAGACTTTCCTAGGTATGGACAGGAGTGTTTTGCCTCTGTAATTGTTACAATTGCTGAGGTCTCCTTTCTTTGGCAGCTTGATTAGCGTGGGAACATTGTTCCTCCAATAACCAAGTTGTTGAATGCACAGAAGTGTTGGAATCTTTCTCCGTTGTCATTTGCCTCTCCTAATCCATGTCTGCCCATGATTTCCTCATGCTGATGATTGTCCGAACCTACCTCTCTTTAAGTTGCATTTAGGTCTCCAATGACAATGTTGTTGTCCTTACCTGGAAGTTTGTCGATCGCACTCTGCAGGCGGTTGTAGAAGTCATCTTTATTCTCCACTTCTGCATCATTGGTTGGGGCATACACTTGTATGATGTTCAAGTTTATGACCTTCTTCCTACCATCTCTTTCCTTGAGTTCTTTTTTAGTTCCAAATGAGGCCATGATGATTCTTGGACCGTGCGCTTCCCAGCCCCTAAAAGTCTTAAATTGAGCTGTTTTGGCTATGACAATCCCTACTCCTACCCTGTGAGGCCCATCACAGTCATTTCCTGAATAAATGAAAAGCTCCCCCTTTCATTCGCTTCTGTCCAGACTGGTTCAAGTCGGTCTCCCTGATTCCCAGTTTGTGTGTAGGTGGTATCGGTGCATTTCTTGGAGGACCTGTGCAGTTTTTCCAGCCTCATAAAGGGTCCTAATGTTCCATAATCCAATCCGGAGAGACCTCGACTTGGATGATGGTGGAGGCTTCTGCCCAGCAGCTTCCTTTCGGCTTTCACTGCTTCGCATCATAAACTCTCCATTCGGAGAAAATCCATGACCAGCCAAGGAAAAATAATGGCTTTTGCTTGTGTATGTGTTTCTTTAACAAGTTCTTTTTACTAGAGAGGATGTTCGCCTCGAGACGCAACCCCCGACGTGGAGGGAGGATGACTTTGTTTCGGGAGTCACTACCTGGTTTCGCTATTAAGTCGCCTCCTATGACACGCTAGCACCACCTCAGTCCTATTCTTTTCAATGTCGGGACTGCATGGCTGGCAAGTTATTGGTTTTTTAATATATTGGATTCTATTCAAACTATAAAATACTAGGCCAACTTGCGCCCACAGTGATTCCACACTGAGGACCAATCCAGGAGGTTTGAATAAAAAGTAATGGTGTGCATTTGTACTTTCATTCCAGATATGCAACGCCGTGGGGGGGGCCAGGCCAAACTGCTGTATTTTTTGCTGCAGATCATATTATATACTAAAACTGTCTCAATTCAATTTTACACAAGTTCTAGTTACAAAAATTTCAAACCTCAAAATATTAACAACAGGGAGTGTGTATGCCCTCCCCTATACACCCCCCCCCCCCTCAAACCCCCCTTTAAAAAATAAAAAACGAAGTGCCTATTTCTCCGAACATTCGGGAAAATAAAATTGAACTCTATTTCTCCTAACGGTTTCCGATCTCGAGATTTTTGGGTTATTTGCGAGATTTTGGCGTCAGCCTTTCATTCTGCCATTCTGCGAGGACTGGGAAGAAGCATTTTTTGCATCAAATTCAATTATACTAGAGGTAGATCTAGAGATTTTTCAATGTCTGAATATTCAGATACACTTCAGTTGTGGTTGGGGTAACGTTCCCGGACTATACTTTATTTGAAAATACCTTCAAAAAGTACAGCGATAAAACAAGACTGCTCCACCTTGGCAGTACTTATTTTGCATTTAAATCTACTCATCCAGCAAATAACTATATAATCCTTCGTGGAAAAAAAAATCACTCCACGCCCCCCCCCCCTCACACTTTACACACACAAACACACACACACATGGGCCACTCCATTCGCTTATTATCAACAAATTTCGAGAACGGAAACCGCTCTGAGGAATAGAGTTCAAGTTTATTTTCCCGAACGTTTGGAGAAATAGAGCCGGCCAAAAAAATATTTATAAGTCTTGTACTAAATCCCCCCGAACGTTCAGAAGCACAAAAATGGGAAATTTACTATTAGATAATGTGTTAATATAGCTATAGTTCAAATAGAAATGAATCAAATATTTTTTTAAACTATTAATATCTGCTGCGAATGTCAAATTCCAAATCCGTGTAAAACAGATTCGTGATTCAAATGAGAAAAAAAAATCGGCTAGACCTGCTGCAGTAATACAATAGGGGCCTACCTGAGCCTGAGCATGAGACAGTAGTGAAAGAAAGATAATACACCACCAAAACAAATCTACGGATCTACGGGGTTATGGGGGGGGCGGATGCCCACCTGTTTTCCCCCATTTGATGTTTTGCAGTTGAATAAGGTTTGAAATTTTCTTGAAAATAATTGATCTGTGACAGTTTTAGAGGCCATAAATATATGAGTGATCTGCAGCAAAAATACTGTTGTTTGACTATCCAAAAGCAGTGCATCTAAGACAAGACGTGTGCAGGAGGAGAGTGAAGGTAGAAGATAGGGCCTAAATTTTACATATTTGAATCTTAGACTTAGAGTTTAGAGAAGAGATAAGATAAGATTTGCAAATGTCATATTATAACAAACATTAGGCCTACCTTGTATACTGCACCAAATGCTCCCTCTCCAATCTCTCCAATGATATCCCAGAACTGCTCAGGATCTTGGTCTTTTCTAATGTTCACATTCCACAGGCCCTTCTTCATCTGATCACTGTCAGAGCCAAATTTGAACAGTTTCTTGAAGCTGCTGAGGAAGGACATCTTGAATTTTCTGCTGTCTGCCTGTTGCTAGCTAATTTGAGGCCAGACCCTCCACACCGGTCGCCCAGACCCAAGAGTTAGATCTGCAACTGGTGCAGGTCTACGTCTAGATTTACAGTCTACAAGACTAGACCCGGACCAACAAGACTCATGGGTGACACGGACACTGATACTGATGTCACGGATGATAAACAAGTTCTTGACAGTGTCAGTATGCTAGATTTCGTCCATTGGTAACGGTAATCACATGCATCAAGAAAAAAGAATGCCAGTTTGTGCAACCGTGTAACTGGTAACGATCTTATAAAAGAGAAATCCAACGGTAAGACAATACGAACACGAACACACCAGAAAACTTTCACACAGAGCACTGCTTGATAATCACAACTTCCTCAATACTCTCTGAACTCAAGCATGACCTCAAAATTGTCACTCTAGGTTCACTGTTTATAGAGCTTGTAAGTAAGTACGAAAGGTTAAAACCATAGAGTAAAGACTAATTAAACACTACATGAACAGATTGTTTTTTAAAGCTTTCAAATTAAGTGCAAGTAGGCCAACAACGCGAAAACTGATAGATTTCCATCCTGGAAAATGTTGATATTCTTTACTCCTCACTTAGCAGATGATCGCCATTTTGATTGTTTCTGACTTGCGCAGTGGCCAATGAGTCAGGAGGAGTTCCTGTTTCTATTAATAGGTTTAAACCTCCAAAGGGAACGCCCACCTGTTCAGAACCCCTCCTCGCGAGACAATAATATTAGCCAGGGCTAGAGCTATTATTGAGCAACAATTAGACTACCTGCTTTTGGAGAGTATTATTTACCTTTAAAAGGAAAAATGAAATTAATTACAGAAGCTTACTTCCCTCAACTAGGTTATATGAATGCCGGGAAGGCATTGTCGGAAAAACATCATAAGACGATTAAACATGTGTATGTATGTAGTGTACATGTATGCAACGCCCTGATTCTGATCGAAAGGTTATGCTCTCGGCTAAATTAATAATTACACAACCCTGCACAAAAAAGTAGACTATAGGCCTACATTAAAGTTCAGGCATCGAAAGAGAAGTCTGAAGTTAATTTAATGTAGCCCAATATCATAGTAAGGCGTGTCTCCCCTTGGCCCTATGATTTCCAGCCTTAACTTATTAAAAATAATTCATTCACATTTTGTTAAGCCCTGGCGTAAAGGCCAAGTCTTTGGGTTGGTGATTTATTCACTTCATATACCAATATGCAGTTGTTTCTTTGTGGGCCTGCTCTCGTATAATTATAACGTTTGATCTATCCGTGCAAGTAAACCTCACGTGATTTGCTTATACTTAGCAGGTATAATATAGGTGTTCCGTCGTTCCCTGCCAAGCTGCTGTCATCGATTGCCAGTTCGGTCCTGAGCCTGCCTAATTATGACAACGACGAGCTTCGAATTAGACCGGGATGGAGGAGGCAGAGAGAGAGACAAACAGAGAGGAGAGAGAGA
>NW_004797272.1:2635279-2636373 GCF_000002075.1 Aplysia californica | reverse complement strand
CGACGTTGTGTCCTTGGGAAAGGCACTTTACACGAATTGTCCTCACTTCACTATGTGTGTGTGGTGTGGACACACATGCATAGCCTACAGACGCGCTTGTTCTGTCAGTGCATATGATATGGCATGGTATGTGCACCATTACGAGTTTTGGGGTCTTTAGATCTAATCTAAGTCAGATTGGGAAAGTTAAAGCCAATGAACTAAAAATAAAAGTACGCTTTGCCTTGACGCTGAACAAAAGATGGAGAGTGGCGTTCGTTTGCGGCTCTTTAGTCTTTGGTAACGAGAGGGGTGAACTTCCCAAACACCAACTTTCCCAACTTGGTCCAAGATCCCTTTGTTCCGAAATGACAACAGAGAAAAATCTCCATTATCGTTGCCTTGAACAAAATGTATAGTGTGTGGCTGTCTGACACAATTACTACATTGTATAATTATTCTAGTAGTGAGAGGCACTGAAGGACAAAAGGCCCCGTGGAACGAAGCCATATGGCTTAACTGTAAAGTTTGGAGAAGCCAAGCGAACTTAGAATTTATAACCTCTTAGGGAGAAGTATCTAGGATGGGTATTTTAATTACATTTTTAAAAATGATTAAGAAAATGATTAATCACCCTTGTTTGTTTTTTTCCATCTCTTCAACTGTCGGACTTCTTCGGTTACCATAAATTTAACATAAGTTAGCATTTTTTTAGGCCCCCAAGAATTGCCACGTATCCCAGGTTCGCCCAGTGGAGAAAAGAAAAAAAGAAAAATCCAAACAAATTGAACAAGTGAATTCAGTAACGAGCAACTTGCACAGAGGGGCCAATTTACCGGTGTATGGCTGACGTCACACGACCTTCTCGGTGAGGTCAGCGGCTACCAGTAATTAATCATGATTAAAAATATTTTATATTTTTATATAACTGGAATTCTCGGCTGTTTGTATCAAACGATGAGACGTGTAAAGAATAATATGAACTAGCTGTACGACACCTCGTTTCACGCGATCAAAGATACTATATTATTATAACCATAATTTTGTAGGCCTACTATCTTTGAGGTGATGCGACGAGTGCAGTATGGCGAGTGGCTACTCTAAGGTATCAAATT
>NW_004797272.1:2629801-2633178 GCF_000002075.1 Aplysia californica | reverse complement strand
ACACACACACACACTCCATAAGTGGGACCTTTGAATTATATCTCCATCCAGGTCATCATTTTGAAATTCATTGATGAGACTTTGAAATAATAATAGATGAGAATGTCAGTTAGATGATAATTTTATTTACAATCAAGTTACTCCCATTCAAAACAAAGCAAGAAAAATCGATCAGTCAAATAAATAAATGAAAACTGTTTGATATCAATGATAGATAGGTTTTGACGTCAATGCAAGGAGGTTTATACAGTAAGGAGCTGTGGCGTCGGTTGCTTAGTGGTTAGGCTCTCGGACTCGCAACCGTAAGGTCGTGGGTTCGAATCCCGTCAAGGGCCCGACGTTGTGTCCTTGGGAAAGGCACTTTACACGAATTGTCCTCACTTCACCCAGGTGGGAATGGGTACCCGGCTATAGACAGCGAAAGATCTTGTCAGTTTGTTAGTGTTTGAGCGCTTAATCGGCTGCTCGCACTGTATGCTTCCCGGGAAGCTGAGAATGTTTCAGAGTGTTCTATGGTCTGCTGGGGTAATAATATAGTGTAAAGCGCATAGAGCCTGCTGCTAAGCAGGGATATGCGCTGTACAAATGCTATCTATTATTATTATTATTATTATTAAGGGAGGCTGCTCTGCGGGCGGCAACGCACGCCTGATAGGAGCCCTCTCTCGCGCTGCCCGACTCTCGCACTGAAATTTAGTCTATAGGAAAGAAGGTTTTTCTGATGTCCTTGAGATTAGGCAAGTCAGTTGACTATTTTATATTTTAAAATCCTTTTATCTCATTACATGTACTATAACTGATGTCTAAATGCAGATGTCATGGCGGCTCCATATTTAAAAAAAAAGAATTCAGTAGGCCTACCTGCTTTACAACAACGGTGAATAACTTCTCTGTTAAAGAAAGATATACGAAGGAAGGTAGGGAGGAGGGGGTGGAAAGAATTTGAGTCTCATTTAATAGTACTCAACCCGGTTTAATCTATCATAGTAGAAACTAGTCTCCACCTGAGATCCCATTGCATGTTTATGAACACGGTTCACTTAGGATTCCGTTGTTTAGAAAAAAAAAAGAAACAACCCCCCCCCCCAAAAAAAAAACAAAAACAACAACAAAAAACAACAACCACAACAACAACAAAAAACAAACAAACACAACCAACAAACAAACAACAAAAACAAACAAACAAACAAACAAAAAACCCAACAAATATTACTACATAAAAGTCACCCCTAAAATCCCACTCTGGAGTCTGAAGTTTCCGCATTTTAGATCGTCATGTTTCACTGAACGAAAAATCTTTCATAGATCATCCACAGTCATACATACGATCACATGATCTCCGCTAACAATTTCTCGATGAGTTTTACAATGTTTGCTTCAGGCGCAGGGGCCTTACAATGAATTTCGGATCTCACCCAGGTGTGAACTTTTCAACGCCTTTGATTTCTCTGATCTGAACATCGAACTGCAGCAAAGGCCACGTCAGACGGGATCACATCTAACTGTGATTTAATCGGTGCTTTTGTTTCCCTGACCATGTATCAGGTGTGCATTCGGATTAGCTGGACAGACTTTGCGCCTGTACTGTGGGACTGTCGGATCGTCTTTGCGTAATGTTGAGCCAGCCTTTAATTTTTCGAATTTTAGTTGGTGCGTTTATAACACAACGGTGAGTTACTACCTGAATATGAGCGGTGATGCGGTCAGAGATGAAGGAAAGCAATAAATATTTGACAGGTAAAGGGGAGGAACAACAAGTGAGATGACGCTTTGTTATTAATAATAGGTTAAGGAACCCAACGACACACGTTAAACATTAAAACTGAGTGTTTCACAACTTGATTTAGTCAACATGGGGATCAAAACATAAAGTTCATAGACAGTCCTTATCAACATGGGGATCTCTCTCTCTCTCTCTCTCTCTCTCTCTCACACACACACACACACACACACACACACACACACACACACACGTTTACCAATTAAACTTAGAAATAAGTCTATGAAAAGAGAAATCAACCTGCTTACACAAAGAGTAACCATGCTTTGGGCAACTTCGGCCTTTCTGGGAAGACTTTGAAACTTTAGGCACTAGACCTAGGTCAGTTTGGGTTTGAGTTTTGAGCTCAGGGTTTAAACTCATTCACCCAGACTTCATGAATTCAGAACTTTCTTTCACTTTCAGACTAGTCCAACCTGCCTTAAAACGGACACCTGTAAATGAAAACATGTCTTAAGGAATCTCTCCGCTCCCCTCTTGATATGTGAGGAAGCGTGGTAAAATCAGGCTTTCGTCAAAATAACTAAATCTAGAGAAACAGGCAATTTTCCAGCAGTTTGGACATTTTTGTACAACACATTTCCATTCCATGTAAATTTTACTGACAAAAATAGATTAAAGGCACATGCCATTTTTCAGTTTTCAAACACTCTTTAGCTGTTGGAGTTACCAACTTTGGAGACCATTTTCTCGCTAATTTCACCACTGAAACCAGGTGACCTCACTTCCTTCAATTACAAATATATCTTTCTATTCATGATAAATCTATATTTATTTCAAGGGAAGCAAGGCAAATAAATCAGCTTTCAGATGATACTTTTATAACTTCACAAGCCAAAAAATTGACGATCGCCTGATTCCATCGTGTAGAGACACATAATATTCCTCTTTAATTTACCTCTATAAAATGGAAACCTGTCCAACTCGGAAACGGAGAGAAAAATCCGTTCCATTCCGGGCGTTTTACCTGTCTAAGACGGAAAATGCTTTGCCTGACCAGCCTTGATTTGAAACAAAACTCGCAAGTTTGGTTCTGTTGCCTTTACACTTAACGCCATAGTTAAGAGTGCAATTTGGGGGTAGAAGTTACCCCATCTATGTGAGCCCAGATCGATGCAGATGGTCAGGGTAGTGTGGGTGTGAAAATCTCACGAGCACCACAGTGAAAGTGCTCCAGGAGCGAGCCACAACAGAAACTTTCCTGTGTAGCCAGAAGGCAGAGGTGTGAAATTAGTCTGATCAATGCCTGCTGTCCTGATCATACAGAAAGCTGAGAAAACAATTCCTGGAATCTTTGTTACACACAGCAGTGAGGGCAGCACTGGTCGACTGTGCTTGTTACACCGATGGGTGGGGCTAAGGGTGGAAGTAAACAAACGTTTCTGTTTTTAATAGGTCAAACAGTGGTCCTATGAAATGCAAGCGCATTGTGTCATTATCAGAGAGTAAGCATTGAGAAGTGTGAGGTTTTGATCACCGAAGTGTATACAGACCCGGTAACCGGGAACAAAGTCACGAAGTATACAGACCCGGTAGGGGAACTCTTTTGTGATTTCGGGAAGTTTCAGCGCTCAGACCCGGTAGAGAGAGAGAGAGA
>NW_004797272.1:2628770-2629701 GCF_000002075.1 Aplysia californica | reverse complement strand
CACACACACACACACACACTCTCTCTCTCTCTCCCTCTCTCAAAGTGTGTGTGTGTGTGGGGGGGGACTCAATTGTTTTCCACGACAATACATGCATTATACTAAGTTAGTAAGGCCCTAAGACATAATTTTGTAAGGGGGTGTCCAGCTGAGCCAATTCAAGCTCGTTCTGTGTGCCCTCACTGGTTACATTAATAAAACGGAGTTTTGTAAAAATGAACACCCCCTTACCTACCCTCACCAACAGGGTACATGTAATGTTATATATTATAGATCTAATAATTGTGTTTCCGTCACAGAATTCTACAGTAGAATTCTGTGGTTTCCGTTAAATATCTGTTCCAGAATCAACTTCGGTTTGAGTATGCGGAACCAAGGAACAGCTGGCTCTCTTCTAAATTTAGATCAACACACATCTCTGTGACGTGTACACACCAACTAAAATTACGCCATTACTTCTCCCTGTTTGTAAACATTGGCGACTTTCAGCTCAGTTTTCCTTGCTTCTTGTTAATTTTGAACTTACAAATTCAATGGAGGAACAAGAAATTTTGACTACATTGAAGATACTGATCATTGGAGAAAGTGGAGTTGGAAAATCGAGGTATGTTATGACTAACAATCGCCACAAACCAGTCGTCTTTCCGTGTCATGAGGCGAGGTTGACTTGCCAAAATTGCAAAATTCAACAGCCAACGCCAACGTGAACAATCAAACAATCACAATGACACTGGAACCTGGGACTGACTGGGGAGTGAAAGATTGGCTTTTAAAATTAGAGATAGATCTAGATTTAAGTTTCTTTTATGTCGTAGATCTAGAATCTAGAATCTAGTTCTATGTTCTGCCTTTAGATTTATTCAGACTGTATCCTGCTGTTACTGTAGATTCTAGCCAGTTTAGAAGTTGCCAGCCACAATTTGTTTGTATC
>NW_004797272.1:2596346-2627585 GCF_000002075.1 Aplysia californica | reverse complement strand
AAAAGAGTTCCCCTACCGGGTCTGTATACTTCGTGACTTTGTTCCCGGTTACCGGGTCTGTATACACTTCGGTGATCAAAACCTCACACTTCTCAATGCTTACTCTCTGATAATGACACAATGCGCTTGCATTTCATAGGACCACTGTTTGACCTATTAAAAACAGAAACGTTTGTTTACTTCCACCCTTAGCCCCACCCATCGGTGTAACAAGCACAGTCGACCAGTGCTGCCCTCACTGCTGTGTGTAACAAAGATTCCAGGAATTCTTTTCTCAGCTTTCTGTATGATCAGGACAGCAGGCATTGATCAGACAAATTTCACACCTCTGCCTTCTGGCTACACAGGAAAGTTTCTGTTGTGTCTCGCTCCTGGAGCACTTTCACTGTGGCGCTCGTGAGATTTTCACACCCACACTACCCTGACCATCTGCATCGATCTGGGTTCACATAGATGGGGTAACTTCTACCCCCAAATTGCACTCTTAACTATGGCGTTAAGTGTAAAGGCAGCAGAACCAAACTTGCGAGTTTTGTTTCAAATCAAGGCTGGTCAGGCAAAGCATTTTCCGTCTTAGACAGGTAAAACGCCCGGAATGGAACGGATTTTTCTCTCCGTTTCCGAGTTGGACAGGTTTCCATTTTATAGAGGTAAATTAAAGAGGAATATTATGTGTCTCTACGCGATGGAATCAGGCGCTCGTCAATTTTTTGGCTTGTGAAGTTATAAAAGTATCATCTGAAAGCTGATTTATTTGCCTTGCTTCCCTTGAAATAAATATAGATTTATCATGAATAGAAAGATATATTTGTAATTGAAGGAAGTGAGGTCACCTGGTTTCAGTGGTGAAATTAGCGAGAAAATGGTCTCCAAAGTTGGTAACTCCAACAGCTAAAGAGTGTTTGAAAACTGAAAAATGGCATGTGCCTTTAATCTATTTTTGTCAGTAAAATTTACATGGAATGGAAATGTGTGGTACAAAAATGTCCAAACTGCTGGAAAATTGCCTGTTTCTCTAGATTTAGTTATTTTGACGAAAGCCTGATTTTACCACGCTTCCTCACATATCAAGAGGGGAGCGGAGAGATTCCTTAAGACATGTTTTCATTTACAGGTGTCCGTTTTAAGGCAGGTTGGACTAGTCTGAAAGTGAAAGAAAGTTCTGAATTCATGAAGTCTGGGTGAATGAGTTTAAACCCTGAGCTCAAAACTCAAACCCAAACTGACCTAAGTCTAGTGCCTAAAGTTTCAAAGTCTTCCCAGAAAGGCCGAAGTTGCCCAAAGCATGGTTACTCTTTGTGTAATCAGGTTGATTTCTCTTTTCATAGACTTATTTCTAAGTTTAATTGGTAAACTATTTACTTTCACTCCTTCATTCAGATGTAGATTGGGAACTAAGTGGTCATATTTTTGGCTGGAAAACGCAAATTAAATGTGGTAATCAGAGCAGTTTCCTGACGCTAGAAAATCACCAGCGAATGTGTATCGTTTGTTGGGCAAAACTTAGAAAGTTGCACAGTCGATAGGGTCATAGCTATATTAATCAAAGAGATATTTTATATAATAGTTACCTGTCAAAGATAAAATTATGTATTTTTATTATTTTTTATAACACTTCCTTCTTTCTGCTCTTCAGTTTACTACTCAGGTTTACCGATGACACTTTTGATCCAGAACAAGCAGCAACCATTGGTATGTTGGATCCTTTTAGATACTTGTGCGACTAAACTGTTGTTGGTTCATTGTTACTTTGCTGTGTATGATAGTCCATTTTATGAAGACTTTCATATGCTTTTAATGCAAAAAATGACTTGTTTGTACATTAGGATTATTTTCCATATAGTCATTTTTTCCCCTTTCCTTTTGTTAAATCATGAAAGTGAATCAATAAAAATTTTCAAAAGACGATTTAATTTTGTGTACCTTTTTGGGATAGAATGTAAAAAAAAAAAGGAATGTACCATAGTGGTTGTGAATCAAGTATCATCTTATTAGTTTAAAATGTTTTTTGACCAAATTAGTTTTGATTTCATAGACTTACACCATTTGTTTATTTTTGTAACAGGAGTTGATTTCAAAGTGAAGACTTTGACTGTTGATGGTAACAAGACAAAATTGGCCATTTGGGTAAGTTTATTATATATTTGTTTATGAACCAATGGATCAAGAACACTATCATATCATATATGAGCAATTACCAAAACGTGAGACTGTCTTGAGACTCAGTGGTTCCAAAATTTTTTTCTTACCATTTGGACTCCCTTTTCTGTCAGTCACAGATTGACATTTAGTGCTCATATTCCTAGAGTATCAGAGCAAGGAGATGTAGGGTTTTGGAGATATGGGTCTATTGTTTCGGCAACCACTGTATTTCTTGTATGTAACAATGATGACAAAAACAGATAAATAAGCAGCAAGGCAAATTATAGACTTTAAATTCCATTTGTTTAGTAAACAAAGACTTTGTACACTATGAACTCCATTCATAATGGTAATATGAATGACAAGCATTGTAACAATGATGCAGTTTACAGAACATGTCAACATTTTATGTACAAGAAAGGATACACATTGGACATTATCATTGACAACACATCACAATAGTGAAAGGCTGTACAAATACAGCAAAGCCTCAGCACCAGAAAAACACATGTGTAAAACAATTTTAAAACTAATATGAGGCAAAAGCACAACATCGATGGGGCTGACTTGTGCATCTTCTTCTTCTTCTCGATCGCATCACACTTGAAGTCCGGTATCTGTCATAAATTGGGCCGTCCTGGTCAGTTCATCTGGCGGCCTGTATAGCTTCTCTTGTAGCGTCAGTGGGGTTGGCCACGTTTCCTGTCTCAGGGCCCTGTGTGTCTTGCAGTGCTGAAGGATGTGTTCAACAGTTTGGTCCGCCTCTCCACACTGGCATTTTGGTGATTGTACTAGTTTAAAACATTTGTACATATGTTGTCTCAGTCTTGTGTGTTGTGTCCTTAGTCTGAAGATAATCACTTGTTCTTGGCGGGACAGCTCATGGTAGTCATCTGGTGTCTGAGGTGCTTTAAATAGTGTATTTATAATAGTTTTTATTTCTGTGTAGTTAACGCTGTTATCTGGTTGCTCCTTTTGTGCTCCTAGTTTGGCTATCCTGTCTGCCTGCTCATTTCCCAAGACACCACAGTGTGATGGAATCCACTACAGCATGATCCTCAGACATGGGATGTCCTCAATTTATTTTCGTAGCCTTGGTAGTTTGCCGGAAGTGATTGCCTGCAGTACTGACATGGCATCTGTTAGGAATACTTGACTTGTGCATAACAGTGATGACAAACATGACTTGTACATAACAATGATGACACAATGTACAGGAAAAGACAAAGTCATGCCTCCGGAGAGAAATGCACACTTTAAGAATTAAAAAAAAAACAGGAGAGGTTTCTTTTGCTTTGAAATAGATATCAGGTCATATCAAAGACAGTACACAATCACAATTACGTTGCTAATTATGACAAACAGTACTCGTACATAACAGTGATGACAAAACATACTGGGAAAAGGTAAAATCATGCCTACAAAGAACAAATTTGCACTATGAGATACGCAGATCAATAAAGGCGTATTTTTTTCTAAATGAATCTTGCATGTATGAAATATATGTTGAAAACTTATTGATAAAAGCAATTATGAAAAATATTACTTGTACATAACAATGATGACACAATGACACGATGTACTGGAAAAAGGCATATCATCCCAACAAAGAACAAATGTGTACCTTTGAGTTAGACAGATAAACAAGGACATGTTTGTCTATTTGTTTGAGTAAAGAGAGCACACATGACATAAAAAATGTTTGCTCTTAGGACAATGTAATTTCTAGTACGTCAGTCAGTCTTGTACGGCTGCATGATAACACCCCAAATGTCATCACTAAGCACAAAAGCTAAATCTATAACCACAGAAATGATCCATTTCTCGAAGTTTGTTCACACATCGCACACTTGTTCCAGTAATCCAATGTAAACACCGCAATTTCACTAAAATATTCAATAGGGTAGCCTAAAAACACGCAAAACAGTCCAGTACGTCACATTCAACGCAAGATTCTTGTGCGTAACCGGAGGCTGACGGCAATGACTACTTTCGTTTTTCTCTTTCCCCCGTTGCTTCCGCTGTTCTGGGGAAGCGGGTAAGGGGAAGTCATTCAAGAAAACAATTATATCCGGGCACTGTTGATGATCCGTTCAAAACAAAAGTAGGCTAAAATTCGGACTTCCGGTATGTCGCAAAGTGACGCCAATCACGGCGAATGTTAAACAGCTGACCGAAATCGTAGGTATAGGAACCTGATGTTCCTTTCACGCATCACAGCTTTTGAAGTATTGAATAAATGACGAAAAGCAAAAAGATTTAACCAGCTGTGGTGATTCTACTGAAAAATAATGGTGTTTTCTGAAACACCTAGTACGTGACGACACGACGCACAAGTGATCCGAATTATTCGTTTATTTGCAAACAAATAAACCGATTTCTTGAGCAAGTGAACCTTTCTCGATCACAAATAGCTTAGGATCAAAGCACAGGTTAAAAAAAGAACACTCAAAAATACTAAATGTTGGACATTCTTGGAAGTTTGCATTGGTGTGCTCAAAATGACAGTCCAGGAATCACAAAAAAACAAACATTTTTGGCACAAAATGTACAAACTCAAGATTGTAAAGCTGACACTGGGTCTGAAACTGCTAATGCAGGTTCTACATCCTATATTTAACATATGTATAAGTTTTGGAAGAATAAATATTAATGCATCACATTTTATGCACACTAATGTGAGATGTATGTGTTTTTCCCCACGTTTTGGCAATGGCTCATATAAACTTGGAAAAGTTTTCTGTCTTAAGCAGCGGCACTTGCATCATATCTGTTAAATGTTGTTAAAGAGGCAAATAATTGCCTACTAAATGCTTGTGCTTGTACTCTGTTTTATGAACTTACTACACATGCTCTAAATTGCAAATTAAAAAATGAAAGTAGCAATGCCAATAGTCCTTTGTGCATTAGGCTGGAAGTTGGGCTTCGTGCAAGGTGTAATTTTGGGGCCATTTGGGACCAGAGATAGCTCTCTTCTAAGTAAACTTACGTGAAAAATTGCGGACGAAATTGAATGAAACTTTGCAACCAACCTGCCAGAGGAAAAGCCAAAATTGCTATGCTAGTCCAATTTTGATAAGTTTCTAGAACTGAAGAAATTGCTGTGTTTGTGCATCTTTCTTTCGTTTTCCAAAAGTGTGGCTGCCAGTCTATCTACTTAAGTCGGGACAGATACCCCACAAGTTCCCTTTATTTTCCTGTAAAATTTCAGACCCCTTTGTGTAACTCAGTACATTTTACGTACCCAGCTTAATATTACCACCCGTCCAGGGATAGAAGACTTAGAGATGGGAACTTGGGTTACAAACTGAACAAGCTATCCTGCTGGCATGCGAAAGGCTGGTGATTGCTAGGCTTCATGTGTTTCGCTGCCTAAAACTATATAAATCGCCTGTGAGTTTTCCTTGTACTGCTTTGTTAAGTTGCAGAACGGGTGATTGGAGAACAGCAGTGAATCTTTTATGATCAAAGTTGTATCGTTTCTGTAACAGGTGGAGTAAATTCAACTAATTTCTTCCCAGGTTTGTTCAAAATTAAAACAGAGTAGTTTTTAAGCAAAGTTGTGTTGAAAATTTATGAAGTTTTGTAATGTCTTGCAAGCATGTGCCCTCCTATTGGTAGCAGTTCTAACAATATCGCGCAATTCAACAAATTTTCATGCAAATATTAGCCTTTAAGATCCAAAGTAAAGGCATTGAAAAAGGGATAACAGAACTAGATTCTGCTCTAAAAATCACATAAAGCCGCCAAGTTCCATTCATACTCCTATTTATTACTGTCCTTTAGAATACATCAAGAGGCATTGCACTTTTTGGCAATATTTTCCTTTATAAAGTCCCCCAAAATTTTGCAACAAAAAAACCCAACAAACTTTTAAATTTATCAATCGATTTTTAATATTTAAAAACCATAGTTCTTTTAATTTATCCCTCATTCATTTAAGCTCGTTTTAAAGCAGTTTGGATAAAATTTAATGTTTCGTTGACATTGCTAATGAAAAGTCACATTCACTGCTCCTCTTTCACTAATTTTTGCTATACTCCAGTCTCTGCCTTAGACCCCAGTGCTTGGGAGTAAGGAAAATGTGGGATCTTAAGTGAACAGGGTTTTACACAGGGATCATCTAGGGGAAGAATCCACAGTGACTTTTGGTCTGGCCAGCAGTAGGTAAAATGATCTCCCGTCACTTTGAAATGAACTAAAGGGACCTGTCGATGGACTTAAATGTTATGACAAGCAAAGAATGGTTAACCTTCTGATGACAAATCACAATGGTCCCTTCTGAAATTAAGTTGATGGGGCTTGCCATATTTACTTATCCAATCAGGAGTCTCAAAGTCTAGGTTGATTCCATCGCTCCTCTCCTTCACCAGTCCAAAGTTTACAGCTTTCCATTTCGGACGAAGTTCCGTGCTTATTTTCATTGCGCATCATTGTGTTGTAATGGCACAGGAAATTTGAAGAATGAAAGGCAGGCTCACAGCCAGCAGATGATCACATAAGGCAAAGGCGATTGGACAGTCACAGAGCAGGGTGCCAGTCTGTCTACTTAAATCGGCTGCAGAGCTGAAAAACAAGACCAATAGTGAAGAAAACTAAGGCACCGACGAGTTCACAGTATGATGTGATCCCATCTGATGTGGCCTTGTTGGCGGTGGATTCTTGGGTGGAGACTACTGGATTTGCATGCGAGTGATACAGTTGTTTTACTCATGACTTTGAATCTCTCACCCTCAGTTTAACCATTACTGATTTGTTCTCATGAACAGGACACAGCTGGGCAGGAAAGATTCCGGACTTTAACACCAAGTTATTACAGAGGTGCACAAGGTGTAATCTTAGGTGAGTCATGGTTTCTGCCATACTTGTATAATATTTGTCTTCATCTGGAACTGTAGGTCATCATAAGTCAAGAATACTCGACCATTTGTATAGTTTTGCTTTCTGAAAATATGTCCATTTACCTGGTTTTTGTGTAGTGCTGAACATTAGTTAAAGTGTTGTCAGATTTCCTTGTTGTTTTGTTTAATGGATCTGATCAAAATATGTTGGCGCCCAAAACTAGTGGATTGGTGTGGGGTAAATGAGAAGGTACTGTTTTGTCTGTTAATATCAGAAGTTGTGTGCTCTTCACTCGACGTCCATGCAGAAGTGATTGTGGGTCTACGGTCTCTCTAGTAATATGAAGAAGATGGAAATGTTATAAAATGCCTGAATGTTTCCAACATTCTAGTGTGTATGGGATTATTATTTTTAAAATGAAAAGGGATTTGTACTTTTACTTGTTTTGGCGTTGTTTCATTGTCAGTCGAGATGGAGTTGCTCTGTAATTGTGCTGCATGAAGTCTGAAGTTGAGCTGTTTGTATTTTCGTTAACACCTGTTCTTAACTGAAAAAAATTCCCCCCTGCTTATGTTCTTTTGTCTCTCCATGTCCCCCCAGTGTATGATGTCAGCAGCAAACAATCCTTCAGCAAACTTGATGCATGGTTGAATGAACTGGAAACATTCTCTACAAAACATGACATGATCAAGATGCTTGTCGGCAACAAGATTGACAGAGTAAGATGTCCGAGGGTTTTTACTTTTTTGTGTATGTGTGTGTGTTTCTTTATGAACTTCTTATCTTTGCCAACCTGTTCCCCCAGTGGCTCTCCGTCGGAACTGCTGTGCCAGTGAGCAATTTAGTGACGGAAGTCCCTTTTAGATTTCATACCAAAAGAGGGCCCTGGCATAGT
Source organism: Aplysia californica (assembly GCF_000002075.1). Taxonomy (NCBI): domain Eukaryota; kingdom Metazoa; phylum Mollusca; class Gastropoda; order Aplysiida; family Aplysiidae; genus Aplysia; species Aplysia californica. The sequence goes on along the minus strand of NW_004797272.1, from coordinate 2,619,706 downwards.
GGGTTTTCCCCTTTCGGAGATAAAGAGTTAGGACATTTTTTGGGGGGTCTTAGTGAATTATTGTATTATCAGAGAAATTATAGTCGGTGATTTAAAAATTAAAAAAATCTTTTCTTCCTGGAGGGGGGGGGGGGGGGTTGTGTCTGGCTCACTCCCATCTTGTTTCATAGGATGGCTTTATTGTGATAATTTGCATTTCAGATTTGTAGTAGTAGAATGATGTGACCTTTATTTTTCAATATACACTTATATGTTTTTAGGCAGCTATAGCAAGTTTTATGCATGCAGACAAGAATATATTTTTGCTAAGATGAATGTGAAACTTTTAATTTGATTTTTAGATGAACTGAACTGTTCTGAGAAATTACTCTAGTTGACATTTCGTTGTCATTCTTTCTCCTATAGAATTAATTTTACTTTTGATTTGGTGTTGTCTTTGATGTTTATTGTTAAGAACAAGAATTTTGTTGTGTGTGGTGTTCTTTGTCTCATGTGACGTCTTGTAAAACTCTTCTTTTGAAAACACAATCACACCATATTGTTAGTTTATTTTTTGGTCAGTGTAATTTTATATCAACCATGTTTCTCCTCTTCAAGTCAGTTAATATTCTCCTAATTACTATGCTGGTTGATTACTGGACTTACTTCATACCATGACATTAGCTAATCAGACATTGTTTTTCCTATTTTGTAATGTGTTATCAACATTTTATCTCTATCCTCATGTAAACTTTGATCCTTCCTTGTTACGTTGTTCTGTGTTCTTGACCCATTTCCTAATCTGATGTTCTGATTTGACTAGCCAAGATATTGAGGCATTCTTTCTTTGTTTTAGGCGTGAAAGACATTCTTGGAGGTTTTTTTTTTTTCTAAAAATTTGTACCCCGAGATGTATAACTTTCCTTTTCATAAAAATTTCCATTACCTTTGAAATGAGTAATAAATCTATCTTTTGCACAGAAGTCGTTAGTAAAAGTTCTGTACTAGTGAAAACACATTTGTTAAAAAATTCATCAGGCAACACCTGAGTTGGAGCTTTGGCAGGCTCAAAAGTAAACTTGAAAGTGGTGGAAAATGCTCTGATGAACTCACAGAAATACTCTGCAGCTATATAATGTTTCAAACTTATTGATGACATAACTCAAGAGGTGATGAGGATAATAGGGAACCGTTGTCATAAGAAATGAGCTAGATTTAATTCTGCTATATATTCAAGATTAGATAAATCTGTCATCAAGATGGGCGTTTTGGCAGGCTTATATTATGTGGAGTCCAGAATTAGTTGAGAAATCTCTAGATCTAATTAATTTTGCAAAATAAAAAAGTAAAAACAAACTCAATTGCAACAGTGGTACCGTAGCTGTAAAGAATAGTTTAAATCTACTTGTACTTTTCTTTATTTTAGTAGAGGTTTTACGGCGCTCTGAACTGCATAAGGTCATATTAGCCTCAAGGGATGGATGTCAACAGAGAAGTCCTTACAGGGAATCAGACTTACTCTGCTCACCTCTCTAGCTTCAACAGCACTAAGTCTGTTTCGTCCATCAAGGCACCCCGGAAATAGGGGGTCACAAGAGTGTGACTAACATACAGAAGAAGTAGAGGAAAATGACGATAGTAAGGATTAGGAAAGAAAATGCTTGAGTTCTCTGTTGCAGTTCAGGCACAGTTGTGAGCATGACATTGATGAGTCAGCCCATGTACAATTACAATTTTACTTTGCATAAGAACTCGAGATTTTAATGTCCCCCCCTTTGGGAAAGGCCTAAAGACACTTCAGTCAGTAGCACCGCCCCAGGGGGTAACATGTACTATTTATCTTATTAAATTGAAATATATGATGATGAATACTGAAAGCGTGTTTAAATGAGTTTTATCTTATAACTCACAGAGAGATTGGGTTGGACTGAAAAAAAATTGAAATAACACAGTCGTTTTACTTTTCTATTCAATCTAAAAATGTATTTTTGTGCTGAAATGAATAGATCAGCTGAATTGGAGTGCTGAACTTATTGTGCCAGCTGTAGCAGTAAACAATTTGATGTACAAAGTGTTGTTCACCTCCCATTTCAGAATGTCTTAGTCTTTTTCATGACTACTACACTTCGGGTTAAGGTCAACAGATGGGAAAATGATTAAGATCTAAGAATAGAATTGGGGCTTCTGGTGAGATGTAATCGTACTCCTTAGGAGTATAAATTCCTTTTTACTATGGCTAATCTTGTAAGACTTGCTTCGTTGGTTGCTTTGGTGTGGTTTGCTCCTTCTTTCTTATCAAACATCTATCAACTTTATCTCTCTCTTTTTGTTTTTTTGTTATTCTTTTGTAACGTCTCTAATCTAATCTTTGGTTGCAAGTACCTAAGACTCATATTAAAACAACTGGAAAACTCTCTTTAAGCTTCATGTTGTGAATGAGCTTTTTTCTTCTTCACTCTGTAACATGCACACCGGTTCAGGGTGTTTACTTCTTTACTTATTTCTTTTACCGAAAGTGATGTATGAGTTTATTTCAAAAGAGCACTTTTTCTTCTTCTTCAGGATTCACATGAAGTCACTAAGGAAGAAGGTCTGAAGTTTGCCCGCAAACACCACATGCTCTTCATTGAGGCCAGTGCGAAAACAAATGATGGTGTCCAGTGTGCTTTTGAGGAACTGGTGGAAAAGGTAAAATAGATTAATGTTCTTTGCTGGCACTGCTGAATTGTATATTCTATTCTTGTCTTGAGCACTGCATTATTAATTTTTTTTTCTTCGCTTCTCTAACTTGCTTTGAACTTGTTAACATGATCTCTAACATGTGTACTCTTGCTCTGTTTTTTGTTGATTTTTCCTGAATCATGTTTCCATAATGCATCATTTGTAGAAGCTTGCTTCCGTAGCAAGTTAACATTGTTAAACGCAGTTTTCTTTCCTATTTATATTGATATAAAACATACATTCCTTTGATTAATATTTTGAGCCCTAGCTTCTGGAACAGCGGGGACCTGTAAAATTGCCCATATGCCTAACCACCAGTACACTTGACAAATAAGCGCACCGAAAACAGTGTTTACTACAAATTACATTATTGATTATTTTGAGGATCTTTTTGAATTAGATGTAGGCAATGGCGAGGACTACCCTGAGTGGTAGATGGAATGGGATACTGATTATGATATGAATGTAAGTAATATAAATGTGAATCACTCAGGAGCTCAGGCAGAGGGGCACAGGAGCCTCAGGAGGTCAGGGCTCAAAGGGTTAAGGAAATTAAGATATTTTTCCTGTTATATTTTCACTTCCCAAACTTATATCTTTGTGAATTTGGCTGGAGTGCCATATTTGTCTCTTCACAACACAAAAACTAATTCTGCTAGCTGCTTATTGTTTTCTAGAATGCAACTCAGCAACACTTTAGACAAACCCAATTATTTTTCATCAGTCTCTGAGAATGTCAATATTATTAGTACAAAATATGCTTTTCATTCAAAATGATGAATTCTCATCACAAACTTGCAGTCAGGATTGTCATGAACATTGCTCTTGGGCGTGCCTTCCTCTCTCCGCCAGAGTCATGGTCAAATGGGTAGTCATATTTTGTCGAGGGCTCGCATTTTGGGGAAATAATTGCCCCTGGTTTGGTTTTAGTGCAAAATCAGTGACCTCACCCCCCTGCCAGCCAGTCTGGACTACTCAGAGCGTATAGGGCCTACTTGTATGGGATAGAGCACTATGTCAATACAATCTATTAGTGGTAGTAGCAGTCTATTAGTGGTAGTAGTAGTAGTGGTAATAACATGAAGGAAAGATGTCGTTCTGTTTGACTAAGAATTTGTCTTACTCAAATTAAATTTTTACGACTAAGTTTTTTTTTTTATTGCATCTTTTTGTGGTAGAAAAATGCTTACCATTTTTTTCACTTTTTTTCAAGTTTTGTAAGAGTTTAATTCTCTGCAAGACACCAACAGGTTTTGAAGGTGAAACACGTGACCAAGCGGTAAGAGTAAACAAGAAGAAAAGAAAAAAAGGCAAAGAGAAGGTACACCAAAGAAAATTTCACACATGATACCCCTGAGCCCAGATGTTCATGTGTTCTATTCCACTTTAAGAAGATCGGCAGCTCCTATTGGTGGGCCGTAATATCAGTGTTGATGTTAATACGTGTTCCTTTCTTCACCCCTATTCCCCCCTTTTTGCAGTACATTCTTACGAAATGGTTTGGATATTTTCTAGGTAGAGAGCTTTCTTCTTTCAAAGAAAAAGTTGTTTTATTATATTGTTCTGCTTGAAAGCCTTGTTAGCATACTTCTATTGGTTTTTTAATACCATAGTGATGCAACTATATAAAATTTATAATACACACTGAGGTTGTGCCAAGGAGTTGAGTAATAATGGCGTCTATTGTGTAGCGGATAAGAACTTTGTCATTGCTTGCAGAATATCTGAGTTTAATTCCCTAATGGGGATAATTTTTATCGAGTATTTCTGTCTTTGTGCTGGGACATTGTATCCCTCTCTGCCCAGGTTGGTTCTGACGGGCAGGGTCGAAGGCTGCCTCCTAAATGATCTAAATTGTGTTGATGGGAGTGTAAAAATACATAAGATTTTAAAAAAAAAGGAGTTGAGTAGCTTTTTTGAGTGATGTAGATTCATCGTGTGTTTGCTTTAGTACTTCTGTGGTTGACGGCAAATATCCATATTCTCTTTCAGTGAAGTTATCCTACTTGTCTCTCCATAATAAATACTCTGAAATACAGACCAACTAACCCCTGTAAATTTGTGTTTAACTCTGTGCAGAGGTGTGGCTGATATAGCAGCAAAAGTCCACACACCTTGCGGACGTATTGCTGATATATCGGCAATGATGGGGTACCTCAGTATTATTTCGTTTTAACATGATCCATCATTTATAAGGACTTCTTGCTGCTTGAAAACTGGGAAAGGATTTTGGAAAAGAAAGCATCTAGTTTCACTTTTCCAAAGCGTCAGTTTGGCAATAAATGAGGGAACTCAATTCTTGCGATTTTGCATCTACGTAAGGATGTATCTGGACTCAGTAGAAATACCATAACTCAAACAAAAATTGGAATATTGCTTTCAAATAAAAAGAATTGCTGTTAGAAATGTGTGAATTATGCTCGTATTGCTTTAAGAAATGTGTGGTTCATGCTCATGGCTGTGTCTGATGAGATAGCTTTGCTGATTTGATTTCATATGTTTGGTGAGTGAATTTTTTCCCCGTCAAAATTTGTTTTTCCTCATCACCATCACCCATTCTAATCCTTGTTATTCATGCTTGTGTCCAAAATTAATCCCTCGTTCAATTTTCTTCCATTTGATATATCTTATGTTATGTTTTGAGTGATGGCTATGCTTGTAGAAATTATTTTGCACGTAATCTGTATATCGAGTCAGAAATTAATTACGTCTAGACAGAAAAAAACCTTGTCTGGAAAGAGTTAAACTGATGGGGCTTACATAATTTTAGGTCGATGTGATTTGTTGGATCTAGATTCCATGTGATATGTTGAGACTTTCATTTGATTTACTTCCCTACAATTGGCAATTGTGTAGGTATTTAACTCACTGACTACTGGCCCCTTTCACAAATCACTAGCGCTGAGTACTGGCATTTTTGGGGTATTTCAAAACACCACCACAACTTCCAGAATTACCCTATTGTAATTATTTTTTGACACAGTAAAGTAACTTTCAAACTTAATCTATTGCAAAAAAATTAAGTTCTCTAGGTCTAATACTTTCTTTCTTCTTCTTCTCGATCGCATCACACTTGAAGTCCGGTATCTGTCATAAATTGGGCCGTCCTAGTCAGTTCATCTGGCGGCCCGTATAGCTTCTCTTGTAGCGTCAGTGGGGTTGGCCACGTTTCCTGTCTCAGGGCCCTGTGTGTCTTGCAGTGCTGAAGGATGTGTTCAACAGTTTGGTCCGCCTCTCCACACTGGCATTTTGGTGATTGTACTAGTTTAAAACATTTGTACATATGCTGTCTCAGTCTTGTGTGTTGTGTCCTTAGTCTGAAGATAATCACTTGTTCTTGGCGGGACAGCTCATGGTAGCCATCTGGTGTCTGAGGTGCTTTAAATAGTGTATTTATAATAGTTTTTATTTCTGTGTAGTTAACGCTGTTGTCTGGTTGCTCTTTTTGTGCTCCTAGTTTGGCCATCTTGTCTGCCTGCTCATTTCCCAAGACACCACAGTGTGATGGAATCCACTGCAGCATGATCCTCAGACATGGGATGTCCTCAATTTATATTCGTAGCCTTGGTAGTTTGCCGGAAGTGATTGCCTGCAGTACTGACATGGCATCTGTTAGGAATACTACTTGGCTTTGGGGGTCTACCACATTCTTGATGATGTTTGCTGCATGTACTAGAGCCTCCGTTTCTGCCCTGTAGTTTGTACAATGTCGCCCTGTTGGGACTAGAGTGATCTTGGCACTTTTATTTCCTTCGTCGTTTAGCCCCTTTACAAGCCTCCATAGTTTTGTGGTGTCCTTTTCCAGGTTAAGTTTGTGCGTTTTGTCTCTCCAGCTTTTCCTGGTGCGCACCAATTTGGTTTTGAGATAGTGGGCTTTACACCTCTGTAGCTTGTTATTGTTTTCTATCCCTGGATGTATTTCGGCTTCTTCTCTGGCCTTGATGAGGTCGTTATGTGTTTTCTGGAGTTCTGGCGTCCAGTATGGGGTGTAATTTTTCCTTACCCCTCTAGGTATGGTTTCTTTTGCTGACTTAAGGATGTTTTCATTGAACTCTGTGATGGCATTGTTTATGTTTTTGTCGAAGACTGCGATGTTCTTTGTCAGCTCGTTAGTTCTTATGCTGAATAGTCTCCAGTCTGCCTTTTTGTAGTTCCATCTCGGCCTTTTCGGGCTGTCCTCTGGCAGGCTCTCTACTATGGTAAGAAGAACAGGGCGATGGTCACTTCCCCCGAGCTGGGTTTCCACTTTTCTGCTTAGATGTCTGTGCAGGTTTTCTGTGCAGAGTGCTAGGTCTGGAGTCGTAGTTGAATGCCAAGCTCGAGAATAAAATGTGGGTTGATCTAAAGGATCATTTACAAGCAGAAGATGGTTTTCATCTTGCCAAGCCTCTATTTCTTCTCCTCTTCTGTCTAGTCTGTTGTAACCCCAACTCTGGGACTGGCTGTTGAAATCTCCAGCGATGATAAAGTCTGTGTCTGGGACTTCGATGGTTTCTAGCACAAGGTTTTTATCGTTTGGACAATAATAGTTCACTAGATCCAGATTGCCTCTGCTGGTGGTGATCCTGTTGTGGATATATTCAGCTTCTCCTGTATATTTCTTGATTTCAACGGTATTTAGGTTATTTCTTACCAGGGTCAATACTCCTCCTTTTTTTTCTACCTTGGCGATCGTTTCTGATGCACTGATATCCTCTTACCTTAATGCTTGCCTCCTCCTGCAGATGTGTTTCCTGTATACAGCTGATGTGTATTTCATTATCTTTTAGAAAGTTTTCCAGCTCTGTTTTCTTGTTTGAGATTCCTTCAGCATTCCAGTGCATGATATTAAGACTTTTCTTTACCTGTTTTGTGTTTGTGTTACCAGTCGCTTTTCTTCCTCGTCTCCTGGCACTCCAAGACGATGGAAGGCCCTCCAGTCGCTGGGGTGGACCCCTTCGAGGCTTGGGGCCCGGCACTGCACCTGCCTGGTGTGTCCTCACAGGGCGAGCACCATATCTAACGTTACCTTCTTCAAGTGTCATATATTGCAGTATTACGTGGTATTGTGGTTCTCTAGAGTGCGCCTTGCGGCCCAATACCTCCGATTTCAGCACTCCAGCTCCAGGTCCAAGGACCTACCCTGGGAGCACAGGGAGGAATTGTTACCGGATCCCACCCGTAGCCAGGACTTAATGCGGTCCTTTTCCGCATGATGCTCCCGTCAGAGGACTCCTAGGGCATTTAATGACGTGGTAGTGCCACCTACCACCTCACCCCGTCCTGGTAAGAGCATCGCCAGTTGGTCCGGGGCTGCTTATTCAACATATTCACAGCTAACCTCCATTACAGTGGCCGTTCCCTATCCGCCACCTGGGACCCGCCGGGTCGGGGATGGTCGCCCCACCCCGGGTCTAATACTTTAATTCTTATGATTGTTTCAAAATTGGAATGAATTTGATTTTTCGAAAAGTTTCCAGAGACATGACAGACAGAATGAAATTCACAACAACAACAAAAATATAAGTTCAAAGTGTTCTGTTTTGATTTGTATCCATGTGTGAGTGTTTGGTGAAAATATAACAGCTAGTCTGTGCGTTTATTCAGACCCATACACTGAATTACATGAGACAGATGTAGGGAACGAAGTTGTGATTTCGTCGCGCGAACACCACCAGTACTAGTGCTAGATCTAGCCCTAAAACTACGACTCGGGCCGTGTTCGGGTACATATCTAGGGTCCTAACTATCAGACACATCATATCTTGAGTCACTAGAACTAGCAAAACATACAGAAGTATCGAAAACAGCGAAATTATGTGATTCTTGTTCTTGCGACCGTTACTTCAACGCGACTGTCGGATTAATATCATTTGTTTGGAGAAAAAACATAGCGAGAGTTCCGGTCAGGTCAACCCCAGATGAGGTGACTGTCCTTCACCTTCAATTGCTTAAAAATTTACCACGAAACTTCCGCCAAACTCGGCACGAAACGAAACAAGAGGCAAAACTAACACTGGAGTCCGTTTCCGTTCATGTGACGTGAGCACTAGATACGGAACAAAATCGCAAAGTCCATCCGGTTGGGGGTACGGGATCCGTACCTGCGAACCGCCCGACCGCCCCGTACCCGTGACGGGATCCGTAGTCAGTGAGTTAATTATTATAATCTAGGTACTACTCAGCTAAGAGGCAAACACAAGGCAAACTATATATGTGGATTATATACAGGCATTGAGTTGCAACGTATATGCCTTGCAGGTTCAGAGGGAAGGGGTGTTTGGTTATTTGGGTGTGGTAGGCTAAATAAGCTTACCCAGAGGTGGTGACCTAATTTGGGCTACGTATGACCCAATTAAAGGGAGTGCTTCTTTGGGCTACATATGGTCGCTTTTAAGCACAGGGGGCTATCCTGGAAAATGCTGTTTTGAGAAAATCAGAGGTAAAGTTTTTGCCCCTTATTCAGTTTCTTTAAAAGACGAGAGTTTTCTCTATATCCAAACAAATATACTCACCAATGAAACCAAACTTCTCCTATAGGTAGGGCAATGCCCACTTTTGGTGTAGGTCAAGATTTCCGGAAACCTCCGAAATCTGGGTTAGCCCGCCTGTCCTTAAAAGTGACTGTATAGCCCAAAAGAGTCACCCTATTTCTACCTTGCTTTCTTTTCAGCGCACTTGATGACTCACACTCATAAAATACTCTTGTTGATTTTTCTCCTGTGTAATATTGTTCCAGGTCATCCAAACCCCAGGACTGTGGGAAACCAGTGGCAAGAACCTCAGACTAGGACAAAATGGCAATGATGGCAACGCGGCACAGAGCTGCTACTGTGTCATATGATCAGGTGATGATGATGTCCTGACTTCCCTGGCAATGTCTTGCTGCTTGAAAGTATCGTATACGAGTCTTTCACTTGTAAGGTGGATTTTATGGAATGACAACTGATGATGCATGTGTGAGAGAGAACTATGGAAAAGTTCAAAACCAGTGATTTCTGTGACCTGGGCCAATGATTTAAACTTTGGCCCCTCCCTTTCTTTTTCTTTAAGGAGAGTGTTATTGTCTGCTGTGTGTATTCTTTGTACTCAGATCGATGAAAATTTTTAAATAGGTCTATTTCATGTCCATTAAGGGAATTGATAGATACAAGTTCAGCTCTGTAAAAATGTGGTATGAGTTCTTTCAGTGTATGATCACTTTGTATTGATACAAATTTTATGTGTTTGTATTTGGTAATTGCCAGAAGTTAAACATTTCTTTGACTTACATGTAAAGTATATATTTTAGTTTCTATGTGAAAAAGTCTCTTTTGTTGCCTTTACCACATCTACATACATACACTTGTAGCCAAATGTTACAGACTATTCACTCTTTTTGGCTTTTAAAAATCATATCAGATAAAGGGATCATATGTAACAATATATTGATAGTACAGGACCCCTGTTGGAGTTTGTTTTATAGCTTTTAGCTAGCTGATTACTTTGTGCCCTGCATTGTGTACATTTTGTCATCTAGATGATCTATATGTAATGTACTCTGATTTATGCATGAGTTAGTAGTAGTCTGCATCCTAGTTTTGCTCATTGTGATTATAAAAGAAGTGTGAACAAGTTTTTCTTTCATTTCATATTTCAATTATTTTGCATCCTTTAACTAAAGCTTTTCATGTAGTTGCTCTGTGGCTCTGTGGCGCAGCCATCCGTTATGCAATGTTGACTCAGGGCTGATGAGGTGAGGGTTGGTATGGTGTGGAATTAGGTGTGCAATATTTCTGTGATCCTTGGTTTACCGAGAAACTCAAGGTAACTTGCAGTACAGGCAAGGATACATCACTTGAAGAACTGGAATTTGGCACCTGCAGATCTGGATTTTATTTTCTTTCTTTCAACAGTTCATTTTTCTTTATAATGTACTAACAGTTTTAATTTTGTGCAGGTATTTTGTATGTGTATTTGACATTCTTTTTTTGTTTTGCATTAAAGTGTGCGCTTATGCATCAGCTTATGTCATTCTGTTAATGCATGTTTTTTCCTTGTTGGTCTCCTGAATAATATTCAGGATGTATTACAGAAATTTATGTAGTTTGATAAACTCTTTCCCATAGGTTTCCAGCAGTTAGGGGGACAATTATATTATACTTCTTTGTCTTTGTCGCGTTTGAAAGTTCTCCACATCCAAGTTTAGGCTAAGAGTTATTGTAGTGATGATGGAACAGTGTCTGGTGTTTCAAGCTGTCTCGCCTTTTTTTTGTGTGTGTTCTATTTTATCTTCCAAATCGATTCTTGTTCTCATGAGAAAATGATACGTTCAATAATAATAGTGCTTTTTGCTTTTTCTGTACCGGAAACCTCTATGGCACGACTGAAATTATACTTCAGAGTAGACCTTTGTGTATGAACAAGGTGTTCCAATGTCCAAAATCACAGTTTTGAAATCTGTACCTGCTTCAGAAACATTTTCGTCTGTTAGCGTTCTTGAATATTGTCAGTGTAATGAGTATACTAACAAGGACCTTAAAATCTTTGAAAATTCAGTTGTAATCTTAAGCAGTTTTTAAAGCGATACAAGTTTTGACACCGACAGTTATGAGAACAGAATTTGAACAGAATCTGTCTTGAAGTATAGTATGGTCTTTCTAGGTCACCCAGCTTCATGTTTAAAAAATTGTCTTTGTAGCATTGATGGTCAGCTTTTTTTTACAGTTTTGATAATTGGGAGTGTTCTGGCTTTGGATGTGAGCATACCGTAATTTTTATTCTCAAACAGCTTTTCTGTCTCATGTACTTTATTGTTACCTCTAGTAAAATCATTGTAAAGTGAAGCAAAGCTGAATAATAATTTCTTGGGTCCTTGTGATCTGTGTCATGTTTATTGTTGTTTGCATATTATTTTCTGGTAGCCTAAACTGAAATACTTTTTCTATTTAATCATATACTCGTTCTCTCGTATTGAGTGTCGGGACTGACAGAAGCAAGGTTGTGAACTTATGTGGTGATGGTTCAGAATCTCTGAGGTGAGATATTGTGGCTTAAGAGCATAATCTTGCCTTTGAAACCATGTTAATTCCCATAAAAGCTTTAGCAAACGCCTCTTGATTCTTATTTTTTTTTTCGTACTGGATACCTTGGGAGTGTCTGTGAGTGTGTATAGAGCCATTTAGATTCCTGTTGTTTGAAATGTTGCTAGCTGTCTTGAGAATGCAATGATATTCAACTTTCTTTTATTGTGCGCTTGTGAAGGATGCTCTTCCTTTTTTATGATTTTTTTTCAGTGGTTGAAGTTGAGAATAGCCTAAAAGAAGTAAGAGCTGTAAATACGCTTTCAACCTTCTTTTTTGAGGGGAAGGGGAGATTATTAGGCTGCCTTTATAAAGGAAACTGTGTTAATTGGTATCGAATTTTACTACTCGCCGGTCTCCTGCTGATCAAAGGATAGGAATTTTTAATTTGCGTTGTATTTAAATGGTTTTGGTACATTTTTTCAACTTTGTTCATTCCTTTTGTAAAAATTAAAATCATTTATACTTTATGAGAGAAGCTGAGTAGGAACTTCCTCAAGAATGTAATTACTTTTTTTTCTGGACGTTTTATTCATCTCTAAGAAAGTGATTATCTCAAGTGTGATTCTCTCCACCTCTCTGTGGCTATGCGCCTGCAGTTCTGGTTTCCCAGCTTAAGCTTCCTGTAGGCCTTTCTGTCACTCCTTAGCTGGTTTTTCCCTTTTGAGTTTATCCCCGTTTCTTTCATTGAGCAGCCTGTCACCATTATTCCCATTCATGGTTAAGGTGTAATTCTAAATGTGATAACTCTAGCATTGTTCTTCCTCTTCTAAAGCGAGGTCTGAAAGAGACATTTGCAGAAGTTATGTTGTCCCTTCATTCGTTTGGCAAGCCTTTTAACATGGACGACTAACTTATTTCTGAGCTGTATGCATATTTGGTCTTCTAAACTGTTTCAGTCTTTGTCTCTCTCTGTGCTTCTGTGCTTCTGTGCTATTTATGTAGTGGAAATGTTTCCTGTTTCTCATTGTCTTAAAGAGGGATTTTTTTGTCCGGCATTTACAGCTGTGCAAACGAGTTGACCAAAAGAGTTTTCATGTGGTTACAATGTACCGATTGCTCTTGGGAATTTTTGCATTGGTTTCCCCTTTGCTTTTCTCTGGTTTTATGTACATTTTATTGTACTAGCCTTTCACGATTCTACTTACAAACTTTAAAGTGAAAGTTTTTATGTTCGTATAAGACTCGGATTTGCAAGTAGGAATGAAAAATCTAATAGGTAATTGGCGCAAGTTTTATTTTTCTATTATTTTCTGGTGGACTACTCTACCTTTTTATATTTTAAGAGAATGGCATATATTTTTGGGTAAAATGTTTTGAAAACTATCAAGGAAAGAAATTTTCTCTTAAAAACCGAGAATGCCACCCAGCAATCAGATGGTGCTTTGTTTTTCATAATTTCCTGCCTTGCATTTTTATGTGTGTCATTGTTAAGATTTCATTGGATGCTGCGGTCACTGTGCAAACTGCATAGGAATGACAGGATAAGTTTGTGTTATGCGATGAAAAGTGTGTCAGTGTACATTGTACATGTAAATAATAAACGCTCCATAACATCAGTGCCGTTGACTCGTGTCCTTATTTCAAATTGAGTCGTTTTCTGTGATGACATCAGTGTTGGCGAAGATCTGATACTACATCAAGATAGTTCACTCCTCAAAGAGCTGTTAAAAAAGAAAAGCATCCTCAAAATCGCCTATGGTTCCACCTGAGAAAAAGCTCTAACGTGGTGAACTGGAAGGATAGGAAATATAGCAGGTTAACATTGTAGCTGTTCTACGTCGCATTGTGGTTTCATGCACTAAAAATTGTATGGTTGAGTAATATTTTGTACTTTACATAAAAATGTAGCAACAAATGAAGCAGTTGTGGGCCTGATAAAATTATTTATAGTAAATGTATTGTTAGATCTCGATTGATTGATGTCACTGCTCTTTCTCAAGATTTCACAATGTGACAGAAGACTTGATGTGATCACACTCAGCAATCAGATGGTGCTTTGTTTTTCATAATTTCATTCAACAATAGAGGATCAGAGGCTTTCCAGACTCTGCAGCTGTCAAGCGATTAGATCTAACCTATTACAAACTATGTTTGTGGCGTTGGTGGTTTAGTGGTAAGGCTCTTGGGCTCGCAACAATAAGGTCAAGGAGTAAGAATCGTGTCGAGGCCCAACGTTGTGTCCTTGGGAAAGGCACTTTACACTAATTTTCTTCCTTTCACCCAGGTGGAAATGGGTATGCGCCTATAGACAGTGAAAGATCTTGTCACTTTGTTAGTGTTTGAGTTTGAGCTTGTGAAATCCGTGGCTTGCACTGTATTTAAAAAACATATATTTTTTAGTAGAGGTTATACGGCGCTCGCAGCTGCATAAGGTTATTTGAGCGCCAGGAGATTACAGGTTTTACAACAAGAAAGTAACAAACATAAAAAAAGAAGAAGGGGAGATAAGGACGATAAATGTTTTACAGGAAAGAAGAAGCTGACGACACCAGAGTTCCTGCCAACCACCCACTTGCACTGTATGCTTCCTTGGAAGCTTATAGTGTTTCTGAGTGTTCTAGGATCTGCTAGGGCAATAATGGTTGTGCGGGGCATTGAGCATGCTGTAGAGCGTAGACATGAGCAATATCAATCCAAATGCTATTACTAGTATTAATACCTTCACATATTACATGGGGACTTGTGAGTACAAAGTGTCTGTAGCAATCATGCAGTTCACAAAAAAAGCTATGTACCAAGACAAGGATCTGCTGAAATTGTTGACTTATGTTGCGCTCGGTCTTTTGTGGGGGAGTTGTTTTTGACGTTTAGCTTTGAGTTTGAAAGGCCCTAATGCTGTAATTGATAAGAACTCGGTTGAGCAAACAGTTTGTCGGCTACTAACCTATTATCGAGCCCAGTGCCAAATTGTTGTATGCAAAATTGCAAGGGGCAGTAATCGTTGCCTTTTTTTTTAGTAAGTTGACTCCCATCGAAAGTTGTATTGATTGATTTCGAGACCCGAGTTGGAGGCTGGTACACTGCTTAAAATTGGACGTGACTTTTGTAATTTTATATGGTCAGCCAGCTGTTAACCCTATCCGTACACCCTGGGGTCATTTTGTACCCCCGAGGTTGTATTCTTCACATTTTAGAATACTTCTAGTACGAAGATCTCCTTGAAACTTTCAGTATTTCTTTTCAAAAATCATTTTGACACACTGCTATGCAAAGCATACAGATCGGATTAACTTCATAGCTGCCACTTTCTCGCTAAATAGCGGAAACTCCGCTTCATCTAGCTTTTCCCGCTACTTGTGATACTTTTTTTTTTAACCCGCGGAAAACACAAAACTGGGAGAGAGACGAAAACGCAGCTTGTGCATGACGCATGTCCGCCCGTAGCTTTCTACTTCCGTTCTTCTAGGCCTAGCGCTAGTTTCACTTTATTTATTGTGGAGCAACAAAGTGTCGATCGGGCATCGGGACGTTGGCGCGCGAGTTGTCATTGAAAACGGCGGAAATTCGAGAGAAATTGATGCAGAATGCAAAAATAAAAGGAGCTGGAATGAGAAAAAAGCAGCCGGTGTGCAACTTGAAAAGTTCATTAGTAAATTGAACAAGCCGCTTGCTGCACTTTGCGTTTGGTGGGATAAAAAAATCGCGGCCCGCGGCACTCCTGTACAATTGCGGTCCCGTTTGTTTACATGCCGGCTACTGTGGCTGTTGAAGTGAATCTAGATCTAGATAATCTATCTCTAGATGTAATCTAGATTTACACATATTTAGATATCTAGATCTAGATTAGATAGCCTAGGCAGCGGCAAAGGTGTTGCCTCCTTGATCCAATAGCCTACTGCGCGCACTCTACATCGATGTACAAGTTTAAAGTGAAAGAAATCTTTTTATAAGACACAAGCTGGCAACAAACACTGGATATTTAGTCACCAATTCCAAACTGTGTCAAATTGACTCAAATGCTTGTTTGTCAACTTAGTGCCTTTGGGTTGTTTTTTTGTTGTTGTCTGTGGCAGCCTAGCAGTTGGGCCCTATCGCACGCAGGAGATTCGAATGCAATTTCCGAGCGGGGAGAATTGTATCTAGTATATTATATTGGTCTTTCTGTCAGCTGAAATATTGTATCCCTCTCAACCTGTGTGGCTGTGTGGCCCATGACAGGCAAGGCCCGCCTCCTAAATTATGATCTAAACTGTGTAAGGGGGGGGGGGGCGTAAAAATACTTACATTGAAAAAAAAATTAAGAGGCCAGTCTTCCTGGGAATCCATAGGCACGGAAACTGAACTGCACCGAGACATGGACATGACAGTACAGATCGCTGAAACAGAAATGTCACTGTCTGAATTCATTAGTACGGAACGGCAGCGAGACGGCACCGACAGTTCTGCGGTACCGCAGCGGCAGTTTTTATATCAGACACAAGAGCATGTTAAGGGCTGGTGGGGCACCTAGAAATCATGTTTGGGGGTCAAATTTTGTAAATTGGGTTTATTACATATTATAGTACCTGGACACTTCCTGAACAATATCCATAACAATAATGATGAGCAATTTTAAGAAAGGGAAGCATATTTTTAGGTAGATTCAATAATCTTCTTTATTTCCAAACAAGTTAGAAAATACATTACATCTATACATGTGTATCATGATAAAAATACATATCCGTACCGGTGAATGTGACAGCAGTCACACAAACATTGACATGTAAGGGTTAAGAGTAGCAATTTACAATATTTAATTTAGCCATTTCAGAATTATTTCACACGTGACATACATGTTTTCATTTTATGGACATATTCAAACATATGCTATCAGATTTAATCACAAAATTGGAAAAATTGAAAGCGATTGATACATGTAATGTGGATGACAAACAAATTATGACAACTTTGTTGTTCCTTTACTCAGCATCGCTGTGTAAGGGTTGGAGGAAATACACTTTGGTAGACATTAATTAATACATGTAATAAGTTCAGTAAGCCTTTGCGTATTCTTTATAAATCGGACAAATCTAACGACCAAATTATGTTAGTTTCGAATTTTGTAGACAAACTTTCACATATCTATTATAACAAGTGTAAAAGAAAATAGCTCATTTAGCAATCTGTGGATCGTAGGCCTCTACTACATTTATGACTATCATGTTAGCTGTGTTACATTCTTTGGATCAAGTTTATGGTACTGAGAACGTCTCGGTTATCGCCTTTGTTAAAGCCAAAGTATGGTGGAGAGTGACACACAGAATTGTATGATGATACCAACTGTTGTAGGGAAAAAAAATAGACTAACAGACTTTAGGTCCATACAAAATCTGGTATATATTTTTGGGGAAAATGCGTTATCGGTATAGTCTATCTAAAATAGCTGACAGAAGAGAATATTATTATTTGTCAAACAGAACCCACCTTCGCCTCACTGATTGCATTGTTGATGGGTTATCTCGGTGCCACACGAGTTTTATTTTCCAACAAACACACTTTAATCGTTCTGAAAGAATCGGGGAATGTATCCGACCCCCCTGCGCCTTTTACACAACACACACACACAAACTTGCGTCCATAGCCGCATGAAAGTTTAATGGTTGAATTATATGAAGATGAAGCATTGAGCACATGGGGATAGTTACATTGTAGAATTGAAAGACTCTGTAATTTTAAAGGGTACATGACCAGACTAATTACAACTCTTCCTTGTCTTCATTTGAAGTTTTATCCCCCTGGTATAGTTTACTCACTATCGGATGAATCAACTTTTGCAGTTCATCTTTCTTTTCAGTAATTTCCTCACTACTTGCTAGGCTATTGCTTTCCAACCAACTTAAAGCTTCATCACAAGCTTCTGTCACAGAAGTCACCTCTTCTGTACTTAAAACCTGAGAAATCTTCTCATTGTCCTCCAGTTGTTTCTTTGTCATGTATGCTAAACCTTCCAAACCATTTTTTGCATCAACCCGTTCTCTGAACTTTTTGTCTTCTTCGGCAAAGTCTTCTCCTTCTTTGACCATCTTTTTGATGTCGTCAGCCGTTAAGCTGATATCACTTTTATCTATCACGATATTGTTTTCCAAGCCCGTGTCCTTGTCCAGAGCGCTGACCCTGAGTACGCCATTAACGTCGACCTCAAATGTGACCTCAATCTGAGGATGACCACGAGGCGCAGCTTTGATGCCAGTCAAGTCAAATCGGCCTAAATGATGGTTGTCCTTGGTATTTGCCCGCTCTCCTTCAAACACCTGTTGGAGATAGAAATGTTTCCTCATAAGACATGTTGTTTTTCATACTTTTTTTCTTTGCTACTGCTAATCATATTTTTTTCTTTTCCAAACATGAAATTGGCATTTAAACAATATCAGGAATCATGGGTGACACTACATGTACAGGCTTTTGTGATTCGACCTTCTGAATTGTGAATCTTTGAGTTTGAGTACGACATCGCACAGATGCGCTCCCTCTTTAGTCCTAATTATGCTCTTCCGAAAAAAGTAGGTTTGCAGAGATCAAAACTGTGTTCTCTAGAACATTAATCTAAGAGAATGATGATAATGCAGGTTCTTTTGTTTCATTTTTTTGGGGGGGGGGGGGGGGGGGGGTGGCAATCCATATCCTATTATGAAAACGTGTTCAGAAGTGTTAAATAATATCGTTTCAAAGAAATTCTGAATGTAATGACCGTGAGAGGGTGAAATATCTTATTGGAAGGTCTTGTGTACTTTTTTCTTACCCTCAGTTGTTTGTCTTTTGTTTTCGCTTTTGTTTGTAGTTGTGCTGCTGTAAACTACCATAAGAAAGGCCTAACGTATACATGCATACGTATACTACATAGCAGTTAAATTGATAAAACAATCTGAAAATAGCAGAAGTCCGACATTCAAATTCGATTGCAGTCCAGAAATGTCAGCAGTTTCGCTTTGGGTATTCCGTTTTAGCCGATGGGACAAGTCCTTTTCCTTTAATGAGGTAGGCCCACACTTCTACTTGAAAAATAGTATTCAAAATCATCTCTTACTACGACCAAGTTCGTCCGTTGGTGGTGTCTCACTCAGTCCTTGCCACAACACGCCTCCAGTTATAATGGCTATGTGGGTGGTTGGCGTGTGCTCTGGTGTGATTTGCTCCTTCTTTCCTATCCAACATCTATCATCCTTATCTCCCCTCTTTTTGTGTGTTTGTTACTCTCTTGTAACACCTCTAATCTTCGGCACTTATGACCTTATTGTGTTGCAAGTGCCGTAAAACACTTACTAAAAAATTATAATGGCTATGATCAGATCGACGAGTGTTTCATTTAGCCAAAAAGGGGGAAACTAACATGACACTCACCTGGATTGTTACAGCGTTTTGATTGTCGGCTGCGGTGGAGAAAATCTGGGACTTCTTAGTTGGAATGGGAGTGTTTCTTTTGATGACAGAGGTCATGACTCCACCCACTGTCTCGATGCCCAGGGTCAGGGGGTTAACGTCCAGGATGACCATACCTTGGTCAGTTTCGCCCGGGGATCCATCCATGACCCAGGCCTGAACTGCTGCTCCGTAAGCAACTGCTTCATCAGGGTTGATCCCTCGATGAGGTTCCTAAATAAAACAGAAGACACAATAATATAAGTCTCTAATTAAAAAAAAAAATTGTCGTTGGAAATATTCACAGCTAGACTGCCAGAAAGGCTAGAAAAACAAGTAACCCCCCCCCCCCCCCCCCCCCAAATAAAATAAATAAAATAAATAAAAAATAAATACATCTAAATAAATACATATAAATGACTAAATAAATCATCATCATCCGGTGCCTTGCCGACTGGCGTGGGCGATCATGGACCTCCACTTCCATCTGTCTTTCGAAGCAGCAATGGTGTCTGTTGTTCTTGCTGCTCCCAGCCATGTTGTCATCTTGTCCAGTATCTTTTCCCTCTGTCTGCCTCTACCTCTCTTTCCATCAAACTTTCCTGTTGTTACAATGTTCTCTAATGCTTCTTTCCGTATTGTGTGTCCGAAAAAATTTGCCTGTCGTTTTCTTATATTCGTGATAAGTTGTTTTCTATAATTTGCTTCAACCAGGACTTCTTCATTTGTTTTTCTAGCTGTCCATGGGATACGTAGCATGCGTCTCATGAACCACAACTCTGCCGCAACAATTGTTTTTTCCAGCTGTTTATTGATTGTCCATGCTTCGCACCCGTATAATAGGATTGGCTCGATGTAGCTTTTCATTACTCTTTTCCTCATTTCCAGTGACAGATTGATGTTTGTTAGTATCTGTTTCATCTTGTGGAAGGTTGCTTTTGCTTGGCAAATGCGGCTTTTAATTTCGGTGTGACATCTACCATCTGATGATATAATGGTCCCCAAATATCTAAAATGTTGTACTTGCTTCAGGGTGGTATCATTGATTTTGATATTGCATGTTGGGATTGGAGTATTTCTGCTTATCACCATCGTTTCGGTTTTCTTGATGTTTAGGTTTAAGCCCATGTTGTCACTCTCTTGTACGATGACATTTAATAGATTCTGCAGGTGTTCTTCATCTTCTGCTATTAGGACTGTGTCATCTGCATTATATCTTAGATTGTTTATATTATGTCCCCCTATCGAGATACCAGGCATTTCTTCTATGTGTCTCATGATATTTTCACTATACAGGGAGACAAGTCTGGAGAAAGTACACATCCTTGTCTGACTCCTCTTTTAATCTGTATGTATTCGCTGATGTCGTTTTCTATTCTCATTGCAGCCGTTTGATCCCAGTACATGTTTTTGATAATCCGTAAGTCCTTCCCGTCGATATTAAGAACTTCCAGCATGTCGATGATCTTGTCGTGCCTGATTTTGTCGAATGCCTTGGTGTAGTCTATAAAACATAAATGAAGATCTTTCTGAACTTCTAGGGCACGTTCTATTGTTGTTCTGATGACATATGGCATTTACAGTGCCTTTGCCTTCAATAAATCCACATTGTTCTTGGGCTATTTCTGGGATAATTTTATTTCTTATTCTCATCATAATTATTCTGAGTAATATTTTTGTTATGTGGCTCATGAGGCTGATGGTACGATGTGTTTCACATTCGTTTGCATTGGGTTTCTTTGGTAAAGCTATGAAGATAGATTTTGACAAGTCTGATGGAATATGTCCAGTGGCATATATGTTGTTAAGAAGTTTTGTCAGCGTGGTGATTCCAAAGTCTTCTAAAGCTTTAATCATCTCTGTGGTGATGTTGTCCGGTCCTGCCGCTTTCCCATTCTTCATCTTTCGTAGTGCCTTGACAACTTCTTCTTTCATGATTGGTGGTCCCTCGTTGTTATTTTCCACTCTTCTTTGTTCATCTCTTTTGTCATTGTACAGGTCACCGATATCTAAATAAATAAATAAATTAAAAAAAATTAAATTAAATTAAACGGCAAGTTTGATATGAATGTATGATTTGAAACATGACTGGAGAGCATCCTTCAACCTCCCTCTATTTCGTTTGAATCATCACTACTCTTATTAGCGGGTCTTTTAGGAAGCGGAGAGATGGACCTTTTATTAGAACGTACCTTTCCGTTGAACAACTCCTTGACCAGCTGTTGCACTTTGGGGATGCGAGTAGACCCGCCGACCAGGATGACCTCATCCACCTCCTCTGGTGAGGCGTCCGCATCTTTCAACGCCTTGCGAACAGGTGTTAGTGTGCTTCTGAACAGATCCTGAAATTGAGAGTAAGTTAGGTACATTGTAGTGAGAAGCCAGTGGAATAAATAGACATGTACTAGTACTGGAACTCCGTGCTACTAAAAAAATCACACCGTTATATTGGTTTTAATATTATTTTGGTAAAAAGAAACATCTATATAATTTAATATTGGTCCTACGCAAAAGCCCCCCCCCCCCCCCCCAAGCGATATCTCATTTCGAACAAAGCTGAGGATTTTTTATTTTTAATTCAAACGGGAAGTCAGTCCTGTTGTATGGGTGTGAGACCTGGAACGGATCACAAACTTGCATAAAGAGGATCCAGGTTTTCTTGAACATGTGTCTAAGAAAGTTACTGAGGATCAGATGGGTCAAGGTAAACAAGACAGAGCCCAGTCAGAGATGAGGAAGGGAGAAAGTGATGGCCATGGATAGGACATACTCTTAGGAAGTCAAACAGCTGCATAACAAAGAAAATGTTGGAATTGAATCCACAGGATAATAAAAGATCAAAGGGAAGGCCGCGTGGAATCTGGAGAAGAATAACAGAAATTGATGTTCAGAAAAGTGGGAAGACATGGAGTAACACCAAGAGGTTAGCCCAGGATAGAGAAAGGTGGAAAGTGTTTGTCCGTGGCCTGTACCCTGGTGCAGGATGAGAAAGGCAATGGTGATGCAACAGCCCTGGCATGCTATGCATAAAAATATTATGTTCAGGGATGTTTTTAGAGCAATCTGTTATTTATCAGCAGTTTTTTAAAACTTTGTTTCCAATGATTATAAGCATGGCTAGGAGTTTGAGAGTTTTGCTGTACTTTGAAAATGCAGGTTCCACTACCCGAATCAATTATTGTGACATTACCGAACATCTTAGGACAAGGGGATACTATTATGTTATGGATCCAGTAATGTTCTCTCACCATATTAAGATCTTCAAACTTGGACCTGGACAACGTTTGTGAGAAATCTTGACCATCCACTAGGTCGTCTATCTCAAGAGTGACCTGCTGCTGGGTGGACAGTGTACGTTTGGCCATTTCCACCTCTCGTCGCAGCTTCTGCATCGCCCGTGTGTTGGACCGGATGTCTTTGCCTGTTGATTTCTTCACGGCCTTGACCATGTAGTTCATCACCACTTGATCAAAGTCCTCTCCACCTATAAGAAAAAAGTTAATGTTGAATTAGCCTTTATGATTAAATCAGCAACCCCCCCAATTGAACAAACAAAGAGGTTACATAATTTTACGGAAATAGTCGACCTACGTGAGTTAATTAACATAATATACATACATTTTCTGAGACACAAATTGGCTCGTCGGTGCTAAAAATTGTCCCCAGGATAAGCGTATATTGACACTGATAGAATGATTATATTATTAACTCTCGGAAAACACTTTTAAGCAGGCTGTTTTTATTAACAAAAAATGCAATCGATCACGCAATCGCTTTCATTCATGAGCTAGAAGAAGCACAAAACGCTCATTAAAACAGTTGCCACCTGATGACTTTATTTACACTGCCTTTAGACATTCCAACCAAGGGATATCAGTACCTAAATGAGTGTCCCCATTCGTAGATTCCACTTCAAACACTCCATTGTCCATCGTCAGTACAGACACGTCGAAAGTCCCGCCTCCAAGGTCAAATACAAGTACTCTTTTCTCTCCTGAATTTTTGTCAAGACGATAAGCGATAGAGGCTGCCGTCCTGAGGAAAAAAGAAGATAAAGTAATGATGAGACAGTGGGTTAAACAATACATTTGTTTCTGTCCACATTTAAATGATGATATGGTTTCGCTGGTTGTTGTTACTTTTAGTTGTGTGTATGCGTGTTTGTGTGAGTCTGAGTAAGTGAGTGAGTGAGTGAGTGAGTGAGTGAATGAGGGAGTGAGTGAGCGAGTCTGTGAGTGTGTGTGGTGAGTGAGTGAGTCTGTGAGTGTGTGTGTGTGTGTG
>NW_004797272.1:2592515-2596246 GCF_000002075.1 Aplysia californica | reverse complement strand
CTAACTAAATAACTAACTAACTATCTCTTTAACTAACAGAGAAACAAATAAAACAAACTAACTAACTATCTGTCTGGCAATCTAACGACTGTGTCACTTAAACTGGCTGTATAGATAATAAACTACTTGCTCAACGTGATGCTTACTAATCAGTCTATCTTAACATTTTATTATAATATTTCATCATTCTCTTTGCCTGTATGGACAGTTTTCCCAAAAGACTCGATCCCACTTTAATTCCCATCGCTTCTCTCTGAAAAATAATGCATCGCGTCAGGAAAATATTAATGAGACATTATGAATCACACAGTCACAGAACCAGTCGATTCTTTCTCAAAAACATCCTACCTGTAGATCTGAAATAAAAGCAAATTCCTTAAGGATGACCATCCTAATTATTATGCTGTGTATGTGTTAATTATCAAAAGTATGTTCAAATGATACACTTTGCAGTTAAGTAGTCTGTGGTGTTGCAGTTAGTCTCTTTGCGTCACATGCAGCAGTGGTGAAACCGATTCACTTGAGGAACAAATTTCTTCTTTTAAAAAAAAATCATCTCCCCCTCTGTCTGCTGAATTTTCATATCCCTCTTAGACCAAGATAATGGGCTCTACCAGTTTAAGTCTGAGGCTCCTGTCTCCTACTCTTAATGTAGCTGTTTTTGATAATAAATAAAGGAAAATAAACAGCACTTTTATAGCGCTTACCCCCGCTCTAACAGCAGGCTCTATACGCTATACACTGTATTATTACCCCCGGCAGACCATAAAATCCTCCGAAACATTCTCAGCTTCTCGAGAAGCACACAGTGCAAGATTAGGCGCTCTAACACTAACAAACTGACAAGATATTACGTTGTCTAAAGCTGTGTACCCATTTCCACCTAGGTGAAGTGAGGAAAATTCGTGTAAAGTGCCTTTCCCAAGCACACAACGTCGGGCCCCTGATGTGATTTGAACCCACGACCTTACGGTTGCCATTCCAAGGGCCTAACCACTAGGCCACCGACGCCACATCCAGTCAATTTAGATAATTAAATTTTGGAGGCAGGATTTCAACGCTGTCTGTCAGGGCCAACCCGGATGAGAGGGATACTTCTCAGCAGACAGACAGAGAGACATACTCGATTATATTTTCTTCCGCCTTGGGAATCGAACTCGAGTCTCCCGCATATGACAGCAAAGTGCCAAACCGCTACACAGCAAACGACACCGTATCTCCTAAACGACCTAGAATAATATGTCGATGGGGGCGTAAAACATCTACAGATAATTCTTTTAGCGAACACTTCCCACCCAAAGCTACATTGTTTGGACAGATGTCGGGCGCTTGTACAGAAATAAATTGTAAGCAGAGGGGAGTCCCCGAGAACATCAATTTTCTCGCCAGGAGCTCTACCATTATCCCAACATTCCAATAGCTCGAGTCGGTGGGAAATAGTCGCATGCTGAGCCGAACGTCGGTAGGTTGATCGTAAAATCTCGAGAAGAGCTTATATTTTGTTCGATTTTGGAGAAGTTGTAGTGAAAGTAAAGTATAGCCCTAAATTTTGAACCGCTTGACTTAGTGCACAACAGTCACGGTGCCCGTGGGGGTCACCGTGGGCGTCACTGTGGGGATGCAGTCGTGCCTTACAGAAACAAGGGACAGCAGGCTGTGATCACGAAGACATGTAATTAAATTGGGGTGAGGGAGTGGGGTACGGCTATACTTCATCATTACCAATCTTTTTTATTAGCGACTGCCACTCGAGGCAGGTCATTCAGGGTTGTAACCATTATGTACTGTTTTATAGCGGTTCAACACCTATTTCAATATTGTAAAGGCTACTTAAGAGGCCTCTTGGATGGCGTTTGGGGGGGGGTCCGAATCCAACGTCACTCTCCAATCGGACTGGGCTAAGCTGATGGAAAGCCTTGAATTGATGGGAGAGCTTGTTGGGCCTTTGAGCCAGGGTCATGCGATCTTAGTGTATAATTCCTCTGGAGATGTACTGAATACTTGCCCGACCATATATATTATGTGCCCAATATTATGTGATCTGCTCCTTTTCTTTCTTCTTTCTGCCACACTGTGAGCGAATATATCGTCACGTCCGGTGTGTCTAAGAAAGAACACAGTACGACAAAATCTGAACCTTGGGTGCGACCTATCTATCTATCTATCTATCTATCTATCTATCTATCTATCTATCTATAATGTGATGGAAAGAACAAAAATTGAAAATGTACGTTCTAGATTCTAGATGAAACACCAAAAGTGAGTAAAAATATTCACATTCAAGAGACTCCTGTAATCAGTAATGTAATAGTGCGCCTGGTCAAAAATGGCAGCCAAGAGATTTTGTGTATGTAAGCAGCGTAATATAGAGAGCAGTTTCTACTCAGCATTAATTTTAAACCACTATGAGTGGAGTCGTAGTGGTTCTTATCAAACATGGTTTATTAATGTGTTAAACCTATCCGTACACTCGGGGGTCATTTTGTATCCCCGGGGTTGTATTCTTCACATTTTAAAATACTTCTAGTACGAAGATCTCTTTGAAACTTTCAGTATTTCTCAAAAAATCATTTTGACACACTGCTATGCAAAGCGTACGGATCCGATTAACGAGTTAATTTCCTCTTTGGAAAGTGGTGGCACGGAGTTCCCCACGTCGTATGGATACGATAGTAAAACACGACGAACGCATAGGGTAAATGTGGAGATAAAAATGATGCTGGCATTACAATGATGTGATATGACTGAATTAACCAGTGCTGCTGCTGCTGCTGCTGCTAATGATGATGATTGTGGCAACAAATATAGCAAAATGTACTCCAGAAAATAGTTTTACTGCTCGTATAAGAAATGTAATGACTTTGAGTGAGCTAGATTATAGAATCGTAATAGAAACGGCAAAAATCAGTATGTAACAAAGTGTACATATTATTATAATTATCTTTATTCCAATTATGAGTTCTCACTTGGTGAAGGAAAGTAATGATATTGTCTCCGTTGACTAATATATATTTGGCCTATAGATGAAAACACAATAGAGAGAGGCACCTTCAGCGAAATCGTGAAAATTATAAAATTATTTACTCCATCAAACGCTACACATGTATTTCGGACAAAAGAAGTCAACCGCTTTCGGGTCGCAGCCTCCTTTTCTTTCTTTCTTTCTTTCTTTCTCTCTCTCTCTCTTTTCTTCCTTCCTTTGCTTATTCACTCATTTCTTTCTCTCTCCTTTTCTTTCTTTCTTTCTTTTTTCGATACTTTTATCTTCCCAATAAATCTCATCACACTCACCTGGATATAAGGTCTGTTGTTTTTGTCCACAACTTTGAACGGGTAGTTCTTGAGATCCTTTTGCACAGCCGGGTCATCAAAGGTGCGGCCTATAAGCCTCTTGGCATCGAAAATAGTGTTCTCTGGGTTTGAAGTGAGCTGGTTTTTGGCCGCATCCCCGATTAAACGGACACCTTCGGGCGTAAATGCCACGTAAGAAGGAGTGATGCGGTTGCCTTGTTCATTAGCAATGATCTCCACTTTTCCATTCTGGTAGACGCCCACACTGGAGAAATGATTTGATAAGAGGAAATTAGTAAGAATTGTGAGGTTCGACAAATTTAAGAAAAAGGGAATGTTCAATGAAAGCGCTGTTGCATTAACATTTTTAAAAAAAATGCGTATGTGTGTGTGTGTGTGTGTGTGTGTGTGTGTGTTTGTGTAGGCGTGTGTGTGTGTGG
>NW_004797272.1:2590639-2592141 GCF_000002075.1 Aplysia californica | reverse complement strand
CAGAGAGACAGAGAGACAGAGAGACAGAGAGACAGAGAGACAGAGAGACAGAAACAGAGACAATCCGATCAATAAGGATGCGCATGTTTTTTTTCTTCATTTCTTCTTCTTCTTTAAAAAAAAAATCACTCACCACGAGTAAGTCGTTCCCAGGTCAATGCCAATGGTGGGGGCTGCCCCAGCCTCCTGTGTCTGACCATTGACCAGGAGCGGCAGGAAAGGGCAGGTGATCATCATCACCGCAAGGAACAGCTGTGCCCCCATAATGCTCTTGGACACCCGATTGCTCATCATGGTAGATCGTGGCCTCCGTGTGGATTGATGAAGTTTCAGTAACATAGCAGTAGGTTGCTGTGTGGGTTGCTAAGGTGAATCAGGACGTTGGAAACAAGTTTAACGTTCTTTTTTTAATGAAGAAGGCTCTCTGCAGTTGCAAAATGCAAGAAGATTTAATAGATCCACTGTATATCTATAGCTCCTGTCGTCCTGATTTTGTATTCACAGCTTTTCTATGTACCGAAGGTGATGAATGTGCTTACAATCTAAAAAAAAAAGGAAACGGAAAATGTTTTTATTCATCAAACATAATGATTTTAAAAGTTGTTGTAAAGTTTTTCTGAAAATACACTTGTCACACACACACACACACACACACACACACACACACACACACACACACACACACACACACACACACACAAACACGCACACACACATACACAAACATATGCACACACACACACGCTCGTGCGCGCACGCATGCATGGTCAGAGACAGACATTACTAAATAACACACAAGAATGCTTGAGTACAATTTCCTTGGTGGTCTGTTAGCCAAAGTATAGTGTATTTTACACAAATTATAATATTATGTGACAAAGTTGTGAAAAGCGGCGTATTTAGCGTAACGACAACGCTCTTTGCCATTGCATATGGTTTTCAATGCACTAGCGGCCCTTTAGACCTTTTGCAAAGGACTTGAGTTCACAGACTTCTTTTTTTTGAAATAGTGAGAATTGTGAATACAAGTAGTGCAAACGACAACAAACAAAATGAAATGCAAAACCATTAAAACAACAGCAACAGCAACTACAACTACAACAACAACAACAACAAAACCAACAACAGCAAAAACGTGTATACGGAAGTTTACATATCAATCATAACTTTTTCTTATACTGTTGTTTAGAAAAGCGTGATCCCTCACACTAAAGGCCATTTACGAGCTGTACAACAAGGGAAATAGTTGACTGTCGAGCTTATAGAAAAGAGGAAGGAGATGATGAAGCATGAGGCCAGGGACAGAAGCACACGAAAGCAAATATCACACTTTCAGTTTCAGCTAGCTTTTTTGGTATTTTTCTTGGCCCTAGATAGGCCTTACAGCTTTAAAAATGTAACCTTTGCACACAGCCAAATCGCCACAGTTTTGTATTACTCAGTTGTAGTAGTTACGACCCCCCACCCTTCCTCCTCCTCCTCCTCCTCCTCCTCCTCCTCCT
>NW_004797272.1:2571364-2590539 GCF_000002075.1 Aplysia californica | reverse complement strand
CCAAAATACCAACAAACAAAACAACACAAACACAACAAAACCAAAAACAAAAAACCAACAACAAAAAACAATAACAACAACAACAACAAAACTTAAAATATCTCACACACACCCAAAAGGAAACAAAATAACAAAACAATATATAAGGTAGAGATCTAGGGTTCTGAGGCTTACCTCCTTTGAAAGCTGGGTCGAATGATACTTGGGATACAATAAGATATCTTTGAAGCTCTTGACTTGGCAGTCTTGGTTATCTCTATGCAGTCTGTTGTGTAGATTTGTGAAGGTATGCAACTGAGATGTCCCGGTGTCCTTTTATATCATCCAAGGCAATCAAGGAAAGCTTTTAGCTCCTTAGAAGTTTCGTTCGTCGCCGTGTTCTTCATTCATTGGGCGGTTATAATATTTTCTGTAATATGATTGGCTACTGTAGAGAAACGTCACAATGGTTGAGCTAAAATTAGTAACTATTCTCTTGAGATACACGTATAGAAAGGGTTTTCTGATGAAAGGTACACCAGCATTGCCCTATACTTTATGAAGTACACGTGTATCAAACATTTGAAACGTAGAATCAAATGTCTTTTGGAACCAAAGAAAAACCAACAACGAAAAACGAACTTATTAGGAACTATTCATGCGGCTCAGCACTTTTTCAGCACACAGTCCCAGTTATTGATTGTTAGCAATTTAAATGGGCTTTCTGACACGAAAGCGAGTGACCCACTTCTGATAACATGGTAAAGACTGTGGCTATTATTAGATTGTTAAATACTTGTCAGTTCCGATACTATCACAAGAAAGAAAAAGAACAAGTCCTTTGGGTATAGATCTAATAATTTCTTTTCTTCTCGTCAAATGTACAAGAAAAGAACCCCCAACCCAGATAATACATTTTTTCCTGTACCCGAACAAAAATTGTTACAACTTGAATGATAAACATAGGAAATAACAGTTCAATTTGGCATATTTTTGTGATCTCATAATGTATCAGAATTTGTGGTTGTCAGCACAGAATTCTACACTTGTCAGTCATTGTCACATTGCTTCCACGTCTCGGCAAAGTACACTTTAAAATGGGAAATGGCCCCCTAAATAACATAAGTCTAAAAAATTAAATAAATCTAGAACTATAATATGGAGAACTGATTTTGCAACAACTATCACTGTTCCTCTTGAGTATTCATTTCGCATTGACGCATGAGAAGCGAGTGGACATAAAATGTGGGGCAACACTGCCGCAACAGCCTTTTCCCTCAGATAAGCCATGTACCTGTAAAGAACCAGAAAAAATGATTCTAGCTGAACAAATGACAAAGAAGATTATTTCATCCCAAGCCCCCGCCCCATTTCAAAAGAAAACACTCATAGACCAACTCGGTCTAAAAAAACCACAATACCACGCGCTGAAACCTGGCAAATAGAGTTATGGTTGTCTAGATACAAACAACGCAAGATGGCGTCTTGCTGGGCCTGATTGAGAAAATCTTTGGAGTTCTTTGAAACCTCTAAAGGTCCCAGGACTGCCACTGCATCTGAAAATTGTTTTGTGAATGATTTTAGTTTTACCAAAATATATTTTCGGTGTCCATACATCAATATATACTCCAAACACAGTCCATTTCTCCTTTGTCTTTCCAAGGCTAGAGTCTAGATCTGGAAGCAATCTAGCTGAACGAACCTAGGCCAGGCATGTCTGACTCCGAAGATGAAAGCCCCGATAGACAGTTGAAGCTTGTTGTGATGGGAGATGGTGCTTCAGGGAAGGTATTGCCGAATATTCAGTTACCTCTTAGTATATAGCCAGCCTGTTCAGGGCCCGGTATTGCTCTTTTAAAAATATTTTTGGCAGTGGCTACATGCGTCGTGAACGTAGTCTGCAGGCTACGTTCACGAGACTACATTCACGGCGCCCTGAATGCAGTTTGCAGGCGCTGTTGAACCTACGTTCACGACACTAATTTAAAAGCTTCATTTAGGGGGAGCGTCCTTTGCCGGTTAAGTCGGTCGGTTTTAGTCAGTGATGACAGTGATGTGTATTAAACTGTATAAATTGATATTAAATTTTGGCCAGCTTCAAGCGTTCCATCCCATGAGACATGAGATGAAGGAAAACGAAGCGCCCTTACAGAATTAAAGTCGGGATATGGGATATGGAAAATTAGATACGGTACATGGGAATCATGGTGAGAGATGGGAAACAGAAGATGGGACTGGTAAAAAAATGTGTACTTACAATAATATAATGACCAGAGCTATTAAAGTACTTTTAAAAGGGTACTTAAAGTACAAATTTAAGTACAATCTAAAATATCATGTACTTAAGTGCAGTAAAAGTACTTTCCTGTAAAATGTACTTGAGTACAAGTACTTTTTAAAAAAGTACTTGAGTACATTTTGAGTTTTATCATGATCATCATCATTGCCTTTCTCACCCTGGATCAGGATATAGGCCACGGACAAACACCCTCCACTTTTCTCTATCCTGGGCTAGCCTCTTGATGTTATTCCATGTCTTCCCACTTTTCTGTACATCGATTTCTGTGATTCTTCTCCAAGTTCCACGAGGTCTTCCCCTTGATCTCTTGCCCTGTGGGTTCCAATCCAAAACTTTCTTTGTTATGCAGCTGCCTGACTTCCTGAGAGTATGTCCAATCCATCGCCACCGCCTTCTTCCTACCTCATCTCTGACTGAGATCTGTCTTGTTTTCCTTAACACTTCCACATTGGTGACCCTGTCTGTCCATCTGATCCTCAGTAACTTTCTTAGACACCTGTTCAAGAAAACCTGGATCCTCTTTATACAAGTCTGCGATGCGTTCCATGCCTCACATCCATACAACAGGACCGACTTCACGTTTGAATTGAAAATCCTCAGCTTTGTTCGAAGTGAGATCTCTCTGGTCTTCCAAATCCTATCCAAAGATATGAAAGCAGCCTGTGCTTTTCCAATGCGGGACTTTATTTCAGACCCTGTTCCTCCCTCTCTGTCAATATGCTCCCAAGATAACAGAAGGATTCAACGTTTTCTAGGGCCTTTCCTTCTATTGTGACCTGCTCCTTTTGTTGCACATCTGTCCTTAGGACCTTTGACTTTCCGGGGTGGATCCTCAATCCAACAGACTCCGATAGGCTGTTTAATACTGTTCTGTTCTGAAGTCTTTGCTTGCATCTGTTTCTGGGTGTGCGACAGAAGCGCCAAGTCGTCTGCAAAATCCAGATCGTCCAACTGTGTCCATGGTGTCCACTGTATACCATTTCTGTGTCCTCTGGTGGTTTCCTTCATCAGCCAGTCAATTGCCAATATGAAGAGGAACGGTGATAGTAGTAAGCATCCCTGTCTCACTCCAGTCTTGATGTCAAAGCTGTCCGTGAGCTGGCCATCATGTACAACCCTGCAACTTGTGTGCATTTTGAGTACTTTCTGCTAATATGCTAAAACACTTCAGTGCTAATGCAAAACATCATATCGATTCAGTACTAATGAAAAACATCATATCGAATTTATATCCGGTATCTTTGACAAATTAGGCCATTTAGTACTAATAATGTAAACAGTCATCATCATCCAGTGCCAGATCTGCGACAGACATCGGCAATCATGGTTTTCCATTCATTCCTTTGCATCCGAATGCTCTCAAAAAAGCCATGTTTCCCTGATCTTTCCCTGTTACCCATTTGTTTAGGTTCCCTAAGTATGTTGTTGTGGGCCTACCACTGCCTCGCTTGCCATCAATTTTGCCAGTGAGAGTATACAAAGTATTTGAATATACGCACTGAACGTAGGTGGAAATGGTCCGTGAAACAAAAAAACCCCTTGCAAACAAACAGACGCAACTAGTGAGTAAGTGATATTGTTTGAGCAAGACAATATGATCAAATGTAAGTCAGTCCTAGAGGTCAGAAAGTAGGAAAAGTATCCAAACTGAAAAATGTAGAGACAAAGTTGCTCTTAAGAAAATATAAAATAGATAAAAATGAAAATGGCCAGCATAAAAAATGTAAACGTGCATTGAATTCTTCATTAACAAATCCTCAAGGAATCAAGGTAGCCTTAAGCACAAACCACAAAAAAAAGTTAAAAAGAAATTAAGGTAGCCTAAAAAATTGTTAGATTGATATACATTGAGAACTCAGTTTCAGTTTCAATTGATTATAATAGTGGTAAGACAGATTTTGGTCACACTGTGTGGTCCACGGCGCCCATGGCAAACCAAAATAGGCCTACGTGTAATTTCCTAGAGTCTAGTAAGTGTTGTGTAACCAAAAATTCTCTACTACAGCAGTCTCCGCCTAAGATCCCAGTGCTCGGGAGCAAGGGAAATACGAGATCTTAGCCGACGAAGCCAAGGAAGAATCTTCAGTGACCCATGAACTGACGTGACCCCTGGGTGGGTTTATGACATATGGCGAGCAAATAGTGGTCAACCTTGATGACCAATCACAGTAGCATGGTGGCATGAGGCATGCCATAATATTATACCGTACACTCATTAGCATATCGTCTCGAGATCTTTATCTACGTTTATCCAGTTGCCCCTCCCCTTTACCTGTCCAAAAATTGTAGCCTTCCATCTCTGATTGAGTCCCCCCCGCCTTTGCCGTTACGTACCATTGTGCTGTGACCACACCAATTAAATTTCAGGCTGTCTCGCAAATTCGAGAATAGAGAAAAACTGCCTTTAACTTCAATGGTCAGGGAAGAGTTCACAGTTCGATGTGATCCTGCCTGGAGTGAACTTGTAGGCCCTACCCATCCAGCAAGTGATGGAAGCTCAGGTGGCGAGCTCAGATGCGAGTGCGATGTTTGGGAAAAAGAATACACTCATCGGTCAGTTCACACCTTGGTGTGATCCCGTCTGGGGATCATTGTACCGTTTCATGGAATTTTACAACGCTTGTGATCACATTCAAGAGAGTAGCTGATCTTTGACGCGACGGGCAGTTCTTTGATCTCAACTTTTAACTCTTGGTTGATTGGCTGTACCCGCCCGGGTGTTTGTTCCGTAAATTATGTTAAGAAATGCCGGCACTTACTGTTTCATTAACTCACTTGCGACTGGGCCCTTTCACCAGTCACAAGCGTTGAAGACTGGCGTTTTGGGGGGTATTTCAATAAATCACCACAACTCTCCAAATTACCCTATTGTAATCATTTTTTGACGCAGTAAAGTAACATTCAAGCTTAATTTAATACAAAAAACTAAAGTTGTCTAAGTCTAATACTTTAATTTGTATGATTTTAAAAAAATTGGCATGAATTTGATTTTCCGAAAAATTTCCAGAGACGTGACAAGTAGAATGAAATTCACTGCAACAACAAAAATAAAAGTTCAAAGTGTTCTGGTTTGATTTGTATACATGTGCGAGTGTTTGGTGAAAATATAAAAGCTGGTCTGTGCATTGATTCAGACCCATACACTGAATTACATGAGACAGATGTACGACACAACGTTGTGATTTCGTTGCGCGAAAAACAACACCGGTACTAGTGCTAGATCTAGCCCTAGAACTACGACTCGGGCCGTGTTTGGGTACATATCCAGGATCCTAACTATTAGACTCATCATATTCTGAGACACTAGAACTAGTAAAACGCACAGAAGTATAGAAAACGGCGAAATTATGTGATTCTTGTTCATGCGACTTCTTCGACCGTTACTACGACGCGACTGTCGGATTACTATCAGCTGTATAGAAAAAAACAAAGCGCGAGTTCCGATCTGTTCAACCCCAGTTGGGTCACTGTCCTTCACCTTCAATAACTTAAAAACTACCGGCCCCAGAGATACGAAACAAAGTCTAAGTAGCTCAGGCTTGGCCAAACAAGGGTACGAGGCGGGTCTCGCGATCCGTGCGTGATTTGTAGAGCGAAACAAAAATTCCAAAGTTGGTCACGCAGGGCTTTTGAGACGCGTCGCGAGCGTCGCGGCGGGGGTCACGCAACTGTTGTGTGACCCATCTGAAGTGAGTTAAGCTTCAAAAGTACTCAAAATGTACTTTTAAAATACTCAAAAGTACTTTTATGAAAAGTATTGGAGTACAGTAAAAGTACTGGTTCTCAAAATGTACCGGAGTACAGTAAAAGTACCGAAAATTGTAACGTAAGTACAAGTACCAGAGTACTTGTACTCCGTTACAACCAGCCCTGATAATGACTGTATTGCACTGGATCAGCGTGGGAACTGAGGCAGAGAGAAAATGACAGGAATCAATTATTCTTATTATAATAACAAACACCCTCTCTCTCTCTCTTTGTGTCTGTCTGTCTGTGTCTCTCCCCTTTCTCTTTCCTTCTCTCTTTCTCTCCCTCCCCTTTTCTCTCTATTTTTCTCTGTCTCTGTCTGTCTCTCCCTCCCTTTCTCCCCTCCCCCCTTCTCTCCCCCCCCCCCCCCCCCACGTCTTCTCTTGCTCTCTCTTTCTCTTTCTCTCTCACTCACACACACACACACACACACACACAAACACACACACTCACACCCACACAGCCCGCAGACAAGCACGCTTTCCACTCTAGAGCGCTGGAACATTTTTGCTTACACTCGTATATATATATATTATTATCATGGGCCGTCACGCGCTAAAACAAGGTCGCGCGCAAGTCTCGCCTGGACGCGAGATAGGGCAATTGAAACATCTTGATAGGCCTACATTTTTGTCATATATATCCTAATTTAATGTCTTGTTTCGTAATTGAGAGTTCGTCGTTTTCCCTTACCCTGGCGAGCTCTGAGCCAGAGCTCAGTGTAAGGAAAAACAGCGAATGGTCGATCGGTCAAGCATCACTGCTTCGTTTTATTTATCTCTTGGATGGAACGTTTGAAGCAGGCCATAATATTAAATACGTCACTGTCGTCACGGACTAAAACCGGCTTACTAAATCCGACAGTGGATGCTCCGTCCAAACAAAGCTTGAGTGCCGTGAACGTAGCCTCAACAGCGCCTGCAAACTACATTCAGGGAGCTGTGAACGTAGCATGCCAACTACAAACAGCAAAATAGGTCTACTGAATTGTAAATAAATTTTTTGTTTGAAATACTCAATACCTAAAGTATTTGTATTCGAGACGAAACCAAAAGGTGCCTTACTGACAGTGCATGTATTTTTCACCTGAATAATTACTACTGAGACCTGTGAGTGTACTCAACAGGTGTCTAATAGGGCCTAAAATAAGTACAACTAGACTGGCAGGCTAACTCTACTTAAGTACGGCTAGAAGACTAGGCTAGCTGTACTTGACTCACTCACTACCAGCAATTTTCGGGGTCGCTATTCCCTGTGTACCAGCCATTTTAAGGCCCCAAGATCTGGAATGCTTTACCAAGTACTTTAAGAGAGATCAAATCTTTTGATTCATTCAAATGTCAGCGGAAGTCGTTTCTGTTTTTAAATTAATAAGATGAATATTTGGAGTAATTTTCTTTTAGTCAGAACACAACGTTTTATGTTACTGTTGTACATTGTATTGTATTGTAAAGTGCTCAGAGCCTGTGTACTTTAATCGGGGCTGAGCGCTATATGTCATTTAATATTATTATTATTATTACTCGCATTCTTCCCCACTACTGCAACCCTAGATCTAGGTTTTGGAGGCCCTTCTAAACTTTACTCCTCTTTGCCTTTGGTGGTTCGTAAGAATGATCAATAATTTCCCGAACCAATTCATCATAACAATCTCCGACAAATTCATCGGTTTCTGAGTCACTTTTGTCGTCAAAGGTTTGAAAAGTGTCAAAGACGTTGCGATCTTCTAATTGCGGTAGCCGTAAAGGTCAATGACTCAACTTGCGCTCGTCCGATTTTGGTTTAGTTTTTTTCTAATGAGAGAAAATTGAATGGGCTATGAAAAAGACGAACCAGTACCGCAAACGGTGGGGTTTTAATGTGAGAGAAAAATTCCAAAGTGCGAAACCACAAGGGTTGCGGGTGTTGTATCGCGACGTTGGAACTACTTTACCCGCAACAGTTGCGGATGTGGTAGTGGGTGAGTTAAGTACGGCTAGACGGGCAGGCTAGCCATATTTGATAATAATAGCTGAATTGTAATTAAAATTTTAATTTGCAATACCTAAAGTATTTGTATTTTAGATGAAACCGAAAGGTGCTTTACTGACATGCATGTATTTTAAACTTGAATAATTACTAGATCCAATGAGACCTGTGTACTCAACAGGTGTTTCGGTCAATGGGGCCAAACCTAGATCTAAGTACGGCTAGACTGGCAGTGCGGCGAGCCACTTCGTTTATTTTTTCAAAGGTTTAACATTTTTTTCCCCCCAAAAGTGCAAATTTCGCAGTTGCAAACGTACGAACTATATTTATGTTTTGAGATACGAACAAGAACAGATAACATTAACATTGAAAGCTTAAAATCATGGACAGCTTACAATTTGCCATTCCCTGACTGAACTGCTGTATTTTCTTTGTTCAGCAATCTCAAACATCTGTATGGATATGTCGAATAGCTCATCTCGAAAAAGCAGATCAAATTTTTCCTCACATTTGTCTTGAATTCAAATCGCCCTGCGGGAAGGATGCCAAGCAACACAAACATCATCTTTGTTACATGAGCCCATCAGGCTTTCCCCTCGCTCAGTGTAATACAAAACCCTTGCTACTAGTATTGAGACACATCATCGCACATTACCTGTTGGGTGTGTAAAGTGCTACTAGTTTTTAGGGGTGATAAATGGCACCCCTGACTTCTTGAAAATAGGGGTATCACCGTTTGACAATTCAAAGTTACCAAGTCAAAGAACAACAGTGATTCTTTTAAATGTTACACCTACCCCTCTGTGACAACTACCTAGAATTCTATTCATGTATTCTAGTTCACCTACCACACTACCACAAAACACACACAAAAAAATGGGATATAATAGAACCTGAAATATGTTGTACATGAAGTAAACAAAAGTGGTAACATGAACAAAGATATAAAAGACAATGTTATAAATTGTAACTTCATGCCAGAAATGTGAAAGGCCTGTAGTAATGTAATGAGGAAAAGTATGGACTAATCTTTATAGCACCACAAGCTTCATTTATTCCTCTTCTTTCTCTTTCTCTATAATACTTGTGAATTCAAGGTGTCTTCATATCTGA
Source organism: Aplysia californica (assembly GCF_000002075.1). Lineage (NCBI taxonomy): Eukaryota > Metazoa > Mollusca > Gastropoda > Aplysiida > Aplysiidae > Aplysia > Aplysia californica. The sequence goes on along the minus strand of NW_004797272.1, from coordinate 2,581,433 downwards.
GGAATTCCAATTGCCAACTGGCAAGCATGAGAGCTTGAAAGGACGTGTGATCAGGTGTATCATGTAAAGGAAGCAGTTCAGGGATTTCCAGTTTTCTGTTTCCTCTAAATCTTCCAATAGGGAAATTGCTGAATACTTTTGTGAAGATAACACCAATGCACCTCATGTTTTGGAAGTCAGCTGCACCTCGTCTGTGATCAGTGGCAATGGATTGTATGGCTGTTGAAGTGAGAATCATAATTTGTAAAAGATACTAGTGATTTCAAGGTCCCAATGGAAGAGTTACTCTCTTAGACTAGTTGGCCATATATGATGTAATGCAAAATTTAATTTCTGTTTGTTTTTGACTTTTTAAAGCAACTTTTTGTTTAGTTTTTCATTAGTTTCTAATTGTATACTTTTCTTTTTCTATTGTGACAGACTTCATTGTGTATGAGATATTCACAAGAACAGTTCTCCAAGCAGTATGGTCAAACAGTTGGTCTCGACTTTTTCCTCAAAAGGATAAATCTTCAAGGTGAGTTTTTCTACTTTTCAAAGTTCTGACTAAATATTCTGTTGATATTGCTATGGTTAATCTTTCTGAATACTTTAATATACTGTCTTTGATTTGTCTTTGATTCCTCAAATAGATGATTTCGATTCCACTGAAGTAGTGTTTTCTAGTGGTCTAATCACTTTTCCCATTAAAAGAGAGAGGGAAATTTTTTTTTTACCAGTATACTGTCGAACCTGTTAGTAACAGCCACTCTAGATCACCAGTGAAGGGGACTGTCATAGACAATTGCCTGTTTTGTGCAGGGTCTGAATGATATTTTTCCTTTTCATTTTTATCGAAATTATTACGTATCATGAGGCCCTTTAAAAAAAGGAAATGCTGCCAATTTACTCAAATACTCTCAGTATAGCAGTCATTCACACAATAAAATAAGAATAAAAAAGAAGAAACAAACGAATAAACAACAAAAAAATCCCAAATCCTGACCCTGGCAACTGATTGTCACCATATAACAGATGCCACACTGCCTGTCATATATGGCTGAATGACGTTTACTGAGTTCAGCAACAGTGTGTTTATTACTGGCTTTTGCGTAATGTATGGGCAGCAGCAGTGGGCTTAGTTCAATAGACACTCGAATATCCTTCGCTAAATGCTGCATTAAATCCCACCCCCTCTTGTTTAGTTGGCGGTGCCTAGCCAGGTGATAAGTCCAGCTGCTTTTTTGCACTGATTGAACACATACACTCGGTCTGAGGACGAGGTGGTGGAAAACTTTTGTAGGGAGGGACGGCCGTGAGCAGGTTTAGAGTCCTACTTGTCACAAGAATAACTGACAGTGGCAGCATTGAACAGACAGGTTATAATTATAATAGGAAAAACATAGGATTATCATGAAACATTAGTCATTTGTACAGGTGACTGCCATGGAGAGGAGATTGCTAAGGCAGGGCTTTTAGTTTTAGCCGTAACTTTGCGGCTCTTGCAACTCGATAAGGTCATAAAGGCCGAAGATTAGAGGTGTTACAGGAGAGTAACATACTCAAAAAAGAAGTATTAATTAGAGATAAGGATGATTGATATGTGATAGGAAAGAAGGAGCAAACCACACCAAAGCACTGGCCAACCATCTACAAGGAGGGTTTGACTGTATGTGACTTTTAAAATTTATTCTTCTGATATTATCGTTGTAATTTCTCACATTTTTTTTTTCACTAGTCCACACATTTTTATATTGCTTTTCAAATGTGAGCTACTTTAAGTTTTCCTGTAAATAGAGATAGATTTTAATGTGTATATTCAAGAGCCTTAACTAATTAGTAATCAAAATGGAGAGGTGGTTCTAATTACCTGAATTTGCTCCCAGTACTTTGACGTAAGTTTTATTTACAGTATTTATAACAAACAAATGTTAAACACTCAAATCCAGGAGTTAAGGATATGAATAAAAGAAAATAGCCCAAGAAAAAGAACCACAGATCTGGATTTGTTCAGTCTGTACAGACAGTGGTGGTAGCATTTGTTATACCTTTCATTCATTAGTCATTGAGAAAATAGTTCACTTTGCTAAGTAAAACTTTTACAAGTTCCCGTCTTTACAGGCATACAAAGGTTGTTCTGTTTTGAAGGGTCAAGTCCAAGTTACACAAGAATAATGGGAGACAGATTATTGTGTACTCAAGGGCCTTATCAACTATTGCTAAATGCTGTACATTTTTTAACGACAACACTTAAGCTTCAAGGCTATGTTAAAATTATGTTTTCATGCAATTTACTGAAAGCACTGTAATCACCATGTTTGACAATAATGTGATCTTGCGTGATCTCTTTGTTTCTAGTTGAATGATTTGTTACAGTAAGATTTTCAACTTCTACATTTATACTTAAATATGTATATTTTTTTTTATCGAAGATATTGATTAGTTGTGCTGTTCCTTCATTATAGTATGATATATATATATATATATATGCTACTGTTGTGTACCACAGTTGTTTTTTCTTTATTTTCAGGAAATACAAATGTGGCCTTACAGGTTTGGGACATAGGTGGACAAACTTTAGGAGGAACAATGTTGGACAACTATATATTCGGCGCTCATGTGAGTGCTTGGTGTTCATTTTGATGCTCTCCTGTTTCTGTGCCTTTTGGTTGGCCAACATTATTGCTGTGGAGTTTTGGGTGTATTTTGGGGGTATTTTTAAAAAAATCTTTTTTTTTCTTGGTGCAACCTTGGTGTAATCTCATATCTCCTTTAAACTATTTTCTCATCGCTGTCAGGCTGCTAGCAGTTTTTAAATATTTTACATATATGGATATTTTATTTTTGTCACTTTGATATTGCTATACTTTGGGAGCCAATGCTTTCTAACAAATTGTTTCCCCCCCCCCCCCCCCAAAAGCCTTTGTGGGTGTCATAAGGAAGGACATCCAAGTAACGAGCGACCCCCTCCCCAATCCCCTTTCTCTCCCCACTTGATTCAAACATGTTTCAAATGTGTCTGAGGGTTTATGTGTACTAAAAGTATGTTATGGAAAAAACTGTTTTGGCATAGATTTTAAATGTATGCCAAAAGACCTTTCTGCATGACATCATATGATTTTATAATTGTTTTTTTTCCCTTGTTTTTGAAAGTTTTCAAAACATGATGTTTCGCTCTTTCTTTTACTATCTTCGTAACTTACACTCGGAAACACCTTTTTCTAATGCTACGGACTAACATTTTTTTTTCTGCCTTATCCATTTTTTGTACAGGGTGTTCTCCTGGTGTATGACATCACCAACTACTCTAGCTTTGAGAACCTCGAAGATTGGTTCCATGCAGTCAAGAAGGTTTGTGGCTCTGGCCCTATGCCTCACATGGCCCTTGTTGGAAACAAAAGTGAGTTGGTTAAAGCATTTATTGCCATTGTGAAGAAATTCTCATTTGTTGCTGTTGGAAAAAAAAATATGAGTAACTTTGTTTGACCCTGCTTTAATGTGTGGGTAATTTTTTGTTTGTTTTGTTTTTTTGTTTAGAACTAAGTGTCAACACTGACCACTGGCCCCATTAACACATTTTAGATCCTTATGGAGTCTCGCTGCGATCCTGCCTGCCAGGGTCAATATTAGCTGAGAAGTAAACAAGGTCCAAGCAGAAAGGTTGAGACACTTGATCGAAATTCTTCCCACAGGGGAATCAAACTCGGTTCTTCTGCGCACAATGGTGAAATTCCTCATCACTGTTTGATTACTGGTGTGCATGTTGTGTAAACTAGCTAAGGAACGAAAGGGATTATAGCATCTCCTGTAGGTGAAAATTGTGTATCAATGATGTTTTGCTCTTACCATGAAACTGGAAGAAATAGGTCAACTCATTTTTAAAATCTCAGACCATTTCTGCTAGTCCCCAATAAAAACCTTTTCATTGGACCAAGATGCAGATCCTTTATAACTGATTTAGTTGCGGTATTAACTTTCTTTGGCAATTATTTTCAAGAGATCAGTAACATGATTAGAGCATAACACCATAACTATGTTCCTCGATCACAGCAAAAGTTTTCCTGGCCAGAATGGACACGCATTGATCCCAAACACTTGGGAGAGGTTGATATTGATAAAGGAGGGATAAGGACAGGGAGAAATGGAATTTATTTTGGCTGCTTAGGGAGATAGATTCTTTGTTCAAGTCTTATTCCTGCTCATCTTGTCTCTGTATTGATAATTCAGTCTAAATTGTTTAATATGGCCACCCATTGTCGAGTAGAAGTGGTCATCTTAGACAGGTGGACGTCTCACACAGTGTCATTATGATTTAACCCTTCCGGCCCCAAGCGCATATATGTTCAGCAGCGCTTGTACCTCCCACCATCCCAAGAGCGTATAATCTCAGTTTCGGGGGTACCGAATTTGAGCGTTTTGCGAAATGAGCATAGTTAATTAAACTTTAATTTTCATAATATTTGTCCATTTACCTTAAAACTTTGTTATGTGTTATTATCTAAACCTCATTACAAAGCTACTACATCACTTTTTCTGAAATACTGCTGTATATTGGTTGGGACTGGGGTTAGGGAGTGCACAAAAATGGCTGGGGCAGGAAGGGAAAAAAAAAGGAAGACAAGGGCAGTGGTCTTTTTTCATAGGTGATTGTCCTATACAGCAGGTTCGACAGTAGATTGTTGTGAGCTTTAAATTTTTGTTTACTATTTTTTTAAAGGTTGGATAAAATCTCTTCAGCTCTTGCACAAAGTGTCCATGCTACTAAATTAAGGAGCTATAAAATGTTTTTTCATTGGTAGTAGAAATGCCCCTTTATCATCATTTTTTAAAAAAAGCTGACAACCTTATTTCATGAAAAATGTATGCTTGACAGGCCTGTGCTTTTAAACAGATCATAGCAAAGTACTTGTGAAGTAGGGATGAGATGTGCTCATTAATTTGTAAATGAGTCTTCATTTGCCTGTATTGTTTACAATGTGTGAAAGTGTTTACATATAGGCATCAAATTATCTAAAATAATCTTTTCAATAGAAAAAAATGTAACATGGAATTAATGAATAGGTTATTGTTTAGATCCCTATTTTATGCTTTGACTTCAGAATATTATGCACTTTGACTGTATGAAATTTTTTACTGATTTGTGATTTATTAGTATGATTAGTCCTCAAGAGGAGTAGCCACTTTGAAAGTATTATTTTAATGTCTTGCAAGTGTTTGCTGTTATGTTCCTTTAGGCTTTATTGAGAATACACTCTTGTTTCGGCAGGTGACCTTGAACATATGAGGACAGTGAAACAAGACAAACACCAGAAGTTTGCCCAGGACCACAATATGAATCCTTATTATGTGTCGGCAAAGACTGGAGAGTCGGTAAGAATCTACTTGTAAATCTGTAACAGTCTTTCAGAAAGACTTACTTCTTATCTATTTTCTTAAATACCCATTCGTGACACAGGGTCAGTTTGTGCTTTGCCGGGCACAGTTTTGGATCTGCAGGGACAAAGAGTAGCGCAAGATTTAGTGGTTGGTTGCCTATAATTAGATTTGGCTTGTAAATACTACTATCTCTAAAAGGTAAAATATTTTTTGTACCAAAAAAATATCTCCCGAGTATGAATCTGCGATCAGTTTTTAATAGAAGCAGTATGCTGAAAGCAATCCATAACTAGAGGCGTTCGTCATCATGGTCCTCGGTCATCGCAAGGCATGACGATTGCCGTACGTCACAGCAGCATCTGGGCTCCTTTGCTGTTTACAAAAAAGTGATGAACGGCGTAAGTCATATAGGTCATGAAAGAGTTAATTTAGGCACAGATGACATAAGTTGCTAATAGGTGCAAAGTCTCTGTGTTTTTCTTCCATGAATTCTGTTGTACAGTAGAGAGTATCCAGACCTGCCAAACACTCTTGAATTCTGTTTTCATCGGTTGTATGGAACTTATAGTAAATGACGTGAAAATACACCGGTTTGCTTGCAATATATGCACAGCTTTTTGTAACTGAAATGAAAATATTGAGGTTTAATTGCAATACTTGAACAACTTATTATAAATGATGTGAAAATACACATTCATATTTTTTGTATACATTTGCAATAAACATTTATTTGCCATGGTTAATTAATTTGGACTCTGATATTTTATCCCAAAAACCGATTTTTAGGGAGGATTCAGAGGAAAGCTACTTTTGGTTATAGAGTGGTTGGCAGGTCTTAGCACCCAAAGATTTGGAAAGCAACGCTTGCTTCAATAATAAGTTTAGGTTTCTTGAAAGCTTAGTTTTTCTGCGATTTTCCTGAATTTGTTTATTAGAAAAAGGACAAAGAAAAGTATAACAAAACAGTTTTTGAATAAATAAACATTTGTAATATGTATTGCATACAAATCCGTTCTTTTAGTTTAAGGTCTTTTGTCTTTAGACTTCTTTGTCCAGGTGAGTACAGTTGAATGGAGGTACTTTATGCCAATCTTCTTTCAAAATTTGATTGAACTTATAAGTTATACCCAATTGAAAATAGAACAAGTGAACATAGATTCTTTTGATGTTTTATATCTTCCTGAGAATATTTTCAATAGGTCTGACTCTGCTGTTTTCTACTCTTTAAAAGCAATCATGTCTAAAATGCCCCTGTGTAAAATGTTCTTTTTGCTTTTAACCTTCAAGGTATTTTAGTGATGTAAAGTTTGTTAAGAACAGACTTTGAACACTGTGAAAATAAGGACAAGGCAAAAAGCGACAGTTTTACCGTACCCCGTTTTTTTGCTGAGGTAGGCCTATAGGTAGGCCTATATTATGCTAGTACATGCACATTGTTAGTCTCACTGCCACTGAACGATTGCAACCACTCCCCCTGTCCCCCATTCCTCTCTCTCTTTCTCTTTCGTTCTCTCTCTCTCTGTCTCTCTTTCTCTCTCTCTGTGTTTCTCTGTCTGTCTCTCTGTCTCTCTCCCCCCCCCCCCCCACACACACACACATGCACACACACAAACATACACACGAGCATGAGTACGCAGTGATTTATGAAGTGAATATATATTGCTCGCAAAACTTTTCCTGTCGCCACCATTTTTACAACAGTACTAGCATTAGAATAAGCACGGGAAAAGACTTTCTAATGTCCCTTGATTTTGTTGTCCCGACAGTTCAGTTGAACTTCAGATGAGTTTATTTTTTTTCACTTCCCTTATGACATCAACTGATCCGTAGTTGACTGCATCACCCCGTGGCAAACAATTTTACAATCACACCATTGTCAGTTGCCACTGCGCAGAACCCTGTTTTTGAGCTCGTAGGATTTAGCAGACTTTTGTCGCTCTTTGACCTTTGATAAGTTGCTAATAATATTTGAATTTCTTGCTTCCTTCCAGGTATCACTGTGTTTTCAAAAGGTTGCAGCAGATATCCTGCAGATCAAACTGAGTAAACCGGAAATTGACCAGCACCAGCGAGTGGTCAAAGCTGAGATCATTGACTACAGTAATTCTTATGCGGCTGCCTCGAAAAAGACCCAAAAGCAACCCAAAAGTGCTCTGTGCACGATTGCATGATATGTTTGGAAGTGAGTGTTTGAGGTTGGGGGATTGTTGTACTGTCTGTTGGAGTTCCCGATGGCTGTTGCCTGTGAGAAAAACGTGATGTACGTATGTTCTTAAGTATATTATGTGAGATGTGTTGACAAAATGAGATAACTTCTCAGACTTTAGCTTTGTGGCAAGAGATACATTAAATCAACTGTCTGAGTGTACATAATTTATTATTATGAAATAGTAAAAGACTTGGTAAACTTGAAGAAAATGGCATCAGTTGAAAATCTACAAATTTGACACTCGTGTTGATTTTCGGCTGTTATCTCTTTTCGTGGACTGAGAAGTTACTCATTTAGTCAGCATCCCTCTTTCACTATCATTTACAGCTAATTTATGAGTGTCACAAGCACTACTCTCAGATCCATCGTGTTTGCTTTAAGTTTGATAAAATAGAATTTATTCTGAAACTTACATGTTATTTGAGTTTCAGAGGTATCATATTTTTAATTGGTTGAGCCTGATAACTATGTAGTATTTTTGTTAATTATTTTTTAGTATTATATGATTTCCATTGCTCTCCCAGAAATGAAAATGGAAAAAATTATATACATTGCCGGTGACTACCTAACAGTCACAAAGATACATTTATTTTTATAAACAGTATACTTCCAATGCAGTTTGTACAAGATTACATTTTTTACTAGTGAAAAACATTTGACTTGCCTACTCTGATAGCGAACAACATTGAAATTCTCTTTGAGAAGGACTTTCTTGAATTGGGTCTTGGACATTTCAGGTTGATTCTTTTCTTTGTTAAATTATGTTTTGTGTATGCCACTCCCACATTTGATCACACTGGTTAGTAGTATGGCAAAAATTCTTTTTAAGGCGGATTATTGCTTGAACTAAATTTTAGAAAAGCTCTGTGAACATATCTGGAGTATTTATTGCAGCTTCCCTTATCGTGATACATGATTTTATAACCCACAGCTGGCGCAGAAGAACAAAGTTAAAAGACTGCTGAATTTACACTGACAATGTAACTTACAGCTGTATATTATGTTAGATACATATTATGTTAGATACATGAATGAATTGTCTTGTGCCTTGACATTGCCAACAAAGAATATCATTTTATGGTTGTTCAGTAAGAGTAATCCGTTAACAAATGTAAGGTCAGTTTTTAAATGAGCATAGAATGTGAAGGTTACAGTCAATGAAATCCAAAATTGTTTTAATGGATCAGTAGTACATGCTTGTGTACTTTTGCCGGGACCTACATGCAAATATTTACATATGTATAATACAACTGAGGTTTATGAAATGAAATAACATCATGGTAATATAATTTTCCCTGTTGAAAAGAGTACAGGCCTGAGATGAGTTTAAAGATGGTCAACTTTTTGCAAAAGTAAATTTTTACAGTAGCCTACTATTTTGAGTGACGTTGTGTCCGAGTGAGTGTGCATAAAAGTAATGTATGTTTGCGTTGACTGTGCATTTTTGCAGAGGCTTTATAGGTTATACTCTTGATTGTTGTACATCGGACCTGGGTTTAAATCCTGCGGGGGAGCTTCTCGACTGAGGTGATTTATCGAGGTTTTTTTTTTTTGTGCTCTCTACATGGTCCTGAGAGAGACCACTGTCTATATGTTGGTCTGCCTCTCTAGTTGTTGCAAGGGGTCGTATGAAACTAAAATTTAAGTGTATATTTATACACATGTTGATCTGTGCTTGTGGTGACAGGCATATCATATGGAGGTGTCGACTGTCATGTGTTGTCTCTGTATTTTTACATGTTATGATTGTTCAAATTTTAGAGAAAACTGTGCAAAAGTAACTGTTCAGCCTTTGTTTATGGCTAGGAGACATGTGCTTGAAATGCTTTATGGGTTGACTAGTCTTTCACTGTACCCTTACACTGGTGAGGGCAAGCTTTAGTTTGCCCCTGATGTCTCTGGGATAGTCTAAAAGGAACTTTTGCTTGTAGAGATCGTATGAGTTCTAAACTTAGAAGTTGCGGCTCTTTGAATGTATGTTTTCTTGTGTTTCTAAAGTATCCTAGTAAGGAAGGAAGAGAAACAACAAGTGAACAGTTTATCGCTATGAAGCAAAGCCTTTAACTACCCTTGACGAATTTGTTGAACCGAATGTTACTTGTAGTTGGAAAAGCTTTTGCCTTGCTTTCCAACTTACTAAAGCGAAAGTTTGCTTTTTGTTAAAGTTTCACAATTATGTATACAGAAAGAATAGTTGAAGATAGCACACATGTTTCTTTAGCAGTATTTGTTGGTGAAGTTTGCAAACAAATGTGTCGCATCGTTATGAAATCTGGTGCCCGTCAAAATAACGAAAGTGAAACCTTTTTTTTCTGCAGGTTGGGCAAAATTTTTCTTTTTTTTTTGTTTTGGGATTTTATGTCCATTTACAAACACATGTGTGCTTGGATTTTACGGAAAAATCTTGATCAAAGGTATGAAAAATGTAAATTTTCATTATAGCTTTGGAAGTCTCCAAACTTTGGCAGTCCTTTTCTTGCTAATTTTATAACTCTGACACCAGGC
>NW_004797272.1:2551687-2571264 GCF_000002075.1 Aplysia californica | reverse complement strand
ACCCCCCCCCCCCCCCCCTGCAGATATCTCAACTTCTTTTCAAGATAGATGATGATTATTTGTTTCTTCAAGGGCAAGACAAATGAACAGACTTCAAGATTTTTCCAATGACTCTATATGCCCAAAAATTAAAAATTGACCAGCGCCTGATTCCACCATGCCGTGACACCAATGAGACTAAGAGATTGACGCCAGATAGATGGAAAATTTGTCATTTTGAGACACAAGGAATGATGCCGTCGGATGTACAGTATTGTTAACTGTATTGTATATGTATATGAGCAGATGTGCCTGTGATTTATAGTCAGTCCTTTTATTAGTCATCTTTTTTTTTCCTTTTTGTCCACTACCTTCAAAATGACCTATGGTTGTGTCTGATTAGATATTTAATTTCGCTTCAGTACAGTGGACTGTTAAAAGTTTGTTACAGTGGAAACCCTTCTCCCTGCCCCTCTCACCCCCACATTTGATGACTATAATTGTCTCACTATTGCACTGTTGTCTTACTGTTTAAGGTTTGTTTTCAATATTTCTAAATGTGGTGATCTGTTGTCGGCGTTGTTATTATATATGCAAGTTTTTTTTTCAAGTGAAAGTTATCGTAGTCTACTCTGGAAATGTTTTGTATGAGTAACTATGAACATTTTAAGCCTATTTATGGCTTGTTTATTGATCCTGTTTGAAAGGAAGGATCTCATGTTTTCTCACCCGAGTCCCTTCATGATCATGGATTCTCACGTGTTATTGAACTCTCGTCTCTTCTGTGTTTTTATTCGGTCGTGTTGTGAGCCTTGGAACAGTTTATGCTTAATGATGTGAGGGATTACTCAGGGTAATTTTACTTATCTTCACTAACGACATCTTGCTTTGACACTGTTTTGTTTCTTAATGTTGAGCATGCTTTTTATTTTGCCTGTTTTGTTATGATAACTCGCAAGTCCTGCAAGACATTAAAACGCATTTGTTGAAGAAGTTAGGCATGTAGTTTGTACATGTAGCATTTTTCCACTTAGTGTAGCTTTAATTCAAGATATTTTTTTTTCCACTGGTTGCTGAGGGGGTTTGAGTAAAATAATGAATTGCTTAAACGAAAGGAATCTCATCTTAAGTTTCATTATTGCTGACCATTTGATGTGAATGCCTTGGGGTTTGACAAAGTCAAAATTCCTTTCATGAAATTGACAAAGAACTTCTAGTTCTCAGTATAATTGATTTGAAAGAATGTTGTGACCCAAGTTTGCTTTGAATTTGACAAAGCCATATCTTCTACACCCCCTGTGAAGTCAAGCTAGTGCTTACGAGTCGGTGATAAATCTTTTCCCTCTTCAAGGGACCAAGAAATATGTCATTATGAGAAGCACCTTATTAATTTTAAAAACTGCAACCCTTTTAAAAATCATTCAGACAAATATTTGAGCAGTTCTTCATGGGCTAAGTCAATGTGTGACGAAAGGATTTACTCTTTCACCTTTACAAATTTGCTCTGTGGGAATCTGGTGTTACATAAAAAAATAAAGGATGCAGTTCTTGACAGTCTAAACCAATGTATGATGAAAGGATTTACTCCTTTAACTTCACAAATTTACTCTTTGGGAGTCTAGTACATTTTAAAAAAAGATGATGTTTAGTCTGATGATTTACTATCATGAAGACGGCTGCCTTTTGAGCATAGTTCATCTGATAGCTGTGTCAGCAAAATTTGTTCTTTGTAATGCGGGTGGTGTTACTCTCACTGGCTTGAATTGATTTGAATAGAGACTAAAATACCCAGTCAGTATTGTACCACTTCTGCTCTCAGCCTAAGTCAGTCGCAGATGAAAATCTCCTTTTTTTAATACCACGGGACATGTTTTCCTTATGAGCACATTCAGATGATATAAAGATAGTGTAGGTAAATGTTCCAAAGCCTTTGTGTCTGAATTTGATGGCAAAGGGTCAAATTAGACAGGCGAAATTGAGTTCAGATGTGGACTTTGGTCACAGGTGTGTTTTCTTTCATTACGTTGTACTTTTTTTTTTAAACCTTTGAAGTGAAAAGACTGAGGGTGAGAATCATTAAAACTTGCCTCTTTGACTCATGTACAGGGCCTATAAAGACAGCATTCTCAATTTAAATGTTTGCAATTATTATGAATAAGAAGGTTTAACAACGATTGTGTCTAATAATTGTATTTCTAACTTTTTTGTTATTACTTTCATAATGTCAGTAATGTTTTTAATAAAGTTTTGTTGTTCTTTATTTTTTTGTTTTTCTTGGAGCACAGTGATTCTCACATTCACCAGATCACTATATTCACTTGAATCAATGTTTTGTTAGAACTTTCGTTTCTTATCAAATTTTCCAAAAAGCACCTTGTTTACTCTCAAATTCTCTTTGAATATGACAAATCAAATTTTACAATTGAGGTGGTTATAAATGTAAAAAAAAAAGACTTGTAGGTCCTATTCTGTTTTAAGATTTCAGCTTAAAAATGCTAGTTTTTGTTTTGTTTTTTTGTTTAAGGTTATTAATGAAAATACTTTATCCTGCTGATTCATCAGTTGTTTCAAGAAATTTACCTCTTTTTTTTTGTAAACGTAAATAGTTTTCTTAATTCTCAGCGCGGGGAGATAACTGCTTCACTGTACAAATTATGATCTACGTTTATTATGTATTATCTCTCTTCTCCTGTTTCGTGACCTATGACTTTTCTTACTGTTGTAAATAATGTGATCCTTGTTCAATTTTAATTTTGTTTAAAATTCATAGAAATGATGACAAAAGCCGCAAGAATCCGAAATCATGTACATGCATCACTGCTCAGTCTGTGTCACTTTTAAAACGAGTTTGCAGAGACATTTGTGTCATGACGTGGTGGAACCAGGCACTTGTCAATTTTTTATCGTATGCAGTTATTGGCATCATCTTAAGTCTATTCTAGTTCATCTGCCTTGCTTTTGAGGAAAAATTACAGAGCTCTGTTGTTAGAGGTAAAATTAGTGAGAAAATGGCCGCCACAGTTCGGTGACTTCTAAACCTGTGGTGTCTTTGGGAACTGTACATTTACATTTATGCCTTCGATCACAGTTTTGAGTAAAATCCACGCAGGAATCTGTTTTCCAATGGATATAAAAGGTGTTGATCCCTAAACAATAATTTTGACAAAAATTGTTCTACAGGCAGAAAATGCTTGTTTCTTCCATTTCATTATTTTGACGAGTGCCTGATTTCCCCACAGCGCCACGCAAGTATTTCTGGCATACTCCGAATGTAGAAAATTAGTATTTTTGGTCTAAGAAGCTTGATGGACTTTGTGTTGTTATTTTGATGGTATTCTCTTCAGACAGTTGAGAGCGGTAGATATCTTAGTTTTAGAAGCTTCCCTCCACTTAACCCTCCTAATATCAATGGCCGATGATGAATTTCGTTCTTAATGTTGAAGCCAATTTAATCAGCCGTACTTTGAGTTGCTATTTTGGTTTGATTATCCCATTTTTCATACTGCCAAGCATTTCAAGTCCTTCTCAAATGAGTTCTTCAAAGTATTTACATTCTACATTTTGAAAATTATAGTTTTTGGTCTGTACTTTTTTGGCTTGCGTGTTGTAAAGCATTATCCAAAATCATATTGAGAAATCATTTGATTCCCGACAGCATAGGCTATTTGATAGAGACACATAGATGGTTAATCCAGCCAGTTGTAATAGTACTCACGTGTGTATCAATTTTTATTTTGTTTTTAGATGGTTGAGTTGCAGTTTGACTTACACATTCAATTTAAAGGGAAAGCTTTACTTTTTTTGGTGTTGTATCGAGTTGAACACGGATAACTTGAACTTTAAGGGGGTGTGTCACTTGGTTTGGATTTGCCATAATTCGATTTATACGTGTTGCTGCATTGACATAGTTCCGATGAGTTGCTGCACAGTTGTAATTCTGAAGGAATTCAAAAAACATTATTTTCTACTACAGTTGATGGACAGCACAACTCCAAGCTGTTTTCAAAAGTCAATAGGATTAAAGTCATGGTTGCATTTCCAGCCATGATGCATTCCTGGTTGCTTTTTGTCAGTGTAATGAGCAATGAATGTGGATAATGCAATCCGCACAAAGTCAAGAGCCCGTTGATCTGAGTCCACACTCCCCTTCTCTTGTCTTCCATCTCTAACTCCTTAAAAAAAAAAAAATCAGATCCCCCTCCCCCGTGATTTGGCATGACTTACGACAGCAAGGTCTACCTTACCTTTCTATTCCTTTATTGCGCTGCTGTTTTGTTAACCATCAATTACATTGCACCTTCCAACTGTGCTGGGTTCACTCCATTGCTTGCATTAGGTCTGGAAGTTGCTGCTCTGAATTAGCCTGGTCCTGACAAATTATGTTTTTGGAAGGTTCAGGTTTTTAGCTTCTGTCACAAATGTCAGGTTTAGTTCATCATGTGATCATCCCTAGTTCTAAGAGTGTTTGAATTATCCTTGTTTTCGTCAAGTGTCTTTTGTTTTATATTGAAATGGCTGAGACTGAAATATCAAATCGAGTTAAGACCCATATTTAGAAATATGCTTATCATTGTAGTTTTGCATTCTGCTCTTTAGTTGTTTTTTTTTATCAAGATATGGTTTAGTACTAGAATACATGGACTCCTCAGTGTAAGAATCTGTCATTGATCACTTTTCAAATTGGTGTATGGCAAAGTCTCACACTTGGCAGTTGATTTGTTGCACGACGTGTTCAGCTAAGATTTTTTTCTATTTTAATGTGTACACACTGACTGGTGATGCTGTAGAACTGAGTCTTTGTACTCAGTGAGGTGAATGATTGGTGCTTGCACCACTGACTCCGCATGATTTCTGGTCTCCCCAGGCTAGCAGGCTAACACATTATGTCGCTGTGATTGTTTTATAAACAAGTTTTATGAATGAACATGTTTTTATTTTCACTTGCTCAGTGTAAGATTTGATCATACGTCACTTTTCAAAACAGTGAATGGTTGAGTCTTACCTTGAGCCGTTTGTCTTTTTGGAGAAGGGTTTTATAGGCTGTGCATGCACCATTTAGAGGACAAGAGATCTGACTTATGTCGTACACTTAACTAATTGTTTTTTACTTTGTGCTGTCCTCCTTTTAGTTTTGAAAGAAATATAAAGTTATAGAATCTAGTTACGGCATAGAGGAGCTGGTCCTTTTCCAAGCTTGTTAACTGGTATTGGTAGGGTAACGATTGTTATATTTTAATTATACTCATATTTTCTGTAACTGTAATTTTTTTAACCAGATAATTTTACATGACGGGTGGAAGCATTGAAAGTGAAACTCCTTTTATTTGTGGCTTGATAATTTCCTTTTATCACTTATAAATTAATATTATACTTTAAAAGATTTTTTACTAAACTTACAACTTTTCTCATCAGTTCTGAAGGCACTGCGTTCTGCAATTTGTTATTGATCTTCACAGAGTTTATTTTTTGTAGGATTTACTTGAACAGTGGGCTGTATTACTGGATTTTCCTGTATTTGTATAGGAAGTCTGCAACAGTCAACTTGCACTGCTTTACCCAGATTTCTGAAAGCCACAAAGAGATTAATATCATGAGTCAGCTGAATATACTTGTACCTATTAAGTTGTGTGAGTATATTTATATGTGTATATATATATGTACATATGCGTCAGTTGTCAGTCTTATTTGGGGCTTTGGTAACTATTTTGTTTTGTCTTTCATGATCCTGTCCTTTCTGATATTTCATGGAGTGACTGCTATCACAACGGGTTGCATTATCATCACAGCTGCCAGCTCAGTCACAAAAATGAATAAACTCAAAAAGTGTGCCGTATGACATTATACTATTTGTTTTTTTTTCATGTAGATTTGTTTTTGTTTTGTTTTGTTTTAATCTGATCTTCTCTTTTGTGTTGGAGTCTTTACAGAATTACACAGCAGGTGGTTGGCGGGTGTTCTGGTGTGTTTTGCTCCTTCTTTCCTATCAAACATATGAATCTGTCTTCCTTATAAATCTCTCCTCCTTTTGTTTGTTTGTTACTCTCTTGTAACACTTCTAATGTTCAGCGCTTGTATGACTCAATTGTGTTGCAAGTGCCATAAAACTATTCTTGTAAAAAAAAAAAAAGAGCAATGATTGACCTGTGTATTTGTTATGTTAGTGCCTTTCTCTTTTCCTTGAATATTATGTGGTTGTTTGGAGGATGCCACTCGTTTCTTGTTGCAGGTTCTACTTTTCTTTCCCTTGCTTCTGTTGTTTCTGTTTGTCAGTCTGTCTTATTCTTTGCGTGCATTAAATGACTGATATTATGTCCATGTACTTCTCTTTATTCAAATAGACTGAATGAATGATATGTACCCAGGGGCTTTTATGTTAACGGGTGGGTGGTTGGAGAGTTCCACTGGTAGGTTCCCCTGTTATTTCTGTCTGTCTGTCTTATTCTCTCCATGGACTAATTAATGTTTTCTTTGCTCAAACATACAAAGTACAAAGTGGATGGGACGTACCCATGGGCAGTAAGTGGCAAAGTTTGCCCTGCCAGAATTGATCTCATTGGCCTAAGCAAAAGCCACAGATCATCTTAATCCTATTTTTTTTTCTCTGTGGCTTAAGAAATATGCTCATCTGCAGATGCATCGAGGACGCTCCATTAACTCAGTATCATGTCCAGCAGCTGGACTATGGAGCGGATGGCCCAGGCCTGATTCACAGAGTAGGCGTTCTTGAACGGGGGTCGCTTTGTGTGTTTTTTAAAGGCTCTCAACGTATTTTGGATCTGTCTTATCCAGTGGCGTCGCGTGGGTTGCAGACAAGGTGGTGCATAATTGGAAAGTGAGCAAATTAGCTATAGGCTTACTAGCTACTATTAAAATTGTAATGAGCGGTTGGCGGGCGCTCTGGTGGGGTCTGTTCTTTCTATTGCTTTCTGCAAGTCTCTGTGCGTGTTTGTGTGTGCGTGTGTGTGTGTGTGTGTGTGTGTGTGTGTGTGTGTGTGTGTGAGAGAGAGAGAGAGAGAGAGAGAGAGAGAGAGAGAGAGAGAGAGACACACACACAAACAAAGAGAGAGTGAGTGTGATGGCATATATATACAAATAGATGATTCATCTTGATTTCTAGAGAAAGTCAGTTAGAATCTGCAGGATATCCCGTAATATACATCTACCGATATTTACAACTGTTTCCAGATGAAACCGCTTAAAAGCTGCAATAAAATGAAACAATACTTACAACTCACTATGCTCACAATCTGAGAAGATTTAAAGAAAACTTTCCTCTATTTTGCATTTGTTACTCTCTCGTAACACCTCGAATCTCCGTCACCTACCGTACAACTCTTTTTTAAAACGAAATTATCCTTATCTCCCCTCCTTTTTGTGTTTGTTACTCTCTTGTAACACCTCTAATCTTCGGCACGTATATGACGTAATTGTGTTGCAAATGCCGTAAAACACTTATTAAAACGAAACAACTTCAACCCCGCTTGTCTTTGCCAACTCAGGCTGCATCCCAGCAGACAGACGGAGATACTCGATACGACAAAACATACGACAAAACATAATTCCCAGGCGAGAATCGAGCTCATGTCTTTTTCGTGCCAGGGCGAAGAACCAGACTAGGAAACGGTGCGAGGACTGGGATACACCTGTCACACCCGGCGTCTGTCTGAGAAACGAGAAACCTTACTCGCAAGTTGGTGGAGCAACGAGCTGTCCCGGTGGTTGGAGTGAATCAAAGTTATGTTCTGTCCTTCTAAAAAAGACGGGGGTGAGGGGGGGGGGGTCCTTAACACTTACAGTACCGAAGTCTCTTAGAGTTTAAAAAAACAAACAACCCTCAAGTACCGCACCTATTTAGAACGCTGAAGCCGTGGTAGAATAAAAAAAAAAATTCAATAAACATTGGCAGCCCAAGGACTACTCTTTAAAAATTCATAACAGGTTCATCTACCATTCAGCTATCATACAGAATGACATCCTTTGGTATTTACTTCAACTTCAGCGCAGTGCGTCCGTTCTGTTTTGTGTGCCTGGTTGCGTCGGCGACTAAAGTCGCCTGCAGTAGTGAGCGCACACTACGGCCTGCGACTAAAGTTGCCAACGGTACTGTACGTGTTAAAAAAACAACAACCCGCAACCAAACAAACTTTTAATAGAATATACACTACATGTATTTATAAAGGATGATGCTACGCTTTATCATTTTCAAAATCTCAAATCCAACTCAAAACAGCACCAAACGTAAACGATAATACATACATGTATTAACAAAACCGTTGTATTCTTTCAATGAAAGGTATTTTGGTCCTACTTCTTTTCTTTTCCCTTGGTTGTCTGAGTCTGTCTCGTCCTTCCCCTGCACCGGACAGCCGCTCTCGAGTACATTTTGTAATGTTGATGCTCTTCTTTTTACTCATACTCGAACAATCAGTTGTGCTGTGTCTGATTTAGGAACCCATAGAGATCTAGTCGGTTGTGACTCACCTCTGGGCGGAGAAGGCAGTGGAAGAGTGCGGCCGAGAGGGGGCATTCTTTACTGTATTAGTTGAGTGACTCATGCACTTTTAGATACTAGTTTTAGTAATTTGATCGTCTTGTCTTTATCATGCCATTAGAGAGAGAGAGAGAGAGAGAGAGAGAGAGAGAGAGAGAGAGAGAGAGAGAGGGAGAGAGAGACAGACACACACACACACACACACACAGAGAGAGAGAGAGAGAGGGAGAGGGAGAGGGAGAGGGAGAGGGAGAGACTGAGAGAGAAAGAGAGACAGACAGACAGGCAGACTGGTGTTTGTGCT
Source organism: Aplysia californica (assembly GCF_000002075.1). NCBI lineage: Eukaryota > Metazoa > Mollusca > Gastropoda > Aplysiida > Aplysiidae > Aplysia > Aplysia californica. Next base: position 2,562,490 of record NW_004797272.1, on the reverse strand, counting down.
AGATACAAGGACTACTATGAGTATAGTAGTCCTTGGCTAGATACTAATGTGACACAAAGTGAACGTACAGGATTATTGCTAAGTGTAAAGAAAACAAAATGTTTTGTAACACAGGTATCTTAAAAACTTAGTTTAAATCTTAAGAAAAGTTGAAACATTCAAACAGGTCCTATAGTTTAAATAAATAAATAAATAAATGAATATATAAATAATAGATATATAGATATATAAATAAATAATAAATACCATTTTATTGATTCCGGAACGGGCATTTGGGTTACAATGGCAAACATACATACACAAATACATAATTATAATTACTTACATGCATATAAATACACGCATAAACACATACTATATAAATACACAGTTTGTTGGATATCAATTCGTCCAATGCCAAATGTTCCATTATAAATAAAACGAAGAACTGCAATAGCTGAAGACATTTTCAATGAAACGTGTCCTGTCTTGAAAAAATGAACATCTCAATGACATCCAAAATGCAAGTTTGAAACCCTCCTATATGGCCGTGAATGTTGAACAAATCCCGAAAACAGTGAAAATAGAATAGAAGCAACAGAAATTGTGGTTTCTTGGATGACTGTAGGGAATTTCAAAGAAGGAAAACAATTCAAATGAGGTAGTACTGAAAAAAACCCTCGTGGGCTGCTCACTAATGAAAGCAATTAGGAAGAGACACCTGCAGTTTGTTACACACTCAATGAGTACTCTGGATAAGATCTTGACCGGCAGCCTCTATGCAGATTGGTTTAAGACAATCCAAGACAGCAAAGTCAGACGCTTGCAGTGGATCTTCTGCCCAGGACATGAAGGAGTCAAGGGAAATGAAAGAGCAGGTAAGCTAGCAGTAGCCTTGCAGGCTCCTAAAACATAGAGGGAGTGCTTACCTTTGACCCTCCAGCTGTGGTAGCCATTGTGCGAGAAAACCTAGCCAGCAGCCGTGACGAGGACTCCTTCACGAAGGAGGTTGTGATTGCGAAAGGAGTGCAGCTTGGTGAAGGTAGGAAGGGCAGGCTACGTTACCCCATCAGACGCTACAACAACCAGCTAATGATGGAGACAATCAGCCTGCCCACACTGAAATGGACCATCATGAAGAGGGGCGATGAAGCATGGAGCATCCTGTCTTCCTAAGACCCCAGTTCTAGATTCAAGTAATTCAAGTAAGTACATGCAGTTTCTTGGACACTTGATTCAGCATAAAGGCCTTGAACATCTTTCTCTCACTGTAATAATGGAAGGCAAGCGAGGCATGGCCAAGACCCAGAGCAATTTGCTTGGAAAACGTGAACAGATGGGTGACATGGAAAAGACAAGGATAATGTGATTTTTTTCTTCTTCAGAGTATCCGAGCAGAGAAATGAAGGAACTATAAACGTCGATGTCTGTTTCAGGATCTTGAAGTTGATGATGGTGATGATGATGATGATGATTTTTTGTTGTTTCCTTAATGGGCCTGGCGGACACCACAAAGAAATCTGCGAGCGAGAGCGAGGCTCTTTTTCGGCTTCATTGTCAATATGCTTAGCTGCACCTTCACTCGTCCAAATAACTCCATTCGAATTGCAATTGTTCCAGGACATTCAAACATATGTTTGACATCCTCCATTTCATGGCCACATCTTCGGCAACATGGGCTGAGCTCTTCATTTACAAAGTTCTTATACCATCTTAAGCTCCAATGATGGTCCGACCGCAGTCTACATCTTCCAGGAGCTGGTACTTAGCTGTACATGGTGGGTCTCTGATTTCCTTCTTGATCATTGGAAAAACTCCTCTGTATGTTGTTGGTCGTCTGTCTCCTTCAATCTCTCTGGCTTCATTAGCAGCTTGGTCTGCTGCCTCATTTCCTTCCATTTCAACATGGCTTGGAATCCACAGGATTTTTATTGTGGCTGTGGCTTCACTGAACTTGCGCGCAAATCATTCATGTCCGAGCTGTTGCCTAAGCAACCCCTTGCAGAGGGACTGATGATGGTGATGATGATGATGATGATGATGATGATGATGATGATGATGATGATGATGATGATGATGATGATGGACGTTAGGTAATAACTTTTTAGACCACACTTGCTTTTGAATGTCGACCTTGGGCCCATTGATGAAATTCACTAAGTAATTGTTACGCCCCAGCACCTTGAAGAAACTGCAAAATGGTAAGTATAAAAAGTTCACGCTCCCAGCAACACATTAAGGAGGCGGGCTGCCTCAATCCTACCTGTCAGGACCAGCCCGGATTGAGAGGACGTGCAAGGTTCCAGCAGACAGATGGTGATAGCTGAGATAGCCCAAAAATAATGAATTAAAAAAAAATATCCTTACATGAAAACCGAACTCAAGTTTTCTGCGTGCAACTGCGGAGAGCTTAACCGTTACATTATAAACACCGGTCTGGAGATGCTATGTTGGTAAATAACACACACACACACACACACACACACACACACACACACACACACACACACACACACACACACACATACACATTCACACGCACACACATACACAAACGAAAAAAAAATGTGTTTCAATGAAAAGGGGTCAAAGGATACACTTCATTTCTTTCTCCTGATTTCCTTCAACCTTCTTGCTCCTGTGATATGGTGACTGGGATAGTCGCCTTGCAGTTAAATGAAGTGACTTCGATTTCTGAGTTGGAAAGTTGGGAATTTGACCGCACCAGCCGGTAGAAACAGCTTTTCTTTTAGGTCATATAAGTTGTGTCTTCTTCTACTTCTTCCTCTTCCTCTTCCTCTTCCTCTTTCTTCTTTCCTCTTCTTTCCTCTTCTTTCCTCTTCTTTCCTCTTCTTCTTTCCTCTTCTTTCCTCTTCTTCTTTCCTCTTCTTCTTTCCTCTTCTTCTTTCTTCTTCTTCTTTCCTCTTCTTCTTTCCTCTTCTTCTTTCCTCTTCTTCTTTCCTCTTCTTTCCTCTTCTTTCCTCTTCTTCTTTCTTCTTCTTTCTTCTTCTTTCTTCTTCTTTCTTCTTCTTTCTTCTTCTTTCTTCTTCTTTCTTCTTCTTTCTTCTTCTTTCTTCTTCTTTCTTCTTCTTTCTTCTTCTTTCTTCTTCTTCTTCTTCTTCTTCTTCTTCTTCTTCTTCTTCTTCTTCTTCTTCTTCTTCTTCTTCTTCTTCTTCTTCTTCTTCTTCTTCTTCTTCTTCTTCTTCTTCTTCTTCTCTTCAGGTGTCAGGTCTGGAGTTGACATTGACTATCATGTGACCCCATTCCTTCCTGCTGTCTTCTTGATCAGTGTAGTTTTTCTCTAGTTTTAGTTTTAGTAGATTTTTTTTGGCGCTCACAACTGCATAAGTTCATATGAGCGCCAGAAGATTAGAGGTGTTACAATAGAGTAACAAACATAAAAAAAGAAGAAGGGGAGATAAGGACGAAAGATGTTTGATAGGAAAGAAGGAGCAAACCACACCAGAGCACCCACCAACCACCCACTGTTTTTCTCTTTGTATTATTCGTTGCTAAGCTGTTCAGGCTATCTGTGTATTTTGTTCTTTGTCTTCCTCTACTCTTCTTTCCCTCTATTTTTCCACGCAGGAGCAGCTTTTCCAGTCCATGTTATCTATTTATATGGCCAAAGAATCCCTATTGCCTTTTTCTGATGGTTCTTATTATGGATGATTCTCATCCTGCCGGAGCACTTCTCTGCTTGTTTTTCTTTTTTTTATCCATGAGATCCTGAGTATTCTCCTTAAATTCCACATTTCAGCGGCCCCCAGTCTTCTCAATAAATATGTCTTTTTTTAGAGCCTAGCTCTAGCATCCATACAAAAGGATTGATCATAAGTACGTTTTCAGGGTTCTTATTTTTGCGTTCACTGTTATGTTTCTATTTGAGAGGATAGGTTTCATCTTGCTGGAAGTTTCTTTGATATTGCAATCCTCATTTTTAACTCGGTGTCACTTTTTGTATCTGGTATCATTGTACAACAAAGGTGTTTAAGTGGTGTCTGTAGGGGGGCAAAACATCTACTCAACCCCCCCCCCCCCCCCCCACAAAAAAACCACAACAACAACAAACAAACGAAACTGCTCTCTATTTTACTGTGAATTCTAGCTTTTCCTGTTATATTTATTACAGCCACTGTATCGATTTGCTTCGATTTGAAACCCAAACGTACAAACAATTACAAACAAAAGAACAAACAGAGGCATAAATAAGTGGTGGTTCTGTATACAACTAGAGAGAGCTTCGGACTGGAAATACAGTCGGAATTGTCAAAGACAGCCATCCAAAGTCAATGAGAAAGGGAGCCGTCTTACACAATGTAACAATAATGCAGAAATCAGAGGGAAATGGGAAGCGGCCGTGCTTGTACAGGTGATTGTTTTTCACAGGTTTTGACTGTATCTAGCAAAGCTTCAGAGTGACAAGCGTGGGTGATTGGCGGGTGCTCTGGTGTGGTTTGCTTCTTTTTTCCTATCAACCATCTATCGTCCTTATCTCCCCTTCTTCTTTTGTATGTTTGTTACTCTCTTGTAACACCTCTAATCTTCTGGCGCTCATGTGACCTTGTGCAGTTGCAAGCGTCGTAAAACCTTTTATAAAACTAAAGTAAGAGTGACAAGCAACAAGTTAATTTTTACCATGCTGGGTCTTAATTCAACAATTTGGCTTTCAGTGTGCACCATGTCCGCTGAAAACCTTTAATGTGGTGCAAGTGTTTCCCTTCAGTAGCGCGTGACAATCAAAATGAAGGAACATTTGATACTTCGAAAGGGTTGAGGTTAGGTTCGTGCTATCATCTAAACAGCGACCAACTGTTTTCTCAGAAAAAAACAACAACAAATAAGACGAAGAGAAAATCACTCAAATTAAAGCTATCCATACACGTTTGCACGGTATAAAGAAGAATATTCATCCACTAAAATGAGGATGCGGTTTTTAGCAATCTGACCAGCACTTTAGATCGAAGGAGAGTTGGCCAGTTTTGATTCATATAAAGGGACGCCTTTATGTCGTATATTCAATATTCTAAAAATAAACCTAGAAAAATACGTTAGCAATTCCCTCGAGAAGTTTTTGTAGAGACTTGAGAGCGCCACCCAGTCGAGAAAACAGCGCCAACATGACACAGAACAGGGTAAAAAGCCAACGTTTTGACATGTCGTGTGGTGTTTGGAGGGTGGAATGTTTCACTTGTCTGATATTTATTTCACGCTTTTTTTTCTCTCTCAGGCTTTCTTCTGGTTTCCAGCGTTAGAGGGTCTTAACTGTGTTAATTTGTTTCTCGTTACAACTCCACCCTATTTTCCTGTTGGTTTAGAAAAAGGAAATCAATCATTGGGGGACAAAATAAAAGTAAAAATCATGGTGTTTGAAATGGAACACAGGGGCATAAATTCTGATAGTTGAGCATTTGCAAGACTTTTCCCCCCTATTTTGTTTTTCTTTCATCTTCTGGTTATTTTAGACTCTCCCTCCTCCAGTTTTTTGTTGTTCCATTTTGTTTCTTCTCTCACGGTCGCAAACACAGTGTTGAAATACCCAGAATTTATCTATAGCTTTTCGTTACAAATGAAGCAAAACTTAAAACTAAGCATTGGGTTTCTTTAGCGTTGGTCTTGTCGAAAAAGGGATGAAAGAAAACAATATGCGGGAAAATTGTTAGAGGAATAATGAGTCTTCAAATAAAGCGGCTCTCTACACCTCTTGCATCAAACCTGCTTTGCACAGTAGGACTAAAGTCTCAATGAAGGTGTTCCCCTGTTGATAAATATCTCCCCAGGGCTTTTTAATCACAAGGTGCTTGGCTAATGTTAGATATCCGCCCTCCGCCCCCTCCCTCCTCACCCTTCCACATTCACACATAACCCATAGGTCTTAACAACGAGCTAATACCCCGATAGGCTTTATGTCTTACAGCCGTCAGGCGAGGCAAGAACGGCACTATCTCATACCATTATGTAGAGCCATAGGCCTGGTCGATGAGTCGATGACCCGTGCCCCCATCCCATTCATTTATTTTGCACCACCTGATCAAATTTACTCGGACTTTGCTACTTTCCAGGCGCCCACGAGTCTTGGGATTCCCGACCTCCGAGTGTTAACCGCACGCAAACTGCGAGAAACCGCGAGAGAAACCGCTAGGAGCTGCCCAAGAAGACGCCAGGGATTATCCCAGAGCACTCTCACACTATTTGCGCCGTGACTGCTGCTCTGGGGAGTCCATGGCGTGGATTTGATTATGATGTGACACGCTAAAAAATGAGCATCTTTCCAGAGCTTTGGCCACCAGTTGGAGAGATTGAGATACGAGTAGGAGGGGCACCCAGCAAGGAAGAGAAGAGGTTGGAAGGGAAGACACACATAGCTTGAGTGGTTTGTGGAAAGTAGCGAGGTAAAGATGATGGGACAGAGGCACGGATACACATTATTGTTACTATAATTGTATACTAAAGATATTACAATTCCTCGCCATTTTGAAATATTATCCCCCATCCTCGCCCCCTCTCTGGAAATATCCCCGGATTCTCGATAAAATCATCCCCAACACCAAACCAGACAAAACAAAAGCCTGTCAAGCAACAGAAAGGAAAACAACAGATGAACAAACAAACAGCCACAAGCCGTGTCATGATCGATAAGATTATCTCCCTCCTGTGGCCACGTAATTTGCTGTAAATCAAAATTCTAATTTTTAGGCCTATTACGTCATTTATAGCTCCATCTTTTTGTGGAGAAGGAAACGGTGGATCTCTAGATAATTCATTTAGGTAAATTTATTAACAATTTTGATTTACGGTTGGTTATACCTCCACGGGATTAAATTCAAAGGATTCATAGAATTCGTGATCTTGCTACTGTGTAGCGTTGAGTCCTCCCTATGCAACAAACGTCTGAAAGTCTTTTTTATTTTGTTTTTGTAGGAGTTTTACGTCACTTGCAACACAATTAGGTCATATAATATGTGCCGGTAATTAGAAGCGTTACAGGAGAGTAACAAACGCACACAAAAAGGAGGAGGATTAAAGATGTTTGATATGAAAGAAGGAGCAAACACCATCTGTCTTGAAGTCTGACGACTCACTCTTGAGGCTGAGATAGGAGTAAGAAAAACAAACACAGGGAGGAGGAAGAGGAGCCCGGAGGAGGAGGAGAAGCAGGAGGAAGAGGAGGAAAGGTTGAATGAAGATCACATTGACGAAATAAGGAGCATGATCGGTTGTAGCGAAGGATGTTGAGCATTTTGACTCTGAGGTTGAGTAAGACGGGGTGTGACTTAAACTGAATATTTATGAAGGGACGACGTTTTAACCCCTTCAGGGCTGAGGCTTTTTCATGTATACTTGTACATACAAGATAAAACGTACAGTCAAGAGAGATTCAAACAAAGAGAAAATACCATTCACGTAAATAAGGATATACAAGTGCACACATTACAATTACATTTTCTTAAATAAATGTTCTCTGTAATATACCAGTTGAAAATATAACGCTGGACCAGTTTGGGAGATTAATAATATACATGTGCATCTACACAGCAATGAAGTGGTTAAGGAGGTATCCCCTCCGTTGAGTAGAGACGAAGAGTTATGGATAGAATCTGTCCCCGAAGACTCCAGTTCTGGAATCAAGTAATCAATTTTTAAGGAAGTGCGGTTAGACAAGGCGAAACGTTTGGCTTCATTTAGATAAGTATAAGATTATTCTGCAGATTCCGCATCAGAGACAGCTTACTGACCATAGAGATCTTGCATCTTTGGTCAGACTCTTCATCAGTGCTCACAGAAGACGTGAGTCTCATTCCCAAGTAGGAAAGAGTTCTACATCGTGTATTAACGCCAACTTGCCTCTCTGATAAGGTGTATCCCAGTACTCAGCAAAGGTTGGCTTTGACAGCAGCCTGCTTTCAAAATGAGCTAAAAATATTATATCAATAGAGAGTTGCCCTTCGTGGAAGACTTGGCAGTTTGTTTCATCATAGGTGGCCTTCACAAGCTTGAAAATTCTGGCAGGTATTCCATAATGGCGCATGAGTTTCCACAGTGTTTCCCTGTCCACGTTGTTGAATACTTTCCCAGGTATGGACAGGAGTGATATGCCTCTGTAGTTGTTACAATTGCTGACGTCTCCTTTCTTTGGTAGCTTTATGAGATGGCCTTCCTTCCAGTCTGATGGCATTTCCTCCTCTTGCCTAACCTCAAGGGCTTCCGGTGGTATATGGTCGGGTCCAGCTGCCTTGTCGGACTTCAGTGCTGTTACAGCTGCATCATTGTCCTCTCTCGAAGGTGGTTCCGTAACGCTTGGGAGGTCATTTCTAGTTGGAAGAATTTCTGGCTGGTTTTCCGGAGGTGCTCTGTTCAAGAGTTGATCAAAGTGTTCTCTCCATCGGTTCAGTTGTCCCCCTGGGTCAAAGATAGTCTTTCCCCTTTTGTCTTTCACTGGTAGAGTAGGCTTGATGAACCTACCTGAAAGAGTTTTTGTTGTCTGGTGTACAATCTGCAAGTGTCCGTCTGTTGCTGCTTTCTCTGCCTTTCGGCCAGGCCATTCAGGTAGGTATTCTTTACCTTCTTGATGGAATTCATCACCTCCCGGTTTACTTTGGTGTGCTTTTACTGTACAGCGAGTTTCTCAGTTCGGGTTCGGCTGTTGTTGACGTGGGTCTTCAGCTCTCTTCTTCTTTTGACTTTGTCAAGAGAGACCTGTGAAATTCATTCTTTCCTGGGGATGACTTTGGGTCCTAGGGTGCTCTGGCAAGTTGCACTTACTGCCTCTTTTATCTTGTTCCAGTGTTCGTTTTCTTCACTTTCATCCAGATCCTGAAGGATTTGAAATTAGTTCTTCAGTTCCAACTTGAGTTCATTTTTCTTTATTGGGTCTTTCAGAAGGCTCACTTCATACTTTTGGCGACTTCCAATTGTGATTTGTGCATATCTGTTCAGTTTCAGTTTCATCTTCCCAAAGATCAATTGTGGTCTGATGCTACGTGTGCTCCTCATAAGACTCGGGCGTCCTCTAGTGAGCGTCTTAACTTTCGGGAGATGCAAAAATGGTCAATCTGGTTTTCTGTTGGTTCATCCAGGGAGACTCAAGTGGCCTTATGAATCCTTTTATGTGGGAAGATTGTTCCTCCAATAACCAAGTTGTTGAATGCACAAACGTTATGGAATCTTTCTCCGTTGTCATTTGCCTCTCCTAATCCATATCTGTCCATGATTTCCTCACAGTGACCATAGTCCGAACCTATCTTTGCATTTAGGTCTGCCATGACAATGTTGATGTTGTTACCTGGAAGTTTGTCGATCATACTCTGCAGAGGGTTGTAGAAGTCATCTTTATTCTCCTCTTCTGCACCATTGGTTGGGGCATACACTTGTATGATGTTCATGTTTATGACTGTCTTCCTACCATCTCTTTCCTTGAGATATTTCTTAATTCCTAATGAGGCCATGATGATCCATGGACCGTGCGCTTCCCAGCCCCTGAATGTCTTTTGAGCTGTTTTGGTTATGATCATCCCTACTCCTCCCTGTGTGGTCCATCACTGTCATTTCCTGAATAAATGAAAAGCTCCCCCTCTTTCATTCGCTTCTGTCCAGACTGGTTCTAGTGGGTCTCGCTGATTCCCAATATGTGTAGGTGGTATTGGTGCATCTCTTGGAGGTCCTGTGCAGTTTTTACAGCCTCGTAAAGGGGCCTAACGTTCCACGATCCAATCCAGAGAGATTTGGACTTGGATGATAGTGGAGGCATCTGCCCAGCAGCTTCTCTTCGGCTTTTACTGCCTCGTATCATGGACTCTCCATTTGGAGAAGATCCACGTCCAGCCAAGCAAAGACAATGGTTTTTGCTTGCATGTGTTTCTGTAACAGGTTCTTTTTATGAGAGAGGTTGTTAGCCTCGTGACTCAACCCCTAACCTGGAGGGAGGATGGCTGTTTCAGGAGTCAGAACTTGGTTCGCCATTTAGTCGCCACGTACGACACGCTAGCACCACGTCAGTCCTATCCTTCTCAATTCCGGGACTGCACGGCAGCCCTTTAGAGGCGCACGTTCTTTATCATTGTGAACACAAATGAAAAAGAAAACAGCTGTAAATTTAACAAACTATAAGTTTCAAGTAAATGTGAATAAATTGGATAATATAATGTGCATCTGAGCTTAGACACTCTCTGTGGTTTGCGTGCCATCAAAGGGGCTGTGCCTCCTCCTGGTATGCAATGTGCCTATTTTCTAGAATTATCTAAAAAATAAATAAATCAATAAATAAATAGAAAGGAATAACAATCGCTACGTTTTCTCTGAGTTGTAATCTACGACGATCTCCCCCGGTAGCGAGCTCGTGCAAACGATATGTGTGGGTGCGTATTCGGTTCCCAGAAAGACACAAATCAGCAAACAAACAGCACAGAATCACATTTTTGCTAGCTTTCTTGAGCAATAAATAATGTGGCTGCAATGCATTTTTCGTTTCCAGGCCAGTGGAAGGATATAAAATTGTCCATGAATGACACAGGAAAAAGGCGCAGAAGACCTCGCGGGCCAGGATACAGAGATACATATGTCATCACCCGAGAAATAAACACCTCCAAATCGACTCCCAAGGACGCGTTCACACGTTTTCGTATCTCGCCTGCATGTACCCACGGTGGAAAATCACAGTTGGCTCCGAGTGTCAGAAACGATACAATCAAGTTTCTTTCGTTCCTCCTGTGTCTGTCTGTCAGTCTGTTTGTCATAGTGCGCCTCTCTCGTCTCTCGGTCTCTTTTAAGCTTTACGAGAGAGAGAGAGAGAGAGAGAGAGAGAGAGAGAGAGAGAGAGAGAGAGAG
>NW_004797272.1:2549413-2551587 GCF_000002075.1 Aplysia californica | reverse complement strand
GGGGGAGGGGGGAGCTTCTTAATCTTAGGCTTGTAGACAAGTAATCACGGAACCAAAGTCTACACCGCGTGAGAAAACTTAAGGAAAGCCTGGTCTTTTGAATCTTATAGTAAATAAAATGGATCATGTTTTGAAAAGAAAACCCGCACTAGTCCTAAGCGTACGATGTTTTTACAATATAAATCAACTAGATCTACACGAAAATATGGGGGCCTTGAGGGGGGATCTAAAGGTGTTACATTTTGTAAACAATCCACACGGACTCATACCGTGGTGCCGCAGAACTGACGGGTGGGTAATTTGTACTATTCAACGTAAACGCACAAGAGGACTATGACGGCCTCTATCGATCGTGTACTCCAGAGCAAAACATGCCCCCCCTCCCTTTTTTTCTTTCCATCCTGCTCGTTTAGTTTAGGGACAAACACATGCAGATCTTCTACATTAGAAATAATGTACATTACACAATACTCGTTGCAACGTATCGGGAGTTAGACAGTACCTTTTATGCGCAGTTAACGAAATGGAAAGGGTAGTTTAGCGTCAAGATCTCAGAGGAAACAAACTTTCGTTCAATGACATTTTAATATCGAATGGCATCACAAAAGGCAAGTCAATCCCTCACCTTAAAAGAATTTTTAATTTTTTTTTTTAGAAATATAGAAAATTCGGGCATTGTGTGCTCACGCCAGTACAAGGACCCTACAGAGCCTGGCACTGACTGAAAGCAATGTCAGCTGATACAAATGTAGCACTCAGAATGTAACAACAGTTGTAGGATGCCAGCTAAGACTACAACAACGAGCTACACTGAAAAAAAAGCCGAAGAAACCGAGTGCTTCTCTAAACTAACAAACTGTGGCCGGGATACAATCAACGGGCGCTATTTTGGTCGTCCTAATCCCAGTCGGGAGTCATGTTGTGAAATCAGAGGCCCCCTTACGGGCATCGGAACAGACAGGCGTTGTTTGTCAGAGGCTCCCGCCCTTACATCATTCTACTGAATTATGATAGTGCCCCTGGCACTCGTCCTGTTTGATTTCATTTGCGTCTGAGTTTTACGCAACGTGTAACAACATTCAGGTTTTCCAGAGAGGAATAACTTCTGGAGTACGCCCACCTTCGACTCTACGGGACCGGAAGCGAAAGATTTTATGTTTTTATTCTGACAGCATAGTTCAAACAGGATGTGAACGCCGAACGGCCATAGCCAAGTCCAAGAAGCTAATCAAAAGAGAAACTAGAATTTTTCGTTAAGCTTCTTTTCTTGAAAAAAGATCCCCCACCTAAAAAACCCCAACCCCCAACAAAACCCAACACCCCCCCCCGAAAAAAACAACAACCCAAAGACAACTGAATGAGGGGATCTTCGGAAATAATTTGGAAGGCAGAAAAAAGTACAAACAACAACGGCCTGTATCTTCTAGATCAGTGATTAGAACTTAATCTTGTTTAACAATAGGAAATTAGATACTCCATAAAAAGAACACCCAATGCACTTCAAATGTTTTTACAATATACACCAGAATGACATGCATATTACAATTCTGTTGAAGAGAACCTCCGCAGGATCTTTTTATGGGCTATTATTTCTATTTTTAAAAAAGGAGAGGCGACTTTTTGAATCATATCATGTGCTTCGAAACACGTGCACACAAAAAATGGATTAAATGTACGAATATGTCTTTAGAATTCCTCCCCACGAATAAAAATATTATCCCCGTAATCCCTTTTGCCGCTGCCAATAACATGAATAAGGCTTTTGTTTCCTGAAACATTATCCAGAAGGTTGGCAAAGCTTTTCTTACATTAACAGCCTATTTTGGACTTACTTGGGGGAACATCGTTTTTTTTAAAGCTTACAACAGGAGATGGTAATTTAGAAAATGTATTACAGACCCCACACTATGGTTTCAAATCGTGCCAATTCCATCATCGGGATTCATATTACATTACCAAGCATAGGGAATTATATAATAATTTTTTCCTTTTTCAAAATTAGGATATAATATTATACTTTAAACCCCCCCTCCCCAAAACAATCCCGTTCTTGACTTTAATGAGAACCGAATGCAAAGCTCACGCAATCAATGCACCCATTTCCCCCAGTTAAAAAAACCCTGCTTTTCTGAAATCTAACCCCCGAAAAAGATGGGGGGGGGGGGGGGGGGGGG
>NW_004797272.1:2545936-2549313 GCF_000002075.1 Aplysia californica | reverse complement strand
GGAGGTTGTTGTCGATATCCTCCTATATTATAAGCAATATCAACAATACATTGCACCGGGTATTCAAAAATGTATACCTTTCTAAGTGTTCTTAAGATGATATTGGCTCAATAAATAACGCTGTGGGTGTAACTTACTAAAATGTTGACCGTATCTCTACCATTTGCCAGAGGGACTGACTTACTTCTGTCCCCCAAAACGCAAAAAAAAATAAATAAAAAAAAATGAATACAAACAACCAAACAAACGCAAACAAAACAAAACAAAACAAAACAAACAACTGTCACAAAAACCTAATCTAAAACAAAAACAAAACAACCAAACAACTCCCCCAAGAAGAACAAACAAGCAAAGCACACAAAAATACAGAAAAAAAAGAAAAAGTGATATACTCGTTTCCCCATAAAGCTTTCTCAATAGGGAAGGTTGTTGCATTACACCATCTTTGTTTCTTCTATTTAGATCTTTTAAAGGAAGAGGAAGGCCACGCAAAAGGTGGATCGAGGGTGTCAAGGAAACCCTAAGAAAACATTACCTCACAACTGAAAGAGCTGCGGAGCTGGCCTACATTAGAAAACTGCATCTCCCCTCGACGCTTAACGCCAACAGAGGATGGAAAAAGAAAAAGAAGAAGATCTACAGTTAGACACATTACCCAATCAGACATGGTATTGGAGACAAGCTGGAAAAAGAAAGAGAGGTAGACCAACAGGAAGTTACAGAGGTGTAATCAGGGATGACTGAAATGAAGTCCTGTAATCATTCGTGGGGAACGCTGACCAAGATGGCCCAAAACAGACAGAGCTGGAGATCCTTTGTTGCTGCTCTAAACGCCAGATGGCGTAATGGGTTAGTAAGTAAGTAAGTAATCAGGGATGAGGCAAATTACTCAGGCTAGATGTGTCAAGAATGGAGGGGGGTGGCCAGGGATAAGAAAGCGTGGCGTCGATTGCTCTCTGCCTTATGTACCTAACATTATCGGGAGAGATAGTGTAAGTAAATAATATGTATGGTTAGCTCATCTGATTTCTTATAGGACAAAGCTTCTTTCCATTTTGATTCAAAAAGCCATTTGGGCGGTTGGGAGGGGGGGGTATTGTCACAAATTACGGCCAATTTTGTTTGCTTGTTCTTTTTGTTGTTGTTAAAGACTGGTCAAGTAGGAGTGCCTGCCTCATTTGGGTAGAAAACACACCATACCTCTCTTCCAGTTTCATCAGATTCATTGATAGGCGGATTGGTGAAGGTTGTCAGTTGGAACATTTATTTTTCTTCCAGTCCATCTCTCTTAAATTCTCGTTATTCAGATTCTTTCTTTTTAACAACCATGATTACCTTAAATTGTGATATTACTGCTGTTTTGATATTTTGAATATTTTACTAAAAAATGCATGTATCTAATCAGCTACGCTCATATCACGTGAGGACAACTGATTTAAAATCTGACAATTCTGTCCTTTTTGTTATCAATCAAGAAAATAATGCGTGCTTGCACAAGCGCCACCAAATGACTCACTGAACATCATTTAATGATACCGTGGCACGACAATGGCAAAGGAGGATTTGCATTTTTGAGCAGTAATGCAAAATGTCACATGTCAGATGACATCACTAATATTAACAAGTAATGTTTATACTCAGCGTATTTTCTGTGGCCTTTTGACATCGCTGTCCGATATTGTCAAGACTGGCGCCGGGCTAACTGGAGTGTTAATATTCCAAAATGAGGGATTGATATTTCTGGCGGAAAAAAAATCGAATTCGAGACAATGTGAACGAAATACGCTTCGTGACGGTAGAAAATAATCTTAAAATTTAAGAAAATGCAAAGGAGAAGGACTGAAAACAGTATTTCTTACTCTACTTTGGTGTATGATTACCACCATGCTATTAACTGCAGGGGTCTACCTTTTCGTCATTTATCTCTTTCTTCATTCTCGTAAGAGTTTATGATACAATATCAGCTTTATATGATTCTAGCTAGTTCACTCCCCAATCAATAAAGCTTGATTGATCTAAAAGGCTTGAACCTGCTCGTCGGGGCTAACCCTGGCTGATTGAGATACAGTGTCCAGGAAGTCACACTGAGATATTTCGCTACCCTGAATTACAAAGTTCTATCTGCTCAGCATCCAGTTTTGAGAACTTTGACGCCAAAAGATTAGAGTATTATAACACGTCAAAGTTTTTTTAAAATGCAATTCTTTCTACATCTTGATAGCGACTTTGAATAAACTCACGATTTTGATAGGGCAGATTGAACATTTGGTTTATGACCTCATGGTCTTAGTAACTCAAAAACAGCCAACAATGTCAGATAGGACTTAGCAATTTTAAGGTCGCGGTTTGATAAACTTACTACCTAACGCGGGAATCAAGCTCACTTCTTCTGTGGGCAGCTTGGAAGAGCCTAATTCAATAATCATGACGTGTCTTTTCGCTGCTTTCCGGACGTGTTAAAAAAACAAACCGCGCTGCCTTCCCGAACAGCTATGAGTTCAATACATGCAGACTGATATACTGTTGCTTGTCGTGTTTCGGAGTTCCACTTATTTCCGTTACACGTATCTGTGTTTTTAATCCCAATTTCACTCTGTCTTTCTGTGACATTTCGTAAACAACTGATAAAGGATAACGGGTTCAGAAAGGTAGGGTGAAGCAGTGGAGCTGGTGTTGATATTGAACAATGCTTGCCAGAATAAAAGCATAAAGCCTCTTTCGACAAAAACATGTTATTTCAGGGGATTAATAGGAACGAGCCAGTTCGTACTAATGCGTGATCATATTATTTTGATGGACAGGATTCGTTGGTAAACTATTATCATCAGAGAAAACCTTTGGCAAATCACCGTCTTTTAAAACGCGCGACTGTTTCCAGCTCTTAGCATTATTATATTGATTATTTTTTTCCTCGATGACTTCGTTGAAACCCACCTGGCTTTTCTTTTGTAACAAAAGGCAACAAATTAACATTTAGAAAAACATGATATGCCATTGGAATAAACACTATAGCAGCAGAAATAATGATTGCAAGGAACCTAACAAACACTCAAAAAGTGTATACTTACAGACACGTAATAGCACACCCCCTTTATAACACACGTACGCGCAAACACGCCAATGTCTAAAAGAAGTAATTCTAAACTAATCTCTTTCCTTGAAAATGCTATGCATGACAACGTACAACAAAGCTAAATACAACGATTTTCTCACTAACCATACAGTTCCCTGTTTTTCAGTTAGTATTAAAAAATGCACTCAGTTTGAACCATCTTTGATACCTAACGACAGTGGAACAAATAGACCCCCGAAAGACGCTGAATAAACCGGGCGGTACCTACCTGGTGTGGTAGAGATACCCTAGATAATAATAATAA
>NW_004797272.1:2542895-2544444 GCF_000002075.1 Aplysia californica | reverse complement strand
GGGCTCTCGTGGTCGAGAGGTTGGGATGTTCACCTATCATTCATAGGTCCCGGGTTCGAATCCAGAAGCGACGAAAGATTTTCCTCTCGAAAATTTTCTCCTTCTACCCCCCTTTTTCTGCTCTCTAACAATGTTTTGTCACTTACTGTCGTCTCCACTTTCTGCCCTCACCTCCTCACCTCTTTTGCAACTTCCTCTGGGCTCTTGATTCTTTCTGCAGCCTTTCTGCAGCTAGTCCTTGGCTCCTTACTGCTGTCTTTCAGCTACACCTCTTGTTTTATGGCAGGTAAGATCTAACACCTAGCCTACTCGGATAAGGGAGAAAAATCTCGGATGTTCCGTGAGCAAGTTGCGCACGTTAAAGGGTGACTCACCGCTGCAGGCAGAAGACTTGAGCTGGATTCCCGTGCCGGCAGTATTTTTATATAGTCTTGTTTTCGTTTACTGTACCTTTCTCTATCTGTCTATTCTGTCTATCCATCTCCCGACTTTCACTTTTCTTCTAAGTGCATTACCATATCTCAGTCACCCCCCCCCTCTAAAAAAAGGAGCTGCAGAGAGTAAAACTAATGTGGCACTGAATATTTCCCGAGACGGACTACTCAGTTTATATCTGGGAAGTTGAATTTTTCACAACCTTGGTGGCCCTGTCAGGGATCGAAGCAGCCCACCTCTTCAATGATCTAAATAGTGTCAATAGGGGCATAGAATGTCAAACATTACATTTGTACCTGGTGGGAAGGACAACAAATACTGGTAACAAGAGCGAGGAAACAAAAAAACTATGAGAAGCTGTTTTTGGGATTTTGCCACCAGACAAATGGTATGCTAATCTCAGTATTCGTTCAAGTCCCACTTGGTTAGAGTGATTACCATATTCAGACATAACACAAATACAACCCCTGCATCCCCCCAAAACCCACCAAAACAAATAACACAAAACAACCAATAACAAAAAACAAAACAAAACCCTAAACCAAACACCACCCCCCCTAAAAAAAAAGAAAATAATACGGCACACTAACGTCTACATGCAGCCAACATCAAAGCAACACATTTTGGTACTGAAGAGACACCCCGTAAAGGGTTCAGCCGGCTAGGAGTCTAATTTGCTGCGAGCCTTACAAATGTTTCTGCACATTGTAAAAAAAAAAAGATCAAAATTACGATCTGATGCCATTAAAAAGTTGATGATTTCGTTGACGACAAATTATTTGGGAAAGGACTGGGTATAAGTTAGTGTGTCGGGGGTTTGGGGGTGGAGGCGAAAGCGTTTAATGGAGGGGGGAGGTGGTGATTGAGAGATGTTAAGGAAGTCAGGAGATAGATAGACAGAATAGACAGATAGAGAAAGGAACAGTAAACGAAAGCAAAACAGAAATCAAAAGAAAAAAAACGAGAAAAGGGAATAAAAGGGAATAAACAAAATGGAGGAGAAACAGAGTGAAAGAGAGAAACAGAAAAAGTGAAAGAGAGGAACAGAAAAAGTGAAAGAGAGAAACAGAAAGACAGACAGAGAGAGAGATAGAGAGAGAGAGAGAGAGAGAGA
>NW_004797272.1:2539787-2542205 GCF_000002075.1 Aplysia californica | reverse complement strand
GTAGAAGTACTGCTTGGTGCAAAACATAATGTGTGCAACTGTCCCACAGCGAGTGGCCACTGCGACTTCGTACCTGTCTTTTTCCATGAGGTTATGTCCTACAGAAAAAGCTCTCAGACTATGGGGTAACTGCTGTTTTTTTAAAACTACATAATGAGTTTAGCTTGGTTGTTATGATATGGTACGTGTTACTAGCCAAATATATTAGTCCTAATTGACAGGAAACATAGTGCCATAATTAGTTCCGAGTAACCTGTCATGTTAGTCATATTACTATGTTGCTAAAACTGACAGTGGACGAGGTATTTGTATATCAACTCAACCTTTGTGCAGGTTTTCAGTGTCTCTAAAAAGTGAAGCACTATGTAAATCAATAAATTCATCTGACGATGATCTCTTTTTGCTTGATACGAATTCTATTTTTGTACAATAATGCTTTGATAATTTATATCGAAACCCCAATTTCGACACTCTCTACTTCGAACTTTCGTTGAATTGGGTCCAGGACCCACCGAATCAACAGGGTAGAAGACGAGCATTTTACGAGATTACCACCTAGGAGAGCTCCATTGAAAGCATTGTCCCTTGTGAATCCAAGAGGCACGGACAACTGTGTAGAGAAAGGGGTGGGGCGTGGAATGAGCTGCCTGGAGGATATTGGCCTCTTTCAGAGCAACGACGGAGTCCATTCTTCTGGGAGGCAGAATTCATCAATCCTCCACCCGAGCCAAGGGAGGCAACTGCCTGGACTAATCAGGCAGCTCTGGCATGTGTGATTGGATTATTCAGATTAACGGAGAATGATAAAGAAGCCTGTGAAAACGCCCCTCCTGACTTGATCTTTAGACACGTGCAAATATAATATATCCTCACCAGTGTACAACTAAGTACAATGGTCGATGCCCTGGTTTTGTTGTATATTATTAATGGCAACTGTAATGGTTTAAACCTCTTCCTCTTTCACCGGTATCTATGGCGGAGCACTTATGCGCTTTGCTGTCGCACGCAGAAGGCATGAGTTCGATTCCCAAGTGGGGAGGATTTCTATTGATTATCCTTCTGCTGAGACGTTGTATCCTTCTCAGTCCGGGTTGGCCCTGATAGGTGGGGTCGAAGTCTGCCTCTTAAATGATCGAAGTTGTATCGTTGGGAGCGTAAAACCTCTACATTTACATTCTTTACTCTTCCTTTCAACACTGCTAGGCTATTTTAGGGGTAGGAACTCCGAATTGAAATTCAGCTTCAGATAGCAGCGGGTTAGGTAGGTAGAGAGTCTTGAAAACTTCTCCGAACAACCCGCATTACCCCCTCCAATGACGAAGCGGACACCCATGTTCGATCAGCAGCAGACCAAAAGCCATGTTGCAGCTCATTTCGAACCTGTAATACAAAAACCAGAAACACGAATTTGAACATTTCTTAGTTTGTAGTACGTTGTTGCCTGCCTTTTACAAGTTTCGGATAAGAATGTTATACGCCTTTTTAAAGTGTCTCAAAATAGCTCGTCAAGAGGCATTGTTTAATAGCCAGAATATGCGTCATCAATGAGTAAAAGAACAGATACGTTGTTTGCGGGATTTTGATTCAGTCCTCACCGAAAGATTCAAAACTTTTTATTTTTCCCCGACTTTTACCAGTGCTCTCAAACACCGGTTTTGAGCTATTACTAAAGAACGTTGAGACGATTGTAATGTGCATAGATCTTGCTGTTGAGCGGGGATATGTCCTTGCCAATACTATTTATTATGTGGTTGCCGCATCTTAAAATAGCGATTTGGAGTTCGAACTGGGTTCTTCCATGTCTAGCCCGGCCCAATACCAAGGATGCAAACATGTCCCACGCATGTGAGGTAGACAAAGTTTTATGTTCCATTCAAACCAGAAACGTTATACAGAATCATGGTTCTGATATCGGTCTTCATTTAAAATACTACAAAGCTAAGGAGATGGAGGATAAGGAAGCTTCTTTAGAGTGGCTTATTGTGCATTTGAACTCAAACCAACAGCATATATCTTCATTATGATCCCATTACGTCTAGCCAATAGCCTTGTCACCATTTCTTTTCTTTCTTGCAATGACCTGGTTCTCACTAAATGGGAATAATAACGCATCTTGTTGGAAAGGACTTTATTTATGAGCCCTCCGAAGTGAATTAATAAATATATGAAGAAAGGATGGATGGATGGATGCATGAACGAATGACAGAATGAATGAATGAATGAATGAACCTGATCGCTGACGAGAAAATCTACATAATCATGTTCATGGGTTGACAATAAGTTTATCAGTCAATTTTCTCGTTGTCTGTCTGTCTATTTGTCTGTCTATCTGTCTGTCTGTCTGTCTGTCTGTCTGTCTGTCTGTCTATCTGTCTGTCTGACTGACTGTCTCTCTCCCCCTCTCTCTCTCTCTCGCCC
>NW_004797272.1:2533652-2539392 GCF_000002075.1 Aplysia californica | reverse complement strand
ACACACACACACACACACACACACACACACACACACACACACACACACACAAAGCCCCTACTGCACACTGCAGAAGGAAAACAGTCAAAATATTCCTCTTCACTGCTGAATACCATTTTCTCTGCCCCTCTCTTGTGAAAACAAGCAGCCTTGTCGACACTGGTACAAAAGGCTTGTTTGTTCTCAATCGCTTTCATATTGATTTGCCACTTGTTCAGATTTTCACCCTTCCCCGTTCAGCAGGTGGATTTTATTGTAATTCCTTTTCTTTCTTTTGAACAAAGATGGTACACACACCTTCGAAGAATGATTGTTCTTGTTTAAACGAAATGCATCGAAACTTGATCAACTGTCATCTCTATCCGCAGAGTCATCATAATTTATAACATTAAAACATGGGTAACCTCTACCATGTGTATCAGAACGTGGTGGAATCAGGCGCTTGTCAGTTTTCAGGAATACGGAGGTACTGGTATAATCATATAGCTGATATTGATATAATCTTACAGCTTGCCTCGCTCTTGGGGAAGAAAATACGCGACTATCTGGAAAAGAAGTCGAGATATTTGTGATTGAAAGTGATGGGAGTCGCCTTGTGTCAAAGGTTATCAGAGCGAGAAAATGATCACCAAATTTGGATGTCTTTCAGCAAAGTACATAACAAGATAGTTCACTCGGCCAAAAATGTGTCCGAGGAAGTCCGCGCATTGGTTCAGACGGCGCTGTAGTCTTTGTTTTGAAGCTCTCCTTCCTTTCTCCAAAAGAAGAATAGAAATACCCAAAGAGGTTGTAATAGAACTAGAGGTGGCAGGTCAGCCTTAGTGCTGCTACCATAATGACAGTAGATGGTACTACCTTCAGCTGTTCCTACTGCCTTGCAGGTGCATACGGGAGTATGCCAGGTTAAGGGAGTAAACCTTAAACAAATCCGGAGGGAGGGCCCCTAAGGCAGTCGACAGGGAGGAACGATCCGAACTATCTTCTGGCAGCCCCTGCAACTTTACTGGTTCCAAATGTCTCTCCTTTGGACTAAATCAGCTAAGTCGAGAGGGGGTTCGTGCAAATTGGACAAGGCACTTTCTCCATGTAGTCAGGCCCAGGCATTTAGCTCAGTCAAGATTTCAAGATTTCTGGGAGGACGCTGCAAAAGAGCAAATACAGCGGATCAGACCCACAGCTCAACCACAGCTACAACAGTATTTATATGATTATGGAGAGGACACTTCATCGTTGTTGTGACGAGCAAGGGAAAAAACACTAGAGGTGGCAGTTTACGGGTTATAAGACATCCTTATTTGGCGAAACAGGATGTTGCCACGGGTCATCTTTGACGATGGGAGTGACTATTCAGTCACACTGATCAGGGCGTCTTAAACTGGGCAGCCCCCAGTCAGTAAGGTGCTGATCCAGCATCAGGCAAAAAAAAAAGAGTAAAATTAACCCCATGGAAACTGGGGACCTTACAATGACAACCGGAATGGACACTAGAAACCTGGAAAAAACAGAGGACACCAGAAAGACAGCAATCATAGACAGGGAGCTCACACGACTCAATGTAGACATCACTGCCCTGCAAGAGACAAGACTTGCTACCTCTGGTACCACCAGGGAAAGAAACTACACATTCTTTTGGAGGGTTCTTGGGGAATATGAGAGGAGAATCTATGGTGTAGGCTTTGCAGTACACAACAGATTGCTGTACAGGATCAGCACCCCCCAAGGTATATCCGAACGTATCACTGTCATGGAAATGGAAACCAAAACTGGAAAGGCTCACTTCATCAGCGCCTACGCCCCAACCCTAACAATAGAAAATGAGAAAAAATACCAGTTTTACGAGGAACTTCAGGATGCAATCAACAACGCCCCAAAAGCAGACCAACTGTTTCTCATGGGCGACTTCAATGCAAGAGTGGGTACTGAAAACAAAGTATGACCCACCTGCCTTGGACCTTTTGGGCAGGGAAAAATTAACGAGAATGGTCAGAGACTCTTAGAATTCTGCACAAATAACAACCTTTGCATCACTAACACCTTCTACAGTGGCAAGGACAGACACAAGGTTTCTTGGTGCCATCCAAGATCAGGCCATTGGCACCAAATTGACTTCATCATCGTCAGAAAGAAAGATGCCAACATGGTAAAGCAAACACGATCCTTCTACAGTGCAGACTGCAACACAGACCACCTTTTAGTTATAGCTAAGGCAAAGATAGTCACAAAGAAAACCCCAAGAGCTGAAAAACAAAAGAAACATAAGATCAACATAAGAAATACCAAAGACCCAGCGTTAAAGGCAAAATTTCAAGAACGTGTTAAAGAAGAGCTCCAACGTCTAGATAGCTTATCCCCAGACAACATGTGGAATAGCATGAGATCAACAATTTATAATTCTGCGTCGATTACTTTTGGAATAGAAAGACCTTACAAGGAGGACTTGGTTGAGGCCAGTGCATCAACACTCGCAACTCTACTCCAGAAAAAGCGTAAGATCCTGATAGAACACAACACAAAACCAACTGAGAGTACAAGGCAACAACTACGTGCTGCTAAATCCAACCTTCAAAGAGAAACCAGAAAGTGTGCTAATCAGTTCTGGGACAAGTTATGCTCAGAAATTCATGAGGCCAGCGATACAGGTAATATCCGGAAAATGTATGAAAACATCAGAGTTGCTATTGGACCTACAGCAAACAAAGTAGCACCTCTAAAGTCTGCGACAGGTGAACAGCTGACAGACAAGAAGAAACAAATGGAAAGATGGGTGGAACATTTTTCAGACTTATACTCAGAGGAGCGACATGTTGATAGACAGCTACATGAGGCCATTCCTCAGCTCTCCGAAATGTCAGAACTTGATACAACACCAACAGAAGAAGAACTCTCCTCTGCAATCGATGAACTCACTTGCAGAAAAGCAGCAGGAAATGACAATATACCTGCTGAAGTGCTGAAAGAGAACAAAGAGACCCTCCTCCCATATCTCTACAAGCTACTAACGACTTGTTAGCTGAAAGCAGACATTCCACATGGCTTGAGAGATGCCAAAATCACCACACTTTACGGAAACCAAGGGGACAAAGGAGATTGTAACAACTACAGAGGTATCTCACTGTTAAGCATCACTGGAAAAGTTTTCGCTAGGATTATCCTGAAGCGACTTCAGAAACTAGCAGAAAGAGTCCTACCAGAGAGCCAATGCGGTTTCAGATCAAACCGCTCAACAATGGACATGATCTTTTCTATTCGTCAGCTACAAGAAAAATGCAGGCAACAACGACTGCCATTACATACTGCGTTCGTCGATCTGACAAAGGATTTTGATACAGTCAGTAGATCAGGACTGTACATGGTGCTTGGAAAAATTGGCTGTCCCCCAATACTGCTACATCTCATCATCTCATTCCACGAAGACATGAAGGCCACCATTCAGTTTGACGGTTCTACATCAAACAGTTTCAACATCAATAGCGGAGTAAAGCAAGGTTGTGTCTTAGCACCAACCCTTTTTAGCACTTATTTTGCTGTCTTACTGCAACACGCATTCAAAGAGTCACTCACCAGGGGATGTCTTCCTCCACTGGAGAACTAATGGGTCGCTCTTCAATCTTGCTCGACTCAAGGCCAAGACTGAGATCAACAAAACAACAGTACGAGACTTTCTCTTCGCCGATGATGCTGCTCTTGTTGCTCACAGTGAATCAACCCTACAAACAACAATGGACCGGCTATCAACAGCATGCAAGGTCTTTAGCTTGGTCATCAGTGTTAAGAAAACAGTCATCCTTACCCAAGAAGGTGCAGAGCAGAGCCATGTATGGCTGAACGACAATGAACCTAAGACAGTGGACAAGTTCTGTTACCTGGGGTCTATCATCAGCTCTACAACATCTCTTGATTATGAGATCAACATCAGGATAGGGAAAGCAGCAACAACTTTTGGAAGGCTGACAAAACGAGCATGGGAAAACAAAAGATTAACCATCAAAACAAAGATCAAGATTTACGAAGCATGTGTCCTCAGCACACTCCTTTATGGATCTGAAACATGGACCTTGTACAGCAGACAAGAAAAGTGCCTCGACATTTTCCATCTCAGATGCTGCCGCAAGATCTTAGGCATTTCGTGGCGCGACAAGGTTACAAATGTTGAAGTGTTGGCACGGGCAAACTTCCAGAGCATGACACCTATCCTGTGTTTAAAAAGATTGAGATGGCTTGGCCATGTCAACAGAATGGATGATAACCGGATTCCGAAGCAACTTTTCCCAGGGAAAGAGACAAAGAGGAAGACCAAAATTGAGGTACAAAGACACCTGCAAAAATGGCTTATCTAAGGTTGGAGTAGATGTTAACATCTTGGAAGAAATAGCTGAGGACCGGAAAACATAGAGGAAAATGATAAACGAAAGAACTAAAATGCTAGAGAACAGCCTTAGAAACAACCAGGCTGAGAAGCGCCAACGACGAAAGGAAAACAGCGGAAATACAGAGCTTCGATCTACGACACTGACATGCAAGCACTGCGACAGAATCTGCGCTTCCAACATAGGAAGAATTAGCCATGAAAGAAGCTGCATGAAGACAACCTTGAGAACATCTTAAGCTAAATCGACTGTCTGCATAGACGAAAAGAGCCATATAGAGGTGGCAGCTGTGACGTCACTCACGTAAACTCACTATGGCTGTGCGGCCCCACTCAGCTCACGTTGTCGCCATTTTTGAGAGGATTAGAAACAGCACGGTCACGCTGCACGTCCCTTGCAACGCCTAGGTTTTCATAGAGCTTGAAACTCAGCTCAGTTTTATTTTAAGTTTTATTTTTGTTTGCTGTTGTTGTTTAATCATATAACATACACGCGTACACAATACCGCACCTGTTGACAGATTGTGGGGGAAATATAAATGCACTTAAATATGGGTTTCAAATGAACAGAAGGATATGATCTGAGGCATTGTTTGTTTTTCCCTGGTGTTTTTTTTATATTAGCAAGTGATCATCAAGTCTATCTCATTCATTCTTTTTTCTGAATCTTACTCACCCAAATGGTCTCAGCATGTAAAAGGCCTATTTGCATTGTTTTTGAGATTATCTGGTTTATTTAAAGGTCCCCAAAATCCCTATGAGTAGATTTTAGCGATAGGCAAATCACATGAAAAAGAAATCAACATCAAAAGACTTCGCAGAATATCTTTAACTTTAATCCGTGATTGAAAAGTGTGGCTGAGCACCGACTGGCCTTTTGGTCTTCTCCAGAACGGCGGCGCGCCCCTCAAGTTTGACACACGTGACGTCATAACTAAGACCTCTAGTTCTATTGACAACCTCTTTGAGGAATACCACAGTTTGTTTGTTTCGTTTTTATTGTTTTTCAAACAAGTAGGGTAACTGTTCGCAAAGTCCGCACTTTCCCGAAGAGGGTGCCACCGGATTTGAGGACACTTTTTTAATTGGCTCAAAGAGAGGAGTGAACTATCTTGTTATGTACTATCTTTGCTTTCAAAGCTGTAGTGTCCTCGAATACTGCCCATTTACATTATTTGTGCTTTTCCACAATCTTTTTCCCCCCTGTAAAATGCATGCAGGAATGTGTTTTTACCTGAACGTAAAAGGTTTTTGGCGCACATAAAAAAAAAAATCGATGACGATCGCCAAAGGACAGATCAAATTTTCTTAGATTTGATTATTTTGACAAGTCCCTGATTTCACCACGAAACGACTCATGTACACACACACACA
>NW_004797272.1:2532801-2533515 GCF_000002075.1 Aplysia californica | reverse complement strand
ACACACACACACACAACAGCACAGGGTATCATGGACTTTCATTGCCAAAATTCAAAGACAATGTTTATGTATTTGACTTTGTTCCAATGTCGGTTATAACACACACTCCCAATGGGAGACTCATTCATGCAGCAGCAAATGACAACGCAGTTTCATTTATATTTGGGTGATGGGCGGACACAAACACTGTCAGTCGCATAAATGGTTGTGACAAAAGCAAAAGGCTAGACAATGATACCGGGTAAAAGCAATAAAAAAGAAAAAAATTATTGAGCACCCGTCGCGTATTCATCGAAGAGGGAATGGGAAATAGAAATCGAATTGAGTTTTTGGTTTTCGTTTGGGGAATTAGATGATAACAGTTAGTCATGAAATAGCAATGTAGAAAATGAATTGTAGGATCAGACAAAGCCGCTGGGATTCAGGAATCAAACAATGACATTGAATGAAAAAGAAGAAATTATTTTCTTATTTAATTTTAGTTTCGGCTTTTCATATGCTTCGGGTCACCTCGTACTTGTAAAAGTGGGTGGCTGGCAGGTGCTCTGGAGTGGTTTGCTCCTTTTTTATCAACACTTATCGTCATTACCTCTTATTCTTCTTTTCTCGTGTTTGCTACTCTCTTGTAGCACCTCCAATATTCGGCACTGATATGAACTAATTGTGTGGCAAGTGCGTAAAACGTTTAGTTAAACAATACTTGTAAAGACCAGG
>NW_004797272.1:2530378-2531782 GCF_000002075.1 Aplysia californica | reverse complement strand
AGGGGGGAGGAAGGCGACGTAGTGTGTATCAATCCCTCTTTTTCCCAAATAGATTTCGATTATTTAAGAGACACCATCTTAAAACGTCCATCAGCAATACGGCTAGGCCTGTATTGGAGAACTCTGGAACCGCTTACAAAATCCTATGGGATTCTGCAGGGGTCGGATCCAGGACTCTCGAATTACGGAGCGAGTGTCTTAATCAATACACCACGCCCGCTGACCCTGCTTCCACATCCACGCGAAGACGTTCATGTGAGTTATTTCCTTAATGGACGAATCGCACCTCCTGCTGACGAGCGAGCAGTGGGTTTATTTACCCACCCCCTTTATTTCCCTCCCTGTAATCTACGAAAAGGAAAGAACTATTTTTTGGGGGGGAGGGGGCAGGGATTCGTATCCCCCCAAAAAAAAACCCCCCAACAAAAAACCAAAAACAAAACAAAGAAACAAAAACAAAATAAAAACCAAAACAACAACAACAACAATAACAACAACAACAACCCAACAACAAATTAAAAAAAACCAAAACTAATTAATTTCGAATTTTGCCCGGGTGGTGGCCGAAGCCTACTCTTATCAATTTTTGGACCACCAAGGGATCTTTAATGTGCGCATCTTGCACCCAGGACCTCTGAGATTTTTCGCTCTTTTCCGAGAAGGCTAGGTGCTAGATCTTACCTACCCTAAACTCAGGGGTCTGTCTGAAAGACAGCAGTAAGAAGAAGCCAAGGAGGAACAGTAGAAAAGCAGCAGAAAGAGTCAGGGCCCAGAGGAGGGGGCAAAGGGGGAAAGCGGTGGGGGCAGAAATTGGAGATGAAAGCAGACGACAGAACATGGTCACAGAGCAGGAAAGGAGGTGAAAGGAGAAAATTATTTAGAGAAGAAAACTTTCCGTCGCTGTCAGGTCTCGAAACCGGGACCCATTGAATGAGAGTCAGACCACGAGAGCCCCCCCCCCCCTTTTTCCTCCCTGGAATCCACGCAAGGGGAAGACGTGATTGGTCTCTTTATGGGAGGGGTAAGGGTTAGTAAGGCCTTGCTTAGTCTTTTACTGAGTACTGTTGTCTCTTCTTCAAGAGCCACGATGATCATATCTGTGAATTATCTTTAAAATTCTTTCGAGCTTTTTTGGGGGGTTTACGCAGGGGGCTTTACCCACTTCACTACATCCTTCTTTAACAGAAATGGAGGCAGGATAACAGAATGTTCAAAACGCTCCCCAAAAGGTTTTAAAGATCCCCAGCGAATGTTCTATCGTCTCCCCCCAACCCCCACCCCCCAAAACAACAAAAACAACAACAATAAACAAACAAAAACAAAACAAAACCAAATAACAACAAAGAAACCAAACGAACACACACACACACACACACACACACACACACACACACACACACACAA
>NW_004797272.1:2525905-2529331 GCF_000002075.1 Aplysia californica | reverse complement strand
CACACACACACACACACACACACACACACACACACACACGCAATGTACTTTGGAACAAACAATAACACATGATAATACATTTGTAAATACAAAAAACCCAAGAGAAACAAACAACATACACACGCGAATAAACACACCCGCTGCTAATACATCAGTATATCTATTACTTTTGGAAGTAATTTGTTTCTAGCTTTTGAGCAGAAGTTGGAGAAATAGATCTAGCTTACAAATTGGGAAATCATATTTCTAGAAACACATAATAAACATAATAAACATCGCTTACACAAGGAATGGATGGTCAAAAAGCCCAAAGTCTTGCCATTTTCCCAGCATGCTTTAGACCTTAAAACTGGCCTCTGTTTCGCTTTTGGGTTTGGGGTGGGTAAATGTTTTCTGAACATAGAGCGGGGGCTCTCGTGGTCTAGAGGTTACGGTGTTCTCCTTTCATTCACTAGGTCTGGGTTTGAAATCTGACAGTTACGGAACATTTTCTTATCTAAATTTTTCTCCTTTCACCTCCTTTTCTGCCCTCTAACCATTTACCAACCAACCATGTTCTGTCGTCTGCTTTCGTTTCCACTTTCTCCACCCCCCCCCTCCTTTTTGCCCTCTCCTCTGGGCTCCTGACTATTTCTGCAGTCTTTATACTGCTGCTCCTTGACCCCTTCAGCCACACCTTTGACCTTAGGGTAGGTAAGATCTAACGCCTAGCTTTCTCGGACAGGGGGAAAAAACTCGGAGGTCCCGAGTGCAAGTTGCTCACGTTAAAGATCCCTTCGTGATCCAAAATCGATAAGAGTAGGCTTCGGCCGCAACCCTGGCAGAATTCAAAATTAATTCCTACCAAACTTAAAAGTGTACCACGCGCTCATATTATGACTTTATGTAGTTGTGAACGCCGTAAAACACTTACCCAATCAAACCAAAATTAGAGTACATTAAAAAAAGTTTTTGTATCATGGAAGAAACATTACATTTTCTATTCACACACAAAAGCCCAATAGTACTTAAAATAATAATTAAGAAATTGTTCTTTATGTCCTAGTTGGAATAGTCCATATTCGTAACAACGTGCACGTATTTTTTGTCGGCTGGAACCTCCTCCCCCCCCCCCATCCCTCACACACACACACAAACCACCGAAGCTTTAATTTCATGAATTGTCCGTGAACTGTTTCCAACGTAGTACGCGAGCATATATTATCATTAAAATTTGATTACTTTTGTCTCTTGCACTCCCAGGAGTTTTCAATTTTCAATTGACAAAACGCAAATTTGAGCAAGCGCTTCATACTCTGAATATCAATGGAGCGATGGAACTGTGTCATTGCTCTAGAGAAGGTTTACTTCGGGGAGAACCCCCTTTCTAGAAAATTTGTTTTGTTTTCTGAATGGTTCTAGGAGTCCTAATAAAAACACAAATTGCTGAAGCTAACACACTTTACTGGATGAGGTTTTGAGAAAATTATCAGAAGTTCCCCCTGAAAACAGTTTTTACAGGTTCAGACATAACATGCTGTAACCGATCTGGCTACTCTAAGATAAAAATGCAATTTGCTCTGGAAAATTAGCAAAAAGCAAAAATGTGTAACGCATTTTCTCAAAGCTTGAGCTTTCGTTGAATTGTCGAATGTTTGTCGAAAATGTTGATTATTATTGCACGTTAATCCCACGGTTTACAAGTTGACAAAAACACATAGATACATTGCTTTTGACATATGGTGAAAATCTAACCGACTGGGACAAACCCCAATTAAATTGCTATTTACAATTCTGTGCAAAGACGATACCGATAAAAACAAAGGAATCGTCTTGGCCAAGAAAAAAGTGTTACAATCCTTAATGGACCTTTTCCAGCATGCTTATGGGTTAATTTCATCTTCAACACAGAATTTATATATATATATATTTTGCTCGAATACCAATCACATTGAGAATTTTTAAGGTCATCCATCTTATCAGTGTATTTGCAAAACATGTATTCAAAGAGAACTCTATGTGGTTGATAGTTAAAAGATTTCCCAACCTATATAGTGAATTTTTAGGTAAGTAGGTAATTGTTCTATTCATTGGTTAAAGCTACTAGCCCTCATCACATAAAACACAGACATTTTACAGAAGACCCTTCCGTGAAATAGCATACATATTTAATAGCGAGTCTGTAGAAACTATATGAAACTGAAGAGCCGCTAATAAGTAACGGCATGCAAGTTCCAGCTGACAATTAGTAGCTGCAGATCCACTATAGACCACGCACTTCAGTTCTAGAATCTGCTCCGTGTAGGAACAAGTGCCAAGTTTGTCTTGGCTCAACCCTATCCGTACGCCCAGAGGTCATTTTATAACCCCGGGGTTGTATTCTTAACATTTTAGAATACTTCTAGATCTAGTTCGAAGATCTCTTTAAAACTTTCAGTATTTCTCAAAAATCATTTTGACAGACTGCTATGCAAAGTCCGAGGATCGGATTATTGAGTAATTTCCTCATTTGAACGTGGTGGCACAGAGTTCCCCACATCATACGCATACGATAGTAAAACATGACGTGCGGGTAGGGTTAAGCGTGTGCCTCAGACAGACAGTCGGACAGGAGATAAGGTTCTCTGTCTAGAATCTCGAAAGGTGTATAGGTCACACAGGTGGTCATGGAAGCAAATTCCTTACTGTATCGGTTGTGTGCTTCTTCTATACTACTGTCAGTTTTTTTTTCTTTTGTGTCATTCATTGTGCAGACAATGCTGTCTTAGAATGAAACCAAGGCATAGAACCCCCCCCCCCTCCCCCTGAAGAGAAAAGAATAAGAGGTGCAATTCCTGAATTTACAGCCAACCTCCGACAGGTCGATTAAGCGGAGAGCAGGGAAAACTGTCTTAATTACCAAAGTTCAAGAAAGCCTTTCAATGGGGATTCGAACCAGGACCGTCCGAGTCATAGCCCAACATGATGCTAAGTTGAGATTTGATGCACCGTAAATGGAAACGGATTACTTGTAACTAATTTTGATTTATCCCCAGAATGGAATGTTAGACCTGGATGGTAGGCCCCTACCTTTCTTTCTACCCTGCAAAGAGAAGGCTATTTGTGTCAAGATCACGACATAAATGACAGTCTGCTTGGATAAATAACTATACAACTGTGACAGTAAGTAGTATTAGGGGATTCATTTCACATATCATGTTTTACCATCTGTAAGGTCCAGACAAGAATTTTGCTCCCATGCCAGTCAGAAAAAGTGACAAACTCTTCTAGTCTCCCCCCCTCCCCACCGAAAAAAGTTATACTTGTATCTGTCTGTCTGTCTGTCTATCTGTCTGTCTGTCTGTCTGTCTGTCTGTCCATCTGTCTATTTCTTTCTCTTTCTTACCCTCCCCACTCTGTCTGTCTGTCTGTCTGTCTGTCTGTTTGTCTGTCTGTCTGTCTGTCTGT
>NW_004797272.1:2522333-2525384 GCF_000002075.1 Aplysia californica | reverse complement strand
CACACACACACACACACACACATACACACACACACACACACACACACACACACTTTTTAACTTGAAGAGTTTTTAGAATTTCATAAAACAGTTTCATATATTGTTGGAAGGTGGGATGTGGTGTGAGTGTGGGTAATGGGTGCGATTGTAGGAAACTGTGGTGTTGATGATGAAGGAGATGAAGTTTACCAAAAATAAAAAAAAGATGATAAGAATTCTTTTTCTCTCGTTTTTTAAGGGAGGGGTAATTTGAAAGGATATAGGTGGGTGTGAGGTAAGTGGGCCTGGCATGGAGGTGGAGGTGGGGTGCGGGGTGGGTGGGGGAAGGGGAGGTTGTCGTATGATGTTGCCGTACTTTCTTGATTTGAGCCCAAGAAAAAGAAACGAGTTCACTTGATTACAAACAAGGTGGCAGACACGTACGAAAACAACGATCCTCATTGAAGATTAAAAAAAAAAGAAAAAAGAAATTCAAGCAACAAGATCCATCCTTTCTTTTCTGTTTGCACCTTCGTTCCTATTTCAAATTCTCCTCTGCTGTGTCCTCTTATCCACGAGTAAACACGGCGTTTGTGGGATTATTATTATTTTTTTGATAAGTGTTTTACGGCACTCGCAACTAGCTGCATAATATTAAGGTCATAGAAGCGCGCGGGACACACCAACCATTTTCAATTGGTAGGACATTTTGAATTTTGCTCGGGTGGCGTCCAAAGCCTATTCTTATCAATTTTGGACCCCGAAGGGATCTTTAACGTGCGCAACTTGCACACTGGACCTACGAGATTTTTTGCCATTGTCTGAGAAAGCTAGGTGTATATCTTTTCTACCAGAAGATCAGAGGTGTGGCTTAAAGACAGAAGTAAGAAGGAGCCAAGGAGTAGAGGTAGAAAGGCTGAAGAAAGAGTCAAGAGCCCAGAGGAGGGGGCTCAAAGGAGGTGAGGGAGTAGTCGTATGATGTTGCTATACATTCTTGATTTCAGCCCAAGAAAAAGAAACGAGTTCACTTGATTACAAACAAGGTGGCAGACACGTACGAAAACAACAATCCTCCTTGAAGATAAAAAAAAGAAAAAAGAAATTCAAGCAACAAGATCCATCCTTTCTTTTCTATTTGCACCTTCGTTCCTATTTCAAATTCTCCTCTGCTGTGTCCTCTTACCCACCAGTAAACACGGCGTTTGTGGGAGTTTACGCACAGGAGAAAGAACAACAAATAATAAAAGAACAGGACAAAAATGTTGGCACAGTAATGCCTTTGGGGCGATTTACTAAGAAAGAAGACGACCAGCGGCATGGAAAAAAGTACAAGCACCAACAAAAAAAAGAAAAAAAAAAGAAATAGTCTACTTAGGGCGGGTTCTAACTACCTGCAAGAAATACAGGGATAATTGATGCTGCGACTTGCTTTATTCAGAGCGATCTTGTACTTATTATTACTGCTACTTCTACTCTCTCTTGATCTCTCTCATTTCTCTCTCTCTTTCTCTCTCTCTTTCTCTCTCTCTTTCTCTCACTTTCTTTATCTGTCTGTCTGTCTGTCTGTCTGTCTGTCTGTCTGTCTGTCTGTCTGTCTGTCTCCCTCCCTCTCTCTATCTGTGTATCTATTCCCCCTCGTCCGTCCCTCTTTCTGCCTCTTTCCCTCATCTTCTTTATCTGTCTGTCTATTTCAACCCCCTCCCTCTCTATCTCTTAGTAAACTCACAGAGCTGCGCATGAATGGCGTTCCGTGCACTCACTCAAACACATAGGCTCAAGTCACGTTTGGTTGCACTTTCACAGACACACGCATGAGCTCCAGCTCAAAAAACACACACACACACACACACTCTCTCTCTCTCTCTCTCTCACACACACACACACACACACACACTCACTCACACACACACACACTCACACACACACTCACCCACACACACACACACACACACACACACTCTCTCTCTCTCTCTATGTCTCTCTCACACACATACACACATTCACTCACATACACACACATACAAGCTCTCCCTCCCTTTCTCTCTCTCCCTCCACTCCCATCTCTCTCTCTCTCTTATAACATTCACACACACACACACACACACACACACACACACACACACACACACACACACACACACACACACACACACACACACACACATATTATAAGCTCTCCCTCCCTTTTTCTCTCTCTTCACCCCATCTCTCTCTCCCCCCTCCCCCCCCTCTCTCTCTCTCTCTCCAAAGAGAGATATATGCAGACATACAGACACTTGCAAGAGATTAAACTTATTTTAGTAAATAAAAGAGCTCCCCAAAAACCTCTTAAATTCAAAGGCAGGTTCACAATATAAAAATCCAATGTTGCAATTTGCTTCAAAAGCTCCTCTAAACAATTTCCACTTTACTATCGATGCCAAGCTTACCACGTCACACCAGTTCCTTTTTTTGGCAAAAAAGAAAAAAAAAAGGGGGGGGGGACTGACGTCAAATTAAATATCTATCTGAGGTTGGAAAAGCTAAAACCTAAAATAAAATCAAGAGGTTCTGAGCACCCAGAAGATGTATTCAAGACGCAGAAAACAGTGAACCATCAACAAAGAAGAACTGAATAAAAAATCCTTCAGTTCTTGGAGAAAAGAGGCTCGATTCCTATTCCTCTCGTTTATCTACCAAAAGAATTATAATACACTTACTAAAGACAGTAATCACTAATTGATAGTGAGGTGCTTAAAGGCTTTAATTTTTAGTATTTCTATTGACAAATTTTGATTTTATAGACACGCGCCTAAAACAGGTATGGCCCCCACCTTTGTTTGAACTAAAAGAAACAAAGTTAAAACAGAACGAATCAAAAAACAAACAAACCACCCAAGCCCCGAAAAAAAGTAAAAGAACTTACATTAGTATGATTTCGACATCAGTTCATCCACTTTGCTCTTACATCTACCCTTAGAATCCATTTGTATACATGACCCTTTATACTGTTAGCGAAAAGAATCTTTACGGGACAAAAAAAGAAGCATTAGCTTATCTCGGATGATAGAAGAGAGGCGCTCCTTGTTTACA
>NW_004797272.1:2512333-2517333 GCF_000002075.1 Aplysia californica | reverse complement strand
GAGAGCAGGAAAGGAGGTGAAAGGAAAAGATTTTAGAGAAGAAAATGTTCCGTTGCTATCAGGTTTCGAACCTGAGACCGATTGAATGGGAGGCAAACACCCCACTTCTAGACCATGACAGCCCTCTTGAGCTTCTGATCCCCTTGTTACTATGGTTAAATCACTTTTCAACAGTCGACGGTTACT
Organism: Aplysia californica; assembly: GCF_000002075.1. Classification (NCBI taxonomy): domain Eukaryota; kingdom Metazoa; phylum Mollusca; class Gastropoda; order Aplysiida; family Aplysiidae; genus Aplysia; species Aplysia californica. The sequence continues at coordinate 2,517,147 of NW_004797272.1, read as the reverse complement.
TAAGAGGTTGGACCTTGGAAGTAAACGTCAATATCCGATATGACCGAGTTATGTGGATAGAGATCCTTAAAAAAACCGAACTTTCTTATCAATCCAATCTTAAAAAAGGCACTACTAGGGATTCGAACAGGGTTCTTCCTTCTGTAGCTCAGCAAGATACCAAATGGGCCAAAATGAAAGAATTTAGATACTAACCTGACAATCTTAATTTAATTTAGGTTGATTTCCACAATGTTGACCACCATTTCAACCTCGTTTTCTAGTATACATTTTATTCTACCGTAACTAGATTTATCATCATCGTCATCATCGTCATGTAGGATATAGCAGAACAAAACATAAAATAAAAAAGACTTGGATTTTTTTAAGGAGGCTGTTATGGTTCATGTTACTAAAATAATATGACTCAACATCAGGGGCATTACTAGAAACAATGAAAAACAACAGTAAAAACGACAATAATAACAACAACAACAGCAACAATAAAAGTCACAGCAACCATGATAGCATCATCATCATCCTCATCATTGTCATTAACATCATCATCATTATCATCATCATCTCATTACCAGTGAGACTCGTCTAGAATCTATGCCTCGAATGTTAAAAGGATTCAGCTGTGCATTCCTTAGACATTTTTACCAAGGCAAATGTAAATAGTTATATAATCATTCTAGACCATTATTGCTCGTGGGAACTTTTTATATAAAGATCAAAGTTAAGTAGAACAGATTCCTCATTTTCTCATCCTGGGGTTCACACTACCCAGTCCGACTCTCTTTCCCTATCCGATCAAGCAGATCTGACTTGTTGAACTCCCTCAGCAGATTATCTGATGAACAAGGGATTGGGATAATGCATTCGTTTCAGCAATGCTCATTACAGAAATTTGCGTTGAATCCTTTTTTGATATCGTGTGCTCCATCTCAAGGTGCCAAAGTTTTCGTAATGGGGGGAAAAGCGGTAAGTACCGCTCCCATTAATTTGGCACCCTATGATCTGACTCCCAAAATTCAAATACTTTCGGTTTTCTGCAATGATCGGGTGCCTTTGATGAAACTCATTGTGGCTAACAACCGACATGAAGACTGTTACATGTTACATAATAATGTGGAGTCGGGTTTCTTGCTTGTGGAAGGAATTCTGTAGGCACATTTTGTACTTCTGAGTCAAATTTTAATGAAGAAAAGCACATATTTTTGGTGTGGTTTGCTCCTGTGTTGTTATCTATCCCCCTTTTATGTTTGTTACTCTCTTGTATCACCTTTTATCTTCGCCACTTATCATGGAAGAAAAAGAAATCAAATGAAGTAGTGCTTGATGAAGACCACGTGAGACGCTCACAGTTAAAAACAATCAGGAAACAACTAATGCAGTTTTTGGGACAACTGAATAGACATGAAGGTCTTGGACATCTTGCTCTCACTGGCAAAATTGAAAGCAAACGAGGCAGGGGTAGGCACAAAGCAACCTACTTAAGGAACCTAAACAATTAGGTAACGGGGAAAGATCAGGGAAACTTAGCTTTTTTAAGAGCATCCGAGCAAAGGAATGAATGGAGAACCATGATCGCCGATGCCTGTCGCAGCTTTGGCACTGGATGATGACTTATATTTTATGACCTCATTAAAAAAAGCAACCCGACCTGACCCCATCTGATCGAGTATTTCTGTCCTATTTGACCATTGCGTATTCAGTGTAACTCATATAGAACACTCTCTGACCACTCAAACGGTCAAGCCAGGAAATGGCTCTGGCCAGTATACGCTATTACAATTTTTAAAAACAACAAAACTTATTTGCCTCTTTAAATTGACTCAGCAGCACAGAATTGGCCTACAGAATTCCTTGCACTTAGAGACGAATCCTAACTGACGCAGTGCCAGTAGACGTGACACACAGAGATCTGAACCATTAATTAAGGAAGAAGTTGCAAGTTTAAACGACGATTAGCAGAGGCTCATTAATTATGTTGACAAAAAATACTTAGCAATAATTCAGATCACATGGGCGAGATACAAGAGTGGAAATGTCTTTAAAAAGTTTGAAAATTGTTCTTTTTGCTGCCGTTATCTCGTCCCCCCCCCTTTTTTTTTCCATTTATAACTTGCTTCTAACACCACAAAAAAAAAGAAAGAGAAAGAAAGGAAAAATATGCCACATTCGTTTTGATTGCTGAAGATGCTGTTTTCGGGGTAGTATCGATTCAAATGATTAAAATCCTCATCAACTGCACTTTGCTTTGTCCGCGATAGAATGACTTAGAATAAAGAGATCAGGTAATCAAACTTCTAATCTTCAGGACATTATTTGTTGTTGAGGATCGACTGCTATTTTTATTGTAACCTGGTAAAAATATACCCCTTTCAACGCTATTAGTTTATTTCGTGTTTTAATGTCTTTCTCGCGATAGGACCGAATCAATAAAAGGGGAGTTTTGTATACCCTCTTAACAGTAAATAAATACATGAATAAATACAAATAGGGTATATAGTGTAGAAACGTAATCAAAAGAAATCCCGGAGAGAACGAAAATTTGCTGATTTTATCCAGGTTTACCTGGGTACCGGTAATATACAACAAAATTCTTCTCATTGGTTGATGTTTCAGCGCCTATAAATTGGCAACTTGCACAGAATGTTTTCCAGGAAGTTGAGATTATTTCAGAATGTTATCAGCCCTTCAAAGGAAAACTATGTAAAACGCATGGAGCTTACTGTTAAGCGAGAATTTGTACCGTATAAGACTATTCATTATCATAATCTATTATAATGAAGAGTTGAATGAAGCTCTCAGTTTGAAATTACTCGCTAGGTGGTTGGCGCGTGCTATGGTGTAGTTAGCTCCTTCTTTCCTATCAAACGTCTATTATCCTTATGTCTCCTCCTTAATCTTTGTATTTGGTACTCTCTAGTTATAAATTTAATCTTCGGTACTAATATGGCATAATTTTGTTTCAAGTGCTGTACAACTTTTACTAAAACATAAAAAATAGATTTATTTCTTCGCAAAAGTTCGACAAAAATAATTGTCTTTGAGATGATATTATTTTTGGGATGGTGAGGCTGAACACTGGCATTCCTCCTTTCTTTCAGCCCATCATTACCCACACTGTAAAAAAGCGTTCTAGTGCCCTGGGCTGACCAGGCGGCAGATGAGGGGGTCGGGGGTCGGGGGTCGGGGTGGTGAGACGCGGGGACTGTCGGGGAATAGGGAAGAAATAGCTGGTCCAATATTTGAAGGTCGTGGTTGCAAGGTCCGGGGGATGCCTGTAGTTCGTGTTTGAACAGCCAGAGCGGAGCCTGTCTCACAGATCAATGCCAGCCGTTCTGTCTACCCTTTGGCACAGTCTCTTACCCTTAATGTTATCTCATCGTCCCCTTTTAGTCCTTCTATCCCAATTTCTGATATTATTTTCCTGATTCTCTCCCCATATTTTCTCCCTCTTGCTTTCTCTTTTTTGTGTCTCCGTTGACAGAGATGTATTATCTTTGCATGAATTTTCGTTTCTTCCAGCAAGAGCAACATGATGCGGAGATGTAAAACAGCATCTTGTCTCTTTGATATCGTTTGACAATTGTCAGCGCTTTTGCGTTAAACAATGAGCTTAAAAAACGGTTTTAAAAAAATCCATTCTTTCCTTATCTACCGATCAATTGTGTCTTTAATCACTCCCTTTCCCCTCCCATACCATTCCGTCTCCAACCTGCATCCCTAATCCCTCCACTTTCTTGCAAACACACACACACACACACACACACACACACACACACACACACACACACACACACACATACACACTCACATACTCATGCATACACACAGACTCATAAAATTTTATACGCACACACGGGCACATACTCACACACACAGAAACACAAATACAACCACACATGCGCGTACAAGCAAACAAACACACGCATACACACACACGCATGCGCGCGCTCACATTCACTCATACACACAAACACAATAAAAAAATATTATCCAGAGAGCAAAAACGGGAACAAACAAATGAACCAAATACACGCACATCTCATACCCAATATCTCACGAATCAGTTGTTCAATTTGAAAATGACGTGATATTTATTTCCAGACTTGAGCACAATGAAGAGAAGCAAAAGACGTTATAGAAAGCCTCCCCCATCTTCCCCTTTATCCACTCCTCTTGTTGCATAATTCAAAATGTGATATTTGCCCTATCTCTTGCTGTTTCCAAGTTAGAATTTTTGCTACACTTTGCTAACATTTCAAGGCATTCAAAGCTGGCCGTTCGAAATAAAAGAATAAAACGTAATCAAATTCTCTCAGATAACGTGGCTTCACATTGTGTCTTGTCTTGAGGCCGCAAGCTCACAAGAGCTCATAATTTGAACACTGCTCACAATGTCATGCACGTGCGAGGGGGCGAGAGAGCGTTATGCCCTCAGAGGGTTGCAGATTCCGGGGCTCATTGAAAAGATAGAAATCTTTCTGCACCAAGGAGTCCGAGGCAACAGCGTCAAAAGACACGAGCTTCGTTTAAAATGCTCTAAACAAAAGGGAACTTGTCGACTGTTTGTTTAATACATGTATATTATTATAGATTTGCTGTGTTCATTCGCCGTTTCTGAATTGCACACTCGTTGTGTTTAATCATAATAATATTGTAAATGGGGTAGCTTTGCTCTATAATTTGGAAAGAAAAAAGTGCTTGTGAAATGTGTGTGTGTGTGTGTGTGTGTGCGTGTGTGTGTGTGTGTGCGTGTGTATGTGTGTGTGTGTTAGTGTTAGTGTTAGTGTGTGTGTTAGTGTGTGCGTATGCATGTGCCT
>NW_004797272.1:2509674-2510985 GCF_000002075.1 Aplysia californica | reverse complement strand
GGGGGAGGTGTCAGAAGAAAACAACATTATGGAATACATTGTGAAACTACCTTCGCCTGAAATATCTGAAAGATGAACACAGCAGTACACGTTTATCAATATTTTATGGGTCAATCAGCGACCAGCCTTAAAGAGCGGGGATCCAGCTGCTGTTATAACTGTGCTGCTGTTGTAATTTATACAACAACAATCAATTTGGAAGGCAGGCCTATTCAACCCTGTCTGTCAAGAGTAAACCTCATTGAGTGAGATTCGTTCAGGCAGAAGAATGGAGATACTCAATGACAGATTTTGCTGACGTGGGAAATGATCTCACATCTTTTCCGTGCACAAAGAGGAGCAGCACAATTAATTTTACGACACTGGTGTCTGAAACAAGAATCGTAAGTCTGAACAATTACTGAAAATCAGTAAAACACCAGAAAAATAGTATGGACAAGATGCATTAATATAAAAGGAAAATGAGTTGAAAGACCGAGGAAAAAGAGACTAACACTTAAACAGCTTTCAAAAAGACATTATCAATGGTTTGGTTCGGTTGGAAAATCAGCTACGGGAAAAGAGGTATAATTATCTGTTTGTACGTCTTTCATAAAAATTTCGGTTACCCAGTCCTTATTGTTAAGCACACTCGCGTGCAGTGAGCACTCTGATACATAACCGATTTTCTAGAATACTTAACAGTTGGCGCTGTTTCCAAGCAAGCTCTTGACTCAAAGCGCGTGAAGGCAGCAGCAGCTCGTGAGATAATCAATCAAGATACATGCGAGTCCTGGGTGTTTGCACTTTCCAAATCTCTCCCCATTATCCTGTGATTTTTGTATCGATGAAATTCTTCCTCTTATCAGACGTAGCATCCACAGGGTGGGTCAGTGTCATTATGGGATGCGCTCTGGTGGCAACTGGGAGACATTTGCGTTGAAGTTCTTTGCACCTAAGTGTTGAGAAGGTGAAAAGGCGTGATGTGCTAAATTGCACTTAGTTTTATTCAATTTTATACCGATGCGTGCCGTGTTGCCGGAAGAAGGAATTACCTGCTTGTTTCCGAATCTGGTTTGCTGAGAAATTTTACCTAAGGGGACATTGATTCGAGGGTAAGGAAAGGGCAGAGAGAGAAAAAAAGTTAAACATAATTTGAAGACACCCCCCAACCCCCCACCCCAAAACAAACAAAACAGCCAAAGACACATTATTTAAAACTGGCTATGAGAGCAAGTCAAGACTGAGAGGGACAGGTTGCGGTGTGTGTGCGTGTGTGTGTGTGAGTGTGTGTGTGTGTGTGTGTGTGTGTGTGTGTGTGTGTGTGTGTGA
>NW_004797272.1:2507877-2509057 GCF_000002075.1 Aplysia californica | reverse complement strand
TGTGTGTGTGTGTGTGTCTTAAGGTGGAAAAAAGGGGGGTGGGGGTGGGGTGCACATACTCTATTGAGAAGGCTTCTATTGCCAGAGGAGTTCGCGCTGAAAGCGTTCTGTCCTTCTTGAACAAAGACATTACGCAATGAAAAAAAGCAGTCCAATGACGTTCACTTTGCACAGACTCTATCAAGAAACAATTCAACCCCTTCTTTCTGCTCTGTTGGGACTTCTGAGATTTTCTAAACAGACCAATTATGGTAGCAGCAGAAGCAGTCATGGCAGTAATAATACAATGCCAACAGGTTCAATATAATAACGCAAAATAAAAAAGGAAATGACATTTTGAAGTATGGATAAATATAATGAACAAAAATTAAGCCTGTCACTGACTTCCCCTGGCTTTATTTTTATGTTGTTAATCTGGCAGAATTTTTTACCTGTGCTAAAGGTCACATAATTAGCAGTACCATGCATCAAGTCCCCGCCCCCTTTTTCCACCCCCCCCCAACCCACCCGCCGGTGCTCTCTAATTTTCCCACTCTCGTAGCAACAGTGACGACAATCTCCCTTTTTTATATGTATTTTACGGTTCATATGAGTGCACAGAACACATTAAACATTTTCAGTTGGTAGGATATTTTGAATATTGCCTGGGTGGCGGCCGAAACCTACTCTTATCGATTTTAGACCACCAAGGGATCTTTACCGTGCGCAACTTGCACACGAGACCTCCGAGATATTTCGCCCTTGTCCGAGAAGGCTAGGTGTAGATCTATCTTTCCTACAAGAAGGGTGTGGCTGAAAGACAGCAGTAAGAAGGAGCCAAGGAGTAGCAGTAGAAAGGCTGCAGAAAGAGTCAAGAGCCCAGAGGACGGGGCAAAGGAGGTGAAGGGGCTGGGGGCAGAAAGTGGAGACGAAAGCAGACGACAGAACTTTGCTAGAGAGCAGGAAAGGATGTGAAAGGAGACAATTTTAGAGAAGAAAATCGCTCCCGGGACCAACAATCTCCGAGGAGGTGTTTGTTAATGTGCGTTGTAGAGGATGCGGAAGGGACGTTACTACAACAGTGACAGCAGCAGCAGCAGCAACAACAATAACAACAGCAACAACAACTTCTACTATTTCTACTACTTCTACTACTACTACTACTACTACTACTACTACTACTACTACTACTACTACTACT
>NW_004797272.1:2499982-2504575 GCF_000002075.1 Aplysia californica | reverse complement strand
AAAGGAGACAATTTTAGAGAAGAAAATTTTTCCGTCGCTACCCTTGAATGAGAGGCGAACATATACATGTAATCCAGTCTTATTTCTTGTTCTTCGACTGACTACTAGTCTTGTTTTTGTTCTTCACCTACAAACACACACACACACACACACACACACACACGCACACACACACACACACACACACACACACAAACACACATATACACACACACATACACACATACACACACACACTCCTACACACATGCGTGAAACATACACACATTCAAAAACACACATACACCCACACACACACACACTCACACACATACACATATACACTCACAGACTCCTACACACACCTGCGCGAAACATACACACATTCAAAAACACACATACATACACATATACAAACATAAACATACACACACACTCCCACACACACGCGTGCGCGCGCATACTCACATTCACACATACACACACATACACACACACATACACACACACATGCACTCATATAAACTTACACATACACACACGCAAACACGCACACTCATAGTGATTATGCTATCAAAGCAATTTTCAGTCTTTTTCCTCGGTTAAAAAGTAGTTGACCTCTTAACAGACGCCACAAACTTAGATTATATTATCATGTATCTCACGTCAGAATTACCTAAAACAGGCGCAAGGGAATTAACCAAGAAAAAAGCATTCTCTCCCGATTTCTCTGGATATTTCCCCTTGTTTTGTCTCTAGCCGATTGCAAAAATACCGGACGACTTCATGATCATAGAACAAAGAAGGAGACTAGACCCCCCCCCTTTCCAATCTGTCGCGCCACGAAGCCAAGAGGGGATCATAAACATGAGAGCACAGCGAAGTACATTTCACCAACGTAAATATGACGGCCTGTAGGAAGACGACATTGTCGTTTCTTGCTTTTTCTTCAATATTTAGAATTTGAACTTTGACAAATATTTTCCGGCCACCTGCACCAGGAACCACAGATTAAGATACCGCAGTCAAACAAACAAATAGAATTACCTAAACAAAAATTTTTTTTTTAAATTAAAAAAACAACTGATGGGCCTTATTTCGTCTCAACAGCTTTACAGCGTTATGCTTATTTCTACATATTATTCATGTACACCTGACTAACAAAGACCTTCAATTTTAGTAGTTTTATGTTGTGTTGAAAATGCTTTCGGTGTGCAAGGCAGATGGTGTTCTTAAAGTTAAAGCCAGTAAGCGGATTGTGCTAAATTAGAGTTACGGATTGTGCCACGTGCACTATTTTTTTTATATTAAAAGAGACTGAGGAGGATATATTCTTATAAGCATGTCAACGAAGCCTTGTGATCAGTGGGAATACTGAAAACATTATTTACACCGTTCGCCTAATTTCACACACAAAAGATAAAAAACCTGGAGGAAAAGGTCAAGACAATGAAAGAAGAATGTGACAAAAAGAGACCAACTATGCAATTGCCATGGATATTGCTGAAACGAAAACTTTAACCAAACGAAGAAAAAAAAAAGGAAAAAGGAAAAGAGTACAGGTCAATGGCTAAAGCAAGAAATGAAAGCCAGTATTACATAATACGTCTCTGACAGTTGGTCTGTGCGGAAGGAAGAAGTGATAAGCACATCTCGAAAAATTACACCACAAGCTAAACCCAACTCTATAAATAGCATCTTGAAAACAAGATATGTATTTGAAAGTAATAGATGCACAAAATGTAGATCAATATCTAAATGACTGTAGAAGCAGCATTTTGTTCTTTGGGGAACCGAAATGTGGACATTTAGCAAGAGGCAGAGAGAGAGAGAGAGAGAGAGAGAGAGAGAGAGAGAGAGAGAGAGAGAGAATGAAATCTCTGAAAAGTGGGAGCACAGAAAAAAGTGAAAGATTACTTGTACTTGGAAAAAAACCAACTGATAACAGTGCTCGTTTCAAGTGAAGTATAACAAACAATTTTGAAAACAAATAAAACCTAAAAGTAACATGTTCTTACAATTGTTGAGGCACGATGAACTACCAAAATTAGAGCTCGAGGAAAGAATGAAAGGAAAAAAGATGCAAAGGATGACTATGACGCCAATTGGTCGCTTTTAAGCACTATGGGGGTATCCCGAAAAATGCTGTTTTAAGAAAATCGAAGGTAAAGTTTTTGCTCCTTGTTCAGATTCTTTAAAAGACAAAGAGAGTTTTCTCTACAACCAAACAAACATACACACCAGTGAAACCAAACTTCTCTTATAGGTAGGGCAATGCCCACTTTTGGTATAGGTCAAGATTTTAACCCCTGAAATCTGTTAGCCCGCTTGTCCTTAAAAGCGACAGATGATATAGAGTCATATAGGATAGGAGGAAGAAGGCTGGCATTGTGCTGGACCATGGCGCAAGGCAGATTGGCTTTAAGAACCAAAGGACGTCTACCATAGAACCCTAATTCCTAGTAACATTACAACATCAATGATAGGGAAACAACATCTTCAGTACGCCTAGCCCTTGTGCCTACCTCTTTAATAAAGTAGACTGCCAACAATATCAGCATAATATACCGCCAGACATCAATATTTTCATTTGTGTAACTTTCATGAATCCCAGGCCTGTACGCCCTCTTCCCCTTCAGAAAAGACAAAACAAAAACACACCGACAACCCCAATGGCAATAAACAAAACAGAACCCAAAAATAAATGAAAACAAAGCAACCCCCCCAACCACTCCTTCCCCGACCCCAACTTTATTGTAACAACGGCATAAGCCCAAGAATGAACTGAAACAAAACAACAACAACAACAACATACACAACAAAAATAAAAAATAAACTCGGGAATACTCCTCAAAAATTGTAAAAAGCAAAACGTGTTTAAAACAAAATAAAACAAAATAAAACAAAACCCGCTGCAAAATCGGAATAACAAAAATCTGTTTGATCTTCCGCTGGCAACATCAGCTGCACACCCGACTTTGTTGCCTCACATTCCGTTCTTCTGTCTCCTCCAACTCTCCATTTCTCTGGGATCCACTTTGTTTTTAGGCTAGCAGATGGAAGACAAACAGGGGGCAGGAAGCAAGGCCCCAAGGAGAAATATTTGCACAAGGAAAACTGATCACGAGCTTACACAAGGCGCTGTGGCAAGGTAAGAAAAAAATGGAGAAGCGAAACATGACGTGACAAGACAGCCCATCAATGTGAGAAATGTAAATTTCCACACCGCCTTGTAGCAGCCAAGAGCAATGTTTGAAAACTCTACTGTGATTAGACAACCACAAAACTCTGATTTTTTTCTCCCCCAGCATTTAATTTTGGCAAGTTTCAAGGGTTGAGAATTTTACTCGAGAAAATGACGTGTCGTCAATAAAAGAACGATTAAGAAAATTTTAGAGAGCTCCCATAAAAGAGTGTGCATGATCTCCGATAATTGGATGATCCCCGAAAAGCCGTTTTCACGAAGGGAAAAATACTCTCGAAGAAAAGTTCAACATTATCCAGCTCTTCTCCGTTGCGGCCAAAAGCACAACGTTTCGAGACTTGGATCTCGAAGACGTCTTGTGCAGGCATTCCAAGCGTGCTTGCTTTCCAATTGAAACTTGGGAAGGGTTTACAGAATTCCTCTTGCGTAACGTTAGTCGAAGGTGTTTCCCCCTGGACGAAAATTAGGTTTACCTCCTCATATCAAACCTAATGAGCAGAGGGAGAACCGGGAAACAAAACAGATTATCCACCGTACTCGGCTTTCGCACCTGAGGAGGAAACCGGCTTCCGTAGAATGGGATTTAAAAATGATTGGCTACATGGAAACAAGCAGAAGTGAAATTAGTCTGGAACCAGCAGGGGATGTAATCGTGATGTTGTAACTCGTGGATTGCCTCCTCAGTCTGTAATACCCAGTGCATATTGCCAACCGAATTCGGTCGAATGCGTTCGACGTCGTTCGAATTGTGCCGGGGCTTGCTAGATTTTGATTCATTGAGAGACTGGCGCAATTCGAACGAATTCGAAGGTCGCGAGTCGAACGATCAGGTGTGTACAACATGCGCACGGAATGGACAGTGTAGATTTGGTATAGCTGATACTGATAGATCTAGAGCTCTATTGTCATTTTCCATGTCTGCTGCCTTCAAGAACCTTTCAACGCAGCAGCTACGCGATATGCGGCAGTCGGCACTTGAACCCGTTATGGAAGGAAATGGTTGTATTGTGAACAGTAAGTTTAGCGTTCTATAACACCACGCGCCGGCCAATGTTTTCCATTTTTGAAAAGTACAATTTGACACAACAAGGGAGGGGTCTTTTCGAAGCGTGTATTGAAGCTGCCATTAGTCGACCCATTCCGATCCGATCCACGGTGGGCACCTGATATAAGCCCTTTGTCAACTGAGGAAAAACAGCTCTACGCTCTCTGACCGCTGTTGCTTTTCCGGGATAGAATGCAGGGGTGTTTTGATGTCAAGGAAAACGAAACTATTCATGATAAGACTAAAGAAATGAAACTAAATAAAGTTTAGCATCCTGCAAGAAAACAATGTCAACTTTTAAAAGTTATGTTACCTCTCTCTCTCTCTCTCTCTCTCTCTCTCTCTCTCTCTCTCTCTCTCTCTC
>NW_004797272.1:2497749-2499643 GCF_000002075.1 Aplysia californica | reverse complement strand
CTCTCTCTCTCTCTCTCTCTCTCTGTATCACTCTTCCCTAAAACACACAAACACGCATAGGCACGCAGACACAAGTTCCCAGGTACACACGTCCATACTCTTACACTCATCGACTCATCTTATCTCATACACTTCCACTTACATTGATGTGAACATGTACTGTAAACTTTCTGTCAGTTATCTTTTTCTAAGATCAAGGCAATACACATCTGCAGTGCACGTGTATACGAGCAGGCTCTTACTTGAAATTTCGGAAGCACAAGTTATACCCCTGATGTAAAAGATAACCTTGACAACAATACCACGTTTCGTTACACAGGACTACAGTATCGTTTCTTATACTTACTTCTCTCTGAAGTCGTTAAAGGGACGTACGTAATTAAGAAGACGTTTTTTTTTAAACCCCAGTTTTTGTGCACTGGATGGCAAGTAATGGATTATACAGTGGTTACGGAAAAAGAACTCGGCGTGATCTATTGGCGGTGAATCAGGTGCAGATCTGCAGTAAACCAGTGAAAGACAGTGATCTGAAAAGCACGATCAATACGAGTAAGACAAGAACTTTCATCAAGGGCTTTGTTGGTTTTACAGCTCGATTATTGGCTTTTCACGATTCGAGTTACCCGTCTATAGTTTTGATAATTTCACTTTTCAGTCTCACCTGCAACCTTATTCTGTACCTAATCTTGTCTTGTTTTGATCCACCTTGTCTAGTTTCACCTTCAAAGTCCTCAACGTTCCTTCTCACCTCAAGCTGATCACTCACACGAATAAAGGCAGTACCTGGTTGGTTTATTCTGCAACTTCTACTAAAACACAGACAACTTCAGACAACATGTGCCGAAACAACATTCGAGGTCATTTAGATGTGTGCTTCCTCTGCCCCCCCCCCCACCCACCCCACACACACACACACTCGCACACAGACACTCACACACTCATCCAATTCGAATTCTCTTCCTTTTTCCCTCAAATACGTAGGGTTATGACCCGTTGAAAAAGAAGGAGCTCTTGAACATTGCACAAGAACCAAAATGTTATTCCACCCGCTAACCTGTAAGCATGGTTTGCTCTTCAGCTAATACAGTGACATTTAGAGTTGATCAAGTTTTGTATAGCCGTTTACCGACTTTGATGGAAGGCGCCCCGAATAGCTTAGTAATAATCCTTTTAGCAAGCTATTTCATTCTAATCATCTCTGACTCGTTGGTCGCAGCAGGGAGTTACAGCTTTACAGCCTGTCAAACATACATCGTTATCACTACATATCTGGCATGGAAAGAACTTGGTAACACAATTTCAATACGTCATTCATATATAACAGTATGCAAGTAATCTCTTTCACTTTCATTCGCCGCCCCCCCCCCTTTGTCTCTTTCCTACTCTCTCTTTCTCATCACCTTCTCTCTTTCTCTCTCTCTCCTCGTGTATCAAAATCATTTCCATTTACATTATTAGGGAATGCATCAAAGATAAGAAAGAGCCTCAAGAAATTGCGACCAGGCCCAAAACATGGGATTTAATATGGCGTCATCAGAACTGCGAAATAGAACTGTTCTAAATACTGCTCAAAAGCAGTTTAAAAAGTAACGTTATTGGCAACCGGACAGGTGACAAAATTAAATTTAGTATTCACTTACCAATGGATGTAACCTAAGCGAATATGATGGAAGTATAAGAATTGGTTGTCACTTGGACATTTTGTCTTGTGTGATATTTTGTAAAACAGAAGTAGAACATTGCTCTCAATATATTTTGGATTTTTGAGTGTCTGTTGAACCTCTGCAATAGCTTATCCTTACTGACACCGACAGGCGCGCGCGCGCGCGTGTATGTGTGTGTATGTGTGTGTGTGTGTGTGTGTGTGTGTGTGTGTGTGTGTGTGTGTGTGTGT
>NW_004797272.1:2496557-2497382 GCF_000002075.1 Aplysia californica | reverse complement strand
AGAGAGAGAGAGAGACAGACAGACAGACAGACAGACAGACAGACAGACAGACAGACAGACAGACACATAAAATATGGGATACCAACAGACGAAGAGACGGACCCCCCAGCCAGACGGCCAGACGGCCAGACGGCCAGACGGCCAGATAGACAGACAGCAGACAGACAGAGAGACAGTCAGACAGACAGGCAGACAGACCTTTTTCACCTTCACCTATTCCGTAGTCTGGCTGACCGTTCAGGCACCACTGTAGATTTTACAAAGTCTAGCTTTTCCACTCCACGCGGGACTCCGCTTTCTGTAGTATCAGAGACCTAGAAATGTAAGCGAGACAGCACAGCTTGGGCCATACCGCGAATCTGACCAATCCCGTGACAACAGGAACTGCGGCAGTAAACTCAAACAGACATGGCTGATTCTAAGAACACACACTGTAAGTGGTGTGCAATAAACTGCACGAATTAAAATACAGTCGGCCTGAATAAGCTGTTTATCTTTTTCCTAAAGACCCTGAAAGGTAGGTCAATTGGTGGATAAGTAGACAAAGCTTTGATGGCGTATTATTCAGAGAATATTTGTTTCAAAACACATACCTTTTGTATTGACAATGACACTGACAAAGACAATCTTTATTCATTTCGCAGGGAGAAATTTGTCCTACAATGACTGTAGACCTTACAAAGGTTAGGTACACTCACGCATACGCACAACAAGACAAGACATTAGTAAATACATGTCTCACGTGCGGGGACAACCCGCTCCGTAAAACATTCTCTCTCTCTCTCTCTCTCTCTCTCTCTCTCTCTCTCTCTCTCTCTCTCTCTG
>NW_004797272.1:2489382-2491099 GCF_000002075.1 Aplysia californica | reverse complement strand
GAGAGAGAGAGAGAGAGAGAGAGAAATGTCTACAAGGCATTGAGCAGCTTTTGTTCAAAATGTTTGGTTGTGCAGCCGTCTCTCCTCAGAAGAGATCAAAGAAAAACAAGACGTTAAGTTCAACTCACTGTATGAAATAAATACAATTTAAAAAAAAAAGAAGGTTTTCTATTAGTATCTTTGTAACTGTCCTCTGAACAGATACTACGTCGGAAACCATAACTCTCTAGATCTATATCTATCCTATAAAACGGGCAAGAAAAGAAGAAAAATAAGAAGTTACCAAGACTGAACTACCCATCCCATTAACCAATTCGCTACCGCATTTTCCCGATGTTCATGACGTTACACTACTTAGGTTGGTTTGTCCAGCTATCCCTGTGGTAAGAGCAGGGGAGTAATTCAATAACCCACAACATAAGCACACAGAATTAGGAGGGGGAATGGGTCGGCTTTCTCGAAAGCAGAACCCTTGATTAAGCTCTTGAGTTCTGCTGTATCAAGATGGGTAGACATACATTAACATGTTGAGGACTTCTTCATCTAAGATTCACTTTTTTTCATTTTGTGGTCAGTACTAAAACTATTCGGCCTTTACAGTATTCACAGGGGTTGGATGAAAGTTATAAAAATCGTCCCTGTATTCCAGAGATAACCTCGTGTCAAAGTGAAACAATGTGAGCCCTTTTCGTTCAATTATTTATTATTTTCTTTAAAAGGATACGTTATTTTCTTTTGTTACAGAGTGGGTGCTTAGCTCAAACCTTCCAGCACTTGTATGATCTAAGTGTGTTGCAAATGCCGTAAAACTCTTTCTAAGACAATACTTTGGTACTGATAGATTTCGACGGGTTGTCATTTTCTTGGATGGAGGCTTCAAAATGATACACCGACCAATGACTTTAAGAAGGCTCTAAATTTAAAATATACCAATTGTGCCAACTGCTGTGCGTCAGGCCCTCTACATGGATTATTCGGAATTTTCGCTCATGGGTATGAAATCTTGTAAAACTGTAAGTTCAAGATTTTAGGAACAAAATCATAATTATGAGACAAGTGCGCCCTTGCAAGGCAGTAACTAATTTTAAGGCATGTCTAGAATTTGCAGTATATTAGTTACAGTGTACTTTTTACTGTGGTGAACAGTTTCCACGTCCCTTTATTTAATTTTTTTCACCGCCGTTTTCTTTAAAATGCCTCTGTGAGCGATGTTTATTGTTCAAAATGAGTTCGAGTCCACGTTAAATAAAAAAAATACAAAAATATGCACGCTGAAAACGGCGATTTATAGATTTACAAAAGGTTTTTTTCTCTTCTTTTTCCCCCTACTTTTTCTTCTTTTTTGTTTTTTAAGTAGACTCAAGTGTAGCGCAGTTTATAACACCCTTTTGTACTAGCGGTTTTTTAATATTCTGCTTAGATCTCGGAGAGCTGAGACTGAGAGTGTCAGAGATCCCACGTTGGAATGATGATTGCCAGGAACGGCGTTATAATCGTCATAATTCCCTGACAGTTCCTGCAAAAGTAGTGTTCGGATCCTTTCTCATGTCGTGCATGTATAGAAGACTCTTTTTCTGAGCCCTGTATTATATTCAGATAATACATTTTTTTCCTCCTTGTGTTTTGTCTGTCAGTGTGTTACTCCGTCTGTCAGCTGCGATTTATCTATCTATCTATCTATCTATCTATCTATCTATCTATCTATCTATCTATCTAT
>NW_004797272.1:2478484-2487890 GCF_000002075.1 Aplysia californica | reverse complement strand
AGAGAGAGAGAGAAGGGTGGAAATAGAGAGGGTGGGTAAAGGATACTTCTGTGCTTTTTGTGCGCATGTATTTTGGTTGCACCCAAGGTCATAGGAACATGGCGTGTCATAGTAGAATATATGAATGAGAGTAAAGGATGGACAGAACGTAGGAGACACCAGGAGGGAGCAAACCATAATATTGAGATTTACAAGAACAAACACAAATACAAACAAAAGAACCAGCAGCAGATTTGGCAAACATAACAGAAGAAAGCCTTGACAAGGATGGAAATATAAAAACGAATTGGAAGAGGCTCTCGGCGTACGGACTTGACCGTGTGCGAATAAAGAATGACTGGAATATTTCCCTGGGGAGTAAAAACACGAAATGACGGAAATGCGGAAACGTCAAGCGAGGAGAGATAAATCAAACGTAGCAAAGGCGGACGTTGGCGTGGGCCGTGTTGCGTTACGTCGTTAGCATGCGCGAAGCCATTGGTGGACAGCATTATACCCACAGCGTATCGGGGTAAACTAAGCCGTGAACATTGGCTATGCTTTTTTGCCATTTGGAAAAAAAACCCTAAGATAATAAATAAATAGATACATGAACATAATCGAAACTCACCCCCACCCCTTCCCATCCACTTCACGCACACACATTTTTCCCCAAAAAAGTAAAAAGAAGAAAAAGGCTGACAAAAGCCAATTACCAAATAAATAAAAAGCTGAGAAGCATGCCACAAAGCAAAGGAACATCATGCGATGAAAGCACAGTATAACTTTTGAGGCTTCTGATCTCCAAAGGATGTTTTGAGCTTGATTTCTGTCTGATTTGTGAGGTGGGTGGCCGACAACTTGACGGGTTCTGCATATAGACCACATGGCGGGGCCCATTGGCATCATCGCTTCTGTTCCGTTATGGTTATGTTTGTCGGTTTTGGTCGGTTTTGGGGCTAACCGAATTGTTCTCTACGGGAATGCAAAATCGACAAAACCGAAAAAACCAACGATCACCTTCAATAGCAAACGTGATCATTTGCGCAGTTGGTCTTTATACTCTTTGACATCTTCATCGATGGAAATCCACTGAAACAAGTCAGCGAGTTCAAGTATCTTGGTAGCATCTTTTCGGAAGACGGACATCTCAACAGATAAATTGACACGAGAGTAGAAAATATTAACAGCGTCAGTTACCAGCTTGCCCCACTCCTCAAACATCCTAACATCCCCATTGAGACCAAAGCAAAGCTCTTTAACTCTATCTTCATCCCCATCTTGACCTACCAGTGCCAGACATGGACCCTGACAAAAAGTGTGGAACGTAAGATAACCACCTGTGAGATTAGATGTCTAAGGAGAGCCGTCAACAAAACCAGACGTGACATGGTCTGAAACAACAAGATCAGAGAAATGGTGGGAACAACACCTGTCCCCCCACTACATCCGAAGGCAAACAATCAGGTGGTTTGGACATCGCACACGTATGACACCTTACCAGCTTGCCAGTAAAGCCTACTACCGGAACCTTTTCTACTACAGGAAAGTATCAGGGTACAAAGCAAGAGGAAGGCCAAGAAAGACCTGGATCCAGGGCGTGAAGGATACCCTGAGAACATTCAATATCCCACCCAACCAGGCCATCAAACTTGGTAGAGAAAAGAAGCTATTTCTTCCCTCGACGCCCTAGAGGTACAAGAGGACGGATAAAGTAAAGTAAGTAAGAGATCCTTATAGTGTGCACTGAAGCCGCCAGAAACCGAACCGAACCGAATCGAACTAATCCTCCAAAGGGCACCGCCTGTACGAGGACCCAGTGCTTTCTGGTGCGCTGAGATATCTGCTGCAAAATATCATAGCCGTCTAAGGGTAGAGAGCGTTATGTAATTGAAAGTGGAAGAAGTGCGGAAGAGAGGTAATTGGGTCAGATGGACCGGCAATAACAGCAGATGAGATAGCATTTATAGTGAAACATTGACATGATGCAACCGACATAGTCTCTTGTCCTCCACCTTTAACTTTAATGTGGTTCAGCATTTTCGTTTGGGTTACATCTTTGCCCGAAAGTCTTGATTTGGATAAAATATCTTTAGTGAGAATTTTATTCAAGAACGCAATCTGTTTGTTTTTTTACAATTGTTTAACAAGAAATTAAACGTTTTATGTGTACTACGGCGCCAACTCCTATTCCCTGGGAACTAAATAACGGTGCCATGAGATGTGTTGGAATATTATCTGGACATTGACTGGCTTATCTAAATCCACTGCACTTGTTCCTCGTATATCTCCACAGGTTGGTCGGGATTGGAAGTCATCCGTCAAGCACAACCCAACACAGTTCCAATATATTACAGGAACAGAAGATATCACAGTGCAATAGTAAAATATAGGGGTTTCAGTAGCCCAGCAGCTATGGTGTTCACCTGTTATTGCTGAGGTGTGGTTTTCAATCCCTGTCAGCCTTGAGTTTTTTCTCACATTTTGTAACCACCCTCCCCCCCCCCTCCTCCGATCCAAGGTTTCGTGGGATCGAGCCAGACTTCTCAGGTAAAGACAAAACATTTTGGAGGTGTCGTGTGGTCATTTCGCGCCTGAAAGATCCATTGGAGTGATCCCTTGGAGTTTCTAAAACCGAAAGCTGAAGGGCCCTTGGGCCACCGTCCAGGGTTAAATTAAAAATTAATTCCTAGCCAAAGATGAAGCCACCCAAGTCAGTATAAATATTCATAGCATCCTTGAAAACAGCGCGTGGGTGCCTGTCAGCCTAAAGTGAACTGGAATTACACCACCGTGCACAATCTTTGGTATTTTGATACAGATTTAGGGCACACACAGAAACATTGACCTAACAATTTTGAACACACCATGATAAGTGCAGTGGAAGCGTTTTGTGGTTGCCAATTTTATTGTTGCTGTAGTAAATGCTTTTTCAGTAAGCTGGATTTAGATAAAAGTGGTAGAGGAGCCAAGACTCATTCACACCTCATTTCGCAGGTCTGGCAATGAACTTTTAGAATTCCCCGTGCTAGATATTACAGCTCTAAGGGCAATTTTTAAAACATAGGTGTTTTATTACACCCCTATCGACCCAGCCTGTCAGGTTCAACCTGGGCTGAGAGGGTTGCGACATCCCAGCAGAAAGACCTTGATACTCAATAATTTAAAAAAAATCTCACTCAGGAATCGAACTACGGTCTCCTGCGTGCGACAGCAAAGCACCTGACGGTTGCACCACAGCGACTGGTTTCCAACTATAGGGAGGATTTGATGATTAAAGGTGGAAAGACTATTGCAGAAAGGTGATTGTGTTGGATGAGTGGACACTAATATCAGGGATGTCTAAAAGTTCATTGCCAGACATAAACATTTTTTTTTTCAAAATAGTTTAGCAATTTGTTTCCAATTTTAATCTCCTATGTCTCATTTTACGATAATCAGATTTGTTAATTGTTACCTTACTTTTGTGGGTTGGTGGTGGGTACTCTGATGCGGTTTGCTCCTCCTTTCATCCCAACAATCAATCTTCCTTATCTCCCCTCCTTCTTTTATTCGTATGTTTTCTCTAGTAACACCTCAAATCTTCGGCACCTTTATGACCTAATTGTGTTGCTAGTGCCGTAAAACGCTCACTAAACTCCTCACGTGTCGTGAAAAGACTGCCTGTGTTAAGCCTCATGAATTTTCAGAAGGAATTGCGCCCGAAATCCTGTCCTGGACAATGAGCTGCAATGATTCATCACGTAATACTCACTCAGCCAGGAGCGAAAAAAAAAGAAATTTGCTGTTCCATGCAAGTCAATTTGACCCTAGTTGGCTCAATCCCCAACTGTCTTTTGAGGCGTAAAATACGATTTTACCGTTTTATTCATTCGTGGGGATTAGGAGTGGGTCTTACCACAAATTACACGTCTGAACATGCTAATGAGTAATCCATGCTACTTTTGTATGGCTGATTATGAAATATGCATAAAGGCATCACAATCTGCTCTATTTCTTCCTAAAAACTAATCTTAGTAACAAGAAACTAGGAGCGTTAAGTAGAGGCTGACGTAATCGGAGTAAAGGCAAACTTGATCCCTCCATTCGAATCTTACTTGATCTATTACACACATCAGGGCTGACAACTCCCTGTTGGGACACATTTTGGGTCTCAATGAAGTCATGTGTAGAGACATTTTTAGCTCAATTTAAGAAAGCGGAGAGAGATCTAAATTTACTTTTATCCCTATCTGTTAACACTACTGCACTGTTTTGTTGATTTCATAAACGAGGATCCTCAATATACTGCTTTGGGAAACACAATAACACGTCATACTTGAAGGATAAGCTCAAGCTCAGGTACGAGTACTTTGATTACAGAGCTCTCTGACGTCACAAAACTCTTTTGTACTTGGCAGACAGCGATGGTTTCGTTGTAATCAAATTTTGTAACATTATAAAGAAAGTATTTGATAATAAAACAATTTGACTTTCAACAGGAACTTAGAAAACAATTATACCGTTACAGAAATCTGTCCCGCCAAATAGTTATAAATGAGTATCTCTTTTTACTCTTGTCTAAAACTTTCAATCATTGCTTTTGGATTTTATTCTCTGGACCCCATTGGAATAATTTAATTTCTTATCTTTCTTCAAGTGCTAGTTCTTCAGTTGATATCAGCGAACATTGTTCGCACTCATTTCTCTCCTCAAAGGCTCTAAAAATCATCCTGTATCAAATTATATCATCCTGCTCTTGTCCCGTCACCCATCGGTTCAAGGTCTCCAAGTAAGTTATTCTTGGTCTCCCTCTTCTGCCTTCTATTCTTTTAAACTGAGCCTACTTATTTTACTTAAACAGAATTGAGGTACACAATGAACAAGCAGATCGCTATATAACGACTTGACATGAATGAGAAACATTTTAAATAAAATAGACCAGCTTTCTTTTGCCGACCCACCCGGAAGGATACAATATTAGAAGCTATCGTAATTAAATATCATAATTCACCTGCGTAAGTAGCCTTTTAAAATGAACTTAATTGCGTCAATGGGGGCGTAAAAATACCGACATAAAAACAACTTTATTTATGTATGATTTGTCTAATAAATATAAGAAAATATATAATTATTTATACACTGCAAACACATTAGCATGTCGTTTATGTTGTGATGAAAAGCTCGCGATTCCCAACAGAAACTCAACTTGTCAACCAAGCAAGAGACTCTGTTTTCTCTGCAGAGAAAGGCAGGGGGCTCTGTTGGCCTAGAGGTTAAAGTGTTCGCCTCTCATTCAAAGGTCCTGGGTTCGAATCCGTACCGCGGAAATATTTTCTTCTCTAAAATTGTCTCCTTTTACCGCCTTTCCTGCCCTCTAGCAATGTTCTGAAATCTGCTTTAGTCTCCCACTTTCTGCCCCCAACCCCTCACCTCATTTGCCCCCTCCTCTGGGCTCTTGACTCTTTCTGCAGCTTTTATGCTATCATTCCATGGCTCCTTCTTACTGCTGTCTTTCAGCCACACCCCTGATCTTCTAATAGGAAAGATCTGCACCTAGCCTTCTCGGACAAGGGCGAAAAATCTCGGAGGGCCCGTGTGCAAGTTGCGCACGTTAAAGATCCCTTGGTAGTCTAAAATCGATAAGAGTAGGCTTCGGCCGCCACCCGTGCAAATTTCAAAATTTACTACCAACTGAAAATGTTAAACGTGTCCCGCACGCTCATAATATGACCTTATGCAGTTCGAGCGCAGCAAAAGACTTACTAAAAAAAGAAAAAAAAAGAAAAGGGAACTCGGGGTATGCGAATCCAGTATTTTGGACTCAAATACAATTTTGAGTAAGCATGAAATAGGCACTCGAGTGAGTACTCGATGACTCGATTACTTAAACATTGAGTTGAGTACAGGCAAAGATCGTACCTACATACACCTTCTTTGGTACAGGCTCCATGTGTTATTTGCTGATGCCCAGATCAAACTGTACGACGCCTCCAATACTTTCTTTCCTTTTGTGCTTTTTTCGAAATATGTTCAGGCATGTGTTGCAAGAGTATACAGGTTCACAAAAAGAGCTGACAGAGAGACAGTGCATGTGAGAGATAGGAAAAAGAGAGTACGAGATAGATAGGTAGATAGATAGATAGATAGATAGATAGATAGATAGATAGATAGATAGATAGATAGATAGATTGATAGATAGATGGATAGATAGATAGATAAATAGATAGATAGATAGATAGATAGATAGATAGATAGATAGATAGATAGATAGATAGATAGATAGATTGATAGAGAGAGAGAGAGAGCCAGCGAGAGAGAGTGAAAGTGAGAGAGAGAGCGAGAGAGATATAAGGCGAGAGAGAACGAGAGAGAGAACGAGGGAGATAGAAAGAGAGAGAGAGAGAAAGAGAGAGAGAGAGAGAGAGAGAGAGAGAGAGAGAGAGAGAGAGAGAGAGAGAGAGAGAGAGAGAGAGAGAGAGAGAGATGGAGAGAGAGAGAGAGAAAGAGAGAGAAACAGTAGGTGTATGTGTGTGCTTTTTGTTTGTTTGCGAGAGAGAGAGAGATAGATAGATAGATAGATAGATAGATAGATAGATAGATAGATAGATAGATAGATAGATAGATAGATAGATAGATAGATAGATAGAGAGAGAGAGAGAGAAAGAGAAAGAAAGAGAGAGAGAGAGAGAGAGAGAGAGAGAGAGAGAAGAAACAAAAAAAACCCAACCCAATACCCCCCCCCCCCCCTTAACAATCGAAAGAAACCCCACCAGGACATATTATTATAATGATTTTCAAGAGCAACCATATACGATGTATGAATACTATTTAATACTATTATGGTTACTCATATTTCATGTCCCTCGATAGACTTGCAAACCTTGATCGTGCATTCTTAGTAATGAGTCAAGAAAAATATATCTGCTTTTCGGTATATTATTCTCCTCTTGTCCTTCATATGGCCCAAGGTGAGTCAAATTATAGTGCACCCTTCATGGCAGTGAACCTGAAGTGCGCCAGGGTGCGAGGTTTAGGATTATTATTGTAAAATATTATAATATTATTATTATGCGCCCCGCCTACAAGCAACGCCGGTATGAAAACCTCACTAAGTAAATAGGAATCTGTGGTGCAATGGTGAGGTTCTTGGCCGTTATACGTTAAAGTCATGAGTTCGATTCCCACGTAGGAACATCTTTTTTTCCCTCAAGTATCTCTGTCTTTCTTTTGTAATGCTTTATCTCACTTGTTGTGGGTTTATTTCATGGGGAAGATGAAGTCGTTAGAGGTGTAAAACAAACAGCAATCAACTGACAGCATCAACGAATGAATAGGATTGAATAACGTGTGGGCAACTGACTGTTATTTCATGTTCCACCTACAGACAACAGCGGAATGGAACGAATATCGCAAATTCTCATCTGTTGAGATTCACACCGATATGACTAGATATAAATGTGCCGGCGTCTGAGGTGTAACAGCGAGGCTCTTCGCTGCAGCATGCAAGAGTCCCGAGTAAAGAAGAAATGTTATCGAGTATCTCGGGTCTTTCTACTGGGAAGTATCCCCTGACAGCCCGGGTTGGATCTGACAGGCAGGGTGGGAGACCCACCTCTTCGAGGATCTAAATTCTAATTATGTCGATGGGGGGCGTAAAACACCCACATTTATGAAAGACCACCAGCATTTTATTAGGGCGGTATGAGCAATCATTCTCTAACCTCAGTTGTCCCATGCTGTAAGGACTTGGAGAAGAGTAATATCGTGCCCCTATATAGATCTATAAAAAAAATACCTCAGACGTTGCTGACTGCAGATCTGATTTATTATTCATTTTTTCCATATATAAGAAAAAGCGAAATGTGAAAAAGGTATGCGTTGTGCATTTGAATGAGGTGTATAAATGCACGTAACCAATTCACATGCCTGTGGCATGCAAAAACCTACGAATCTGTTGTATTGATTGAAGTTTTACTTTTTTTCTTCTAATATTCATTCTAAGCTGTATGGAAGGCATTGCGGCTGAATGAATCATAAATGCTTTGCCATAATCTATGTTAAAGATATCACACAACTATTCTATGACTCTGTTTCTTCACAATATTATGTTTTTACATTGCTTTGCGTTTCAAATGCTTACACCACATTTTTAGATCATCTAAGAAATGAGTAAGCCAAAGCAAACATGGAAACCATATGATACATCCAAGCAGTAAGACAGGGATAGTTAACCAGATACAGTTGACTCCGCTTGTGCTGAACTCGCTTGAGTTAATCTTCGGTTCATTGAACTTTTTCTTGGGTTCAGGCCCATTTTCTTCTTTACAGGTCCACACAGCTTTCTCGAAAGCAGAACCCTTGATTAAGCTCTTGTTGAGTTCTGCTAATGAATCTTCGGATGAGTTGACCTTTTTTCCACTTCCCAGACGGCATCAACTAATCCGTAGTTGACGGTACCCGACACTCTCTTCTGAGAGTCGAACTAATGCCCAGTGATGTAAGACAAAAAGACTAATACGGATGGTTTGAGGTAATTTCCAAGAGGCAGAGGAGACGTCTCCGAGGAGCACCCAGGAACTATTCGGAGACGCACTCCCGAACACAGATGCACTGCTTTGAGGGGGGGGGGGTCAAACTGCGTATTGTTTGCTGTAGATCACACACATAGCCACTAAAACTGTCGCAAATCAATTACTTTCAAGAAAATTTCAAACTTACCTGTAAACCACCCCCCCCCCCGATTTTTTCAAATGGTCTAGAGGCACAAAGCAATTTGATTGGTTTATCTCCGTCGGAGACGTTTCCGGGTAGATACTGCACTTCCAAGATGCCCTACTTATTTCTTTTCCTCTGATATTTTCTTTTAACATCTGTCTGGGGCTTTGTTGAAGCTCTAAATGACCGTTATTGTGTCTTTTTACTTCTCTTCACCACCCCTACTTCTTCCGAAAAAGAGCATAGAATGTGTGTGCCTAAGAGAAGGTCCTTATGCGGATATTTTTACTTTTCAGTTCACACAAGTTTTATAAAGAATGCCCTTTTATGGTCAGTTTACTTTTAAAACTATTTTTTTCGGTATCTTCCTACTTTTTTGAACAATTATTATCATTTATGTTACGAAGGACTAAGAAACTAAAAAATAAGAAAAACTTCTTTCAGAGGTAAAAAGTTCCACCATTTCAAAACAATTGTATAAGAGCGTTAAAATCGAGTTTCTTCTTTCTTGTTATTTTTGGGGTTTTTTTTTTTGTTTCCTGTAACAGCAAAGTCATCTTCATGAGGGTTGCACCACACTAATCAAGTGTCACCACACTGTCATTATTTCAGTTTTAAGGCATTTATTATCGAAGCTTGATTCGTCTGTGCTGCATCTTAAAAACGAAATCTTAATTTGCAGCATCGGTTGATTTTTATGGGTCCACTTTCATGCTTCCCTGGTGCCAAT
>NW_004797272.1:2465984-2473484 GCF_000002075.1 Aplysia californica | reverse complement strand
TGCTTGTCATCAAACTTTAAACCCTTTTCAAAGACCTGATAAGATATAACAGAGCAATTTGTTTTTATTCCAGTTTTACCATAGACAAACCAAAGTATACGCGCTATTTAAAAGTTTAATGGATGGTCGTTAAAATAACCTGTATATCTCTTTGTTACATAGCAGAAGAAGAGGACTTTTACTTCTTACTGATGTTTTAACAAAGAGAGTGAACAAAGGAAGATGATGTTCAAAAAAGATGGATCATGTTCCTCTACGGAGTAGCTATAGAAACGTATTACTTATTTCCTCTTATTTAATGGGTCCATTCTATTTATGGAAAAAATCTTTTCTTTTGCAGAATACAAAGTATTTAAAAATACCTGCTATTTTGTTCAAAAAGACATAATATCTTGAAATTTTCAAACCCCTCTTAGTGCACACGAGCGGATGGCAGAGCATTTTACAAGCTAAACTGGAAGGAAGTGAGCAATTTCACTTTCCATCATTTCTAAAAGGAGTCTTGGCTAATTATGAGTAATCTGTGCTCCTCGACATTATGGGAAACCACTTCAACATACATTAAAAAAATTTGTTTTTGCAAAGCTGAATCATGTTGTCATAGCAAAAAGCAGAAAGAAGGAGAAAATGGGGAGAAAGCTTTTGGTAAACTAGTCTTGTTTGCATTGGAGGTCTTTTGTGATTGATTCTGGTTCGAATTGATTTCAGAAAATTTCAATGGCACAGTGACCGTTTTGATCACAGTACAGAGTAAATGTCGGGACCATTAGAAAAGACAGGAAACACGTAACGCACAGCAACCAATTCCAGATAGGAGGGGAAGAGGAAGAGGAGGAGGAGGAGGAGGAGGAGGAGGAGGAGGAGGAGGAGGAGGAGGGGAAGAGGAAGAGAAGGAGGAGAGGAGGAGGAGGACAAAAAGTGAGTATGCGCCTATCAGCATTGTACGTTCTATTGACGAACAGCGCTCATTTAAGCCTGAGTAAGTTGAGACAGAGGGCAGAAGACTAATATAAAAAGGAGGACCAATCGACTGCGCCTTACAAGAATCTCTGCTCAACACTTCATCGCATGTCCATCAGTGTTATCATGGTGAGAAATATTACTTTTTCAACTATATATTTTATCTGTGTGCTGAATTTCCGGTGATCGTCTTCTTGGTTTCTCCATTTGGGACTTATTTTGTCCATAACGCACATCTGGGTCTCCACGTCGGTCGCCGTGATGTCATGCACGAAATACCCTTTCACCTATCTTTAAAAATGGTGGAGAAACTTTGAACATCACACGAAGAGACAGAGTGAGAAACAAGACTATCAGAGAACAAGTTGGCCGGCCCAACCCCCTTTTTGGGCAGCTACCAAGACTATCACCAAACAGTTAGCATACGACACCAGAAATCAGAAGGAAATAGAGGAAAGGGAAGGCCCAGAAAAAGATGGATAAAGTGGGCCAGAAAAACGTTAGCCAAGAACAGCATATTCACGCAACAGGTCATACCACAAAACAGGTCATACCACAGACGTTTGCTTCTCCCCTCCACACTGCAGATAAGTGACATATGAACTAGAATTGGTCTCATGGTCAGGAGCAGAGATTACATGCCAGCTCAAACTTTTTCTATTCCGCTTAAGAAATATTATCTTCTCCGAATGCGTTGGTCATCGTCAGACATTGGCGGACGGAATATGATTTTTAAATATTCGATGTAAGATGTTAAAACTAGAAACAGTCAAGACGAGATATTTAAATTTTGACTTCCTTCTAATTTGGTTGATGTTGTTACCTCAAAGCCAGTTCACCATCCTCTTTTGTATAGTTATTCGACACTTCGCCGTCACATACAGATGCCTTTAGTTCAGTTAGGTGTTGCAGGATTTTGACCGAATCTTCATTTTCTGCTGGGACCTTGCATTTCTCTTAGTTAGGGTTGGCCCTGACAAGCAGAGCTGAAACCTGTCTCCTAAATGATCAAAATTGTGTCGATCGGGTGAAAAACACAGACATTAAAAACATGCTAGTTCACAACTTAACCGGGACTTCTGCGTTCCGACTTCTGTTTATCACATACCACCTGACCACAGAAGCCGTTTGGCATTTACACAATAACATGGAAACTTACTATATTGCAGCGATTCAACAGGGTTAGGGAGATAGTAAATAATGATTCTATTCTAACACCAATGGCCCCAAGTCCGGAGAAATGTTTTTGTAGAACACACAATACTAGTGCCCCCCACCCCCAAACCTCACACACACATACACACACACACACACACACACACACACACACACACACACACACACACACACGAATACAAACACAAACGCACACACGCATAAACATAGTCTATTGTCTCTAATCAGTGCCCTTTTAGTTCATGTAAAAGTAGGTATATAAACAGAAAGCATGGCATAATAACGGAAGACAAAACGCGGTTGACACTGGAGGGAGCACTAAGTCAACATTACCGTTCATACCACACACATGTTGGCGTGTTTAGTCTGGGAAAGCAAGCATGCAACGAGCTCTATTCAGGTAGCATTAACGCGTTGCTGTCGTGGATTGCGCATCGCTCTTTGGCCTCTGTGGACCGCCTATTTTATATCTCGTGTTGTCTTGAGGCTGCTGCAAGAATGTGCTGGTTGTTGCCTGCTGAACACATGTGCGATTGGCGACAGAGAGAAAAAGGTGCTGGTATTGAAGGATCACATTCTTGTCGATCACTGTGTATCTGACACCGACCGCACAGAGGGGCTGAGGGACAAACAGGAAAAGCTGTGAGATTATTATTATATTAGATTATTATATTAGATTGATTATGAAGACGCTTTGAGGTCGGAAGAGAGAACTCTGGGGCATTTGGGGGATTCGGGGGAGTTGAGAGAATAGGGGTGGCGCCTCTGAGGGGGGTGGGGGGCGGGGGAAGGAGGTTGAGAAATGAGGCCAGAAGAGAAGTAGAAAGAACATCTATGCTTTTTAAATGAATATCGGTTTGCATGCCACGAAACATACAAGGTTTCGTTCTGTACCTTTGTTAGTCGAATATTGTACTGGCCAAAGTACTTCTTCCGGTAAGTGGACTAGAAAATGAAATAGTCACAGAACATAATAATAAGACGGAGTTTTTAAAACCATTTGCTCCTTGGTAAACGAATATATGGGCTACAATTGGGAGTACTGCATTTTACCATATAGCATTGTTTACTACTTAGAAGGGCAAGGTCGGACCCCCCCCCCCCGGTGTTCTAGTGCGCGTCAACGAAACTGCTGTTTCCTGTATCTCTGAGACATAGCACCAATCCCATTTTGACCCCACGGTGATCCACGGATATACAGGGTCAGTCAGTTCCGAAAATAGGTTGAAGTTTACTTTTATTGAAATGTGGTAATGCAATAATAATACATATTTCGGTATGCTCACCAGAGACCAATCAAAGAGGAATCACGAGCCAGGAAATACGATTCTCACTTCTCAATATAAAGCACGTGGTTCGGTAGTGGTTATTTAAACTTTGGTTAGTAAATCATTTCTCTCTGGGGGGTTTTCCATACCCCATTGTAGACAACATATCGTATCCTGTCTTTTTTGAAAGAGTTGAAAACTTGCGGGTCCTACTGAAGGATTCATACGAAAAAGACATAATTTAGGTAATAGAAGGTCGATGAAAAACAGAGCTGACAAGGCGGGTTGCTAAGTGCAAAATAGATTCCAAGTAAAAGCTTATTGAATACTGACGAAATTCATATGGGCAGAGGTTATAAAAAAGTGGCTTCGGAAATGGCATATGACTGGGAGAACAGCGGGAGGCATTATTCTTCAGTTTAAAAAAGAACAAACATTTCTTATGCATAACAAAAAAATTGTGGTTTCCGAGGTTGAAAAGAAAACGATTAGACTTAGAAAAGTATAAAACATGATTCCAGACGAAAACGGAAAAGGCTGAAAAAAGCAAACACTCGTAGACAGAAACAAGAAAATGTCATAAAAAAGATTGCCAAAGAGGAAAGGTCTAGGTTTTATACTGGACTCGAAGGCAAAGTTTTCCATGTAGTTAATGAATGTCGGTTGAGCTCATTTTTCTAATGAACGTATCTGGACTTATTTTTCCGGAGCAGAATCTTTAATCTGCTCTTACATAAAATAGCCTTGAGGTAACAGTCTTCAGACATGTCTGGAGGTACCCGTTGGTTTTACTACACTAGCAGCACAGATAATGAGACGAACACACTGGTTCAAGCGTCTTTCATCTATTCTCTGTAACAAACGTATTTTCGAAAGGTTTCAAAATGTAGGAGAACATTGAAAACAAACTTGATTCTGTTCAATTTTGCCTGGTTTCGTTATTGAGACGTTTATTTGTGAAGACGAATGGCGATAATAGAATTGAAATTATTAAAAAGCATTTTTCCTCTACTTTTTATATTTGTATACTCTTTAAAAAGTTTCAGTATAATATATAATTGCTGTTGCATAGTATGTATTTCTTCCCCTATTTCGTCTATTTCACATTTCTTTCCAATTTTCCTTTCATTGCTCCCTTTTTCTCTTATTCTCAAAGGCAAGCATACGTAGCCTCAAGGAAAAAAGAAACCTTGCTTGTACCTTTACCTTGCGATACGATTTATTAAAACACTTGCTTCTCAAGAGCTCTACTTCCAGGCTTGTATTTTTCCTCCAGTATCTTCAGGAATTGACTATCACCTATTATATACCTTTAATCAGAAGGCTGTAAAGGAAGACCAATTTAAAGGTCAATAACTCAATCGTCTTTAGACAATTTTCAAAAATATTTGGAACAAATAAAATTCATCCAAGGGACCGCCACATATGTTACTATGAAGAAAATCAATTTACCTGTTCGAGAAATATGAAGTTTAAAAGTGTCTATCAAAAATAAGTTAAAGGCAGAACTGCAGCTTCTTAAAATTCAACTATAATGGGTATTTCAGTATTGAAGAACGAATTTATGTTAAACTGATATCGCCAAATAAGCTCAGAGAATGTGGCGGCTATTTAAATCATAATAATATTATGCTCCAGGTGTTGACCATTTTTCTCAAGACAAACAAATACGCCGAAGGAAATTTTGAATAACCGTCTGCCATATTTCTGGGTCGGGTCTTTGGACCACACGTTCAACATTGAGTTTCAGTTAATTGTTTATTTGTGGATTCTTTTCATAGACTCTGTCAGTCGAAAAACGTCGACGGAAATAATCAAGATAGTTTCAAGTTCGTGGAATGTGGTGACCATTAACTTGTAAGCTTTCGGCTTGTAAGAGGTTCATCAAGTCTTTCTTGCAACCAAGCAAAGGCCACTTTTGGTGAGTGGGGTATAACCCCGCCCTTCTGGAACCAGGCCATCTCAATAGCATTTACCCCCCCCCCCCCCTCCCTGCTAGACATCCATTTAACGTGAGGGTCGTCCTCGTCCTGAAACCAGGATGGGTCGATCACGCCCCCTTAGCTGAGCGATTTCAAAAAGTAAAGTTTTGCGTTTCACTTCATTTTGCTGGGGATTTTAAATACTTGATAATTCTGGAACAAGCACATTGACTTTCTTGATATCCATGGATTGACGAGCTTCGGCTGAATTATATTTGTTTGAAGTTTTGTTGAAATAGGTGAACTGATAATCAAGTTATTGCCCATGAAAAGGCTTCTTTTTTAGACACTCTATATCTGCAGAAGTTTTCCCAGAGAAAACTCAGAAAAATCCCAAAAGGAAAATCAGAGCTGTAGGAAATAAGCTCCATGCATGTCCATCTTAGCTTCTTAATCATCTCTGATCAAGCAAAAGGATAAGAAATTTATTAATAATTTCCGTACCCGATTCTGACGCCTGCCATCGGCAAATTAAATTTTGTTCCAAAAATAGGCGCATTGGGTTTTAGCCTCCCACTGGCTGAAACTTTCCATTAGAAAATAATTCCTGGAACATGGAGATAAAGGCTTAAAATAATGAGATACCTAACACCACAGCCACCCGAAGGCGATGTTTCATAGGGCAGGAATCGTTCGACTTCAATAATCTAATACCTTTATTTAATCTTTAGCCCAACTACTGCGTATTGGAACTGCGCATTTCATCGTCCCACACCCGGAAAATTTTCAGTGCCCACGGCGTGTAATATTGTCGCATCATTTCTAGCTCACACATTTTTTCCTTCTTTCCAAAAGTTTTAATTTTATACAAAACTCTATTGTACTTGCAGAGAAGATTGGATTTTCCCGAGGCTCACCCCTTTGTCTCTAAATGAGAAATCTTAAACGCAGGTTTCAGCATCACAATGGACAGGAATGTGGGCAAGGAGAGGTTAATCCCAATATACCTTACGCCATCGCACTCCTCTGCTTTTGGCGTTCTTTGCTCAAGGGTATCGTATCATGAAAGAAGCACAATATGTAATGACATCAAGCTTCCCTAAACCATGCCAGTTATGTAAATACAATAATAACTGTTCCAGACGAATACAGAGCAAGGTAAGGGAGAAAAAAAGGGGGGGGGGCAGCCCATTCATGTTATTGCGGCAGACTGACGATGGTGTCTGTATAGTATAGTATCTAGTTATGACCTCAGTGACAAGTTACAAACCACCTGTTCGATGCTCCAGCAACAGATACAAATATCTTGATCAGTTATTTTGGTTGCACAATACAAGTGCAAGGACACTGAGGTTGATTAGGATTTACATAGATAGCTTTATTTTCGCAACTAAAGACATACTGATAGACGCTTAAACTGTTTAAAGTGACGCCCAAAGTTTCATGGTGTGCCAGGGATCCTATCATGATTGATGCTACAACAGACCGTCCGTTCATCAGTACAAAAGTTAACACTACAAACCAATCAAATAAAACTGAGAAAAGCCGGGGGAACAATATTGCCCGAGTCTTGAAATTTCAAGGGAAAACACCATTATAGAGAAAACTCAAATGAAAATTGTTTTGTTTTAGTGACTAGAATTTAGTGTCTCTAAAGTGAGCCAGTACTAGCGTCAAAATAGGAATAAGATGAGGGGAAACGTTCTTCTACCTTTATGGAAATAATCATTCAAGGCTGAAAGAGAACACTACGTTTAGGTTATTACAATATGGATAAACATTTCCCAAAACTATTCAGGTAGCAAAATTTGATTATCTTCAGATATAATTATGGCAGGAAAATTGGGTCATGTTAAACCAGCTACAGGAACAAAGTCGGGTACCGTCTAATTAGGTGGTTGAGAGAAGTCTGGTCAGCATGGATATCTTTTATTGACTTAAACACAGCCGTCATATTCGATGTGTTGCTACCGCGCTTAAGTGCCTTTTAATCATTTCCACGTTTTGTTGGTTATAATATGTGCAGTTGGGAAACCACCCGTTTCACAACTGATACAAAGTTTATTTTCTATTGATGTTCGTGCGGACATTTCTTTTACAATGACATACATACATTATAAACACACATAAACATACACGCACACACAAACTCACACACAACACGCACACACACA
>NW_004797272.1:2464031-2465787 GCF_000002075.1 Aplysia californica | reverse complement strand
ATATATATATATATATCTATCTATCTATATATCTATCTATCTATCTATATATATATATATATTGTAGATATATCTTATTATACAATAATTCGTCATAGCTGACTTGAAAACAGTCAGAGATGGATGCACCGTGCGTTGCATTATACAGTGAGTCTAACATAATTATCTCTGACTATAAGTCTACTTGGAAAGATAAAACACTACGGGGCAAGCAACTCAAATTCATTTTTGATATGGCCTCCCTGGCATACTGGTGGAAATGCACATCGATTTATACAATTCTACCGCTGGATTGTTTCACAAATATTAAGAATTCTATTTTTATTGATCCCCATGGGGAAATTTCTTTTTCAATGGCACACGTCCATCATTACATTACATATTTGCATACTATCTATCTATCTATCTATCTATCTATCTATCTATCTATCTATCTATCTATCTACCTATCTATCTATCTATCTAAATCTATCTATCTATACAGTTTTTCGTCTCTACGTTCCACAATCCACAATATCACATCTATACATACATTTTACCAAAGGTGTTTACCATTGCACAACGCCTTGTTTTTGATCTAGGGTTATTGTGTCTTCCCCATGAGTATACCCCTATACCCCGGAGTCCACACACCTAAACGCCGTGTCATTTACATAGTTATGTTTGGGTTATTGTATCCCTAAGGTTCAGCCACTGACGTAATGTTCTATTTCTAACCACAGTCTTCTCACAGCACTACAACACTTTTATTTACTCTGCAATGGTGTTTGTGATGGAATATTAGAATGTGGACCTCCACACTCTTCATGTATTAGACTTGAGTTCGATTCCCAGGTGGGGAAGTTTATTTTTTCATGTATCTCCATCTTTCTGCAGGATCTTTTGTACCACTCAGCTCGGGCTGGTCCTGAAAGACAAAGTCAAAGCAGCCCACCAGCCATCTGAGCTAAATAGATTGTGTCGATAGAGGCCGACGAGTTAGCCATTACACAATCAATCTATACCCAGCGTGTCTACCACCGTGCGTGATAAGCGCCAGTTTGCCTTTCAAGTTTAGTTCGGTCTTTTTTATTCGGACACAAATCCCCCCCCCCCCACACCCCCTTTACCAAGGCATTGTTTTCTATTTCGTAATGTTAAACTTATTGATTCCTTTCTGAGGGGATTAAGAAAGCTTCAACGTTAATTTCCTGTTTAATTTTTATCTGTTATTAACATAATCCCCCCCCCCCCCGCCCTCAATTATATTCCACTCCCCCTCCCACAAAACAAACAAGTAACAACAATAACAGCAAAACGAACAAAACATAGAATCCCTTAAAAATAAGAATATAACATCCCCCGGACAAATCACGTTGGTAACACAAAATCGAATGCAATAAAAAATGACTGAAAAAAACCCACCAAAACCAAAAAAGAAACAAAAGCAGAAAACAAATAAGTAGCACCACCAACAACGACCCAAAAAACTATGCTACCTTAAAGCGTGTGAATGAGAACCATTTGGTAGTATAATGTTGATATAAACATTGAGCAGATCGACATACACTTTTCTTTTGCAGAAACTAATTCAGATGGATTGACTAACTTAAAGAGACTGCGCTACTGCAACACATATTTTCCCATAGGTTCGAGACACTAATTTGATTTCTCTCTCTCTCTCTCTCTCTCTCTCTCTCTCTCTCTCTCCCTCTCTCTCTCTCTCTCTCTCTCTCTCTCTCACACACACACACACACACACGGGGACAAGAAGGCC
>NW_004797272.1:2456896-2463817 GCF_000002075.1 Aplysia californica | reverse complement strand
CACCCCCCCAAAAAACCAACAACCCCCCAAAAAACACCAAAACCCCCCACCCAACCCCACACATTCCTCCTCCCAAAAAGGGAAATCATGTAGACAAGAATTCCAAACAAAACTGGAACAATACGAGGGAGACACACCGTAAGATGATGGAAGAGCTCTCCCCTTTCCCTCTAATGCTGCTGCAAGTAGAGCATAATTATTATACAACGCGGTAAGCACAGAAAATGAGAGGTGGCATTTACATTATTGTCTTCCTTGCCGAAACGTCTGCCAAAGGTATGGTAAAATGTTTAAGAAAATGACCAACGCTCACTCCGAAGTTGAACATTCGAATTCGATTAAGTCTGAACTTGTGATTTTCCCTTTTTTATGTTTTCCTATTGAAGCTATGAATTATTCATTGAACCCCCGCCACAAAAATACAGCTGTTTTCCTTTTTACAGAATGGCTGCTGCAGTAGCAACTTTAGCGAATATGAAAATGTACATATCCTTCTTCTGACTTATAGTTATTTCGTGTTTATTTCTCTTTTTTCTACACCGCACCCGTACCCCGTTAAAAGCAATTCTCACTGCATTTCTTTCCCATTACACATTTGCGATTGTAACAAGATTTTCTCGTGGTACTCAGTGTTTTTTTAACCTCTTTGAAGGCCTCCCTGACTGCTTCTTCATACCGAAGAACACAATCCCAAGAACACATTTTGTTTTCCTGAAAATTGCTCCTAAATCCCTAGAAGCGCAAACGAAGCAAAACAATCCACATGCTGTAAACAAGAATGACCTCTTCAGTTGCAACGCCACCTATTAGGCCTGCTGCACCCAGCCCATTTCCTTGTCCTTCCAAGTAATTCATTCTTTTATTGCACCAAGATGTCCTGACGAGGAATCGAGTGCTTCTCTGGCTTCGATTAGATTTAAATGAATCTGAATCCAACAGTGAGTTGATTTACACAATGAACGTAACACAATAATGCAACGTCGCTTGCGTGAACGACGTGGGAATCCCACACCCGTCCTGTCAGAGCTGAGCTTCAACTTTCTGAGCAATGCGATGTTGAAGGATCCCAATGTCTGCTCCAGATGCGTCATTGTGGCGTAAGACGGTTAGGAAATAAAAGTAAAGCATACCCCTCCCCAAACCACGTTCGTAAGACTTAGTGCTTGTGGGCTACATCTTGGGTCACTTATGGGGTAACAGTGGCGTTGCGTTTATGTCTTATAGGAATAGAAATCAGAGAGCTGTGATCAGAGAGATGAAAAATCTCGACCAAAACAAACAAAATACAAAACAAAATAGCCGTCACCCCCCTCCCCCTCAAGCCATAAGGAAAACCCTACTCCAACCACCCTCTCATCCAACCCCCCCCCCCCCAAACAAATAACAAACAAAAGTTTGTGTGTGTGTGTGTGTGTGTGTGTGTGTGTGTGTGTGTGTGTGTGTGTATGTTTGGCGGGGGGGGGGGGGGCGTATACTTTATTTTCTCAGAGTACGAAAGGTCAGCATTGATGGAAATTCTTTCAGACTAACGACCAGCAGAGACTGATTTAAGGGAGAATCTTCCAGACTATACGTCATTTCCTTCTCAATCTTTTTGTAGAGGCTCTATGCATGATGATATCTCCATATTTTCCTGTATTGCTTATACTAACTATTTTTCTAGGTTCACATGAAATCAAAGCTTTTTTATTTTTGCTCTGCCTATTTCAACTGTTGGTTGCAATAATGTCATTAATGTACGCGTCATGTATAAATCCTAAGAATTCTTCTGCCTTTTAATGCAAAACTTCGTTCGTACTCACCCTAGGGTCAGGAGTGCAACAAACAGAGAGAAAATTAGTGAAGTTATCCACCCAAACCTAACAATTCATGTACATGTTTTCACGCCCTTGCTTATCGACATTATTTTTATTATCTTAGAAGTGGGGTTTCTCCGGCATGAAGCAACGAAGCAGAAAAAAAGAATGAAAAGTCGAACCTGCACTGCCGACCACCCGTATAAGACAATCACCAGTACCTTCTATTTTTTTCTGTTTCCTCCCTTGCGTACTAAAACAAAGGTTATGGTGACTTTAGTAAGTCACTTGGCCACCTGTCTAAGATGGCCACCTAATTCTTTCTTACCTCGACAATGGGTGACCGTCTTTCACAGTTTCGACTGTGTTCAGTAAACTGAACTTCGCTTAGGGGGAATCAAACTCCAGTCTAGTCTCTTGTGTGCAAGAAGAATATTGTCATGGTAGTGAGGGAAAGAGAGAGACAGTGAGGGAGAGGGAGAGGAGAGAGAGAGAGAGAGAGAGAGAGAGAGAGAGAGAGAGAGAGAGAGAGAGAGAGAGAGAGAGAGAGAGAGAGAGAGAGAGAGAGAGATAAGGAGGGCTTTGATTAAAGGTATTTATGGATTTATGTACTTTGTAAAGCGGCTTAAAATGGGTACTGCATCAACGGTCACTTATTGTGTAGATAAACTGTCTAGTCTCTTATACCCTTTTTTTTTTTTTTGTGTCCCTTGCCCATTTCTAGGACATTGACGCCATCTGATTAGTAGAAAAATGTGCGTATGAGAGTGCCCAATAATGTATAACGTACAAATTTGTTATGACATATAACTGTTACATATAGATGTTTAAGATAATTATAGATGTTTGTGAAGGATCTGAGAGCAATGATGACCTTACAAATGACGGTGATGGTGGTGGTAAGTGATGATGTGGGATGGTGCTTACGTTTATAATTATAAGAAAACATGCTTCTGTTATTTGATTGTTGTTGTTTAAAAAAATAAATGTTAGCGTTAGTCCTATCTTCCTCTGCTCTGATGAGTCACGAGGGATGTGGGCACCCGCTATCCCGTTCCCTACTGGAACCATCTTTAATGTCACCGTGAAGTTCCGAAATGGTGGGCACAGTCTCTGCTATGGTGACCTTGTTAGTATTAGCCTATTCTAGCGGACCAAGACAAGAGTCTCTTTTACCCTAATAAAATGAATCTTTGTTGACTTTTTTGAAGGGGTGGGGGTGGAATGCTCCCAGCTTGTTCTAACCATGTTGAAAGGGCCTTAAACCATTACATCAAAGTACATTTACAGCTCAGTTTGTATCGTGTCAGATTATTGTACGAGTTACCCTAGTTCAAATCCCCAATGAAGCTTTTTTAGATTAATGTAAGTTATTTGGTGAAGTTTATTCAAAGTCTCCTTGTTCTCAGAACTCTATCCTTTAGGAAATAGACAATAAAATCGGAGAGGTCCTGTCTTATAAATAACCTTCTCACGCAGTGTTATAAAAGGTGTTAAGCCAGTAACCACACTACCATGCCTCCAAAGACTGACCTTACCACCTCTGTTGTGTCCGTTTCTCATGACTCTGATGAAATGAGCCATCTGTGTGTTCATTCATGAATGCACAGTGCTAGACGTGCTCCCCGATCCGTTCGGAGGGGGTCCGCG
The DNA here is from genome assembly GCF_000002075.1 of Aplysia californica. Lineage (NCBI taxonomy): Eukaryota > Metazoa > Mollusca > Gastropoda > Aplysiida > Aplysiidae > Aplysia > Aplysia californica. The sequence goes on along the minus strand of NW_004797272.1, from coordinate 2,460,371 downwards.
TCCGACGTGGCTACTGATGGCGGCAGAAAAAGTCCTGGTATCGTCGGGAAATCGATCAACCCCCCTTGACCAGGCCGGCTGACCGAGAGCACGTCATTACTACGTCAATGATCGGCCAGAGTACTCGAGTGTCTAGCTAAATGACCAAACGGACAAATACCCCTGCTGTCTGGGACCAGCAGATGGGTTTTAAGCCTGTTGGTTTGAACAAGAACAAGGCTAGCAGTAATTCCGATAGTTTTGAGTGTGCAAGATTGACAAGAGGAAGAGAATCCTCTAAAAATGATACGGTATTATTGTTGGACGCTTTTTCCTAACCTGTTAAGCTGATCCAAACACCCCTAGTCCACCCCCCCCTCGGCAACAAAAAACAACGAAAAAGAATAGCCCCACCCAAAACAAAAAACCCCCAACCCTTAAAACCCCAAAGAAAACTAAAAAAAAAAGGACAAACAAAAATCCATCCCTCTGAAAAAGGTGAAAAAGGAAAGATAAAGAAAAGAAGCAGGACAACAGTAACATGTAAAACAAAACAAAACAACCAACACTAACAGCTACAACAACGGTATTTTCAACCAACATAACAGCGCAGAAATCGTATTTGATGATAAAAACACTTTTGATATTCTCTTAATGAACATATGGATGTGATGACATCAAACGTTGCCAAACGTGTAACAACCTCAACAATAAAAACGACAACAACAAGAACAGTAACGAAGATGGTCACAGTGACGGCGTATACGAGCATCCATAATATAAGATAAAATTCACCATATCACTTCATTACTTTTGTATTGTCGCTTTTTATGTTGAATAATGGCACTGCCTTGAAAAAAAGTACAGATAAAAAAATATTGTAAAGTACGAGCATATAACCCTTTTTGAAACGTCCGTCGGCTTGTTTGAGCACCATTATAATTCTCTTAACCCGCCTAGATTCAAATACTGAGTAACCGATTGTCGATATACGTAAGACTCGATCAACTTAAACCTGTCTGTCTAGCCCAATTGCAAGATATTTCTTGAGAAGTTGTTCTCCCAGTCTCATACACAAGTAGGTCTTCTATATTGGAGAGGAGTGATTGAAGGCTATGGTGGAGATGGGTGTACTATTATAATCTATTATTATATCACGTTGTGACACTCTCAAACACTTAATTTAAAAGAGATAAATATTACAATGTAGAACAGAGAACAACTCAAGATAATTCAGCTTAGTACATCTGAACAGCTGCCTGACGATATGAACTTGCATTATTTTAAAATAATTTTTCTGCATGTTAAAAATCCCAATTCAATTGAAAATGTTAATCAATATAATATCCTATAATTTACAACATCGATCCAGGATGAGGGCGAAAAGGATGACATGATATTGACGAAACATTTATAATAGGAAGAGTACAAAAGATACGTTATCTGCTGACGAAAGAGACTCAGTTAGAGGCGCCTTTCTCTTTTTTTGTTGTTGTTGTTCAATTTTTTGTTCCACGAAACTCATGTCAGGTCTGTCTAAAAAAAAAAAAAAACCCCTAGAAAATAACCCAATAAATACTTCCCATCCACACGCACACCCCCACTAAACTCAATACGAGTACTATACTACTGATTACAGGAAAGATTCACTTAAGAACGAAAACAAATGAAAAAATAACAATTCAATGTATTTATGAGGATCACTTAATTATTCAGTTTGAAAAAGTCTGATTTTTGTTTGCTGTTCTAAAAATAGAGACAGACAGAACCCAGACGGGAACGTGCACAACGGTATTTTATGGTGACCCAAAATTTCTTGCTTTTAGGAGCAGAGAGATCCTGTCTGTCTGGCTGTTGCCCATTAGAGCAAAGGCTTACACAAAACTCATCTATATATCTGACGTGCCATAAAGGTATTTTCTTTAAGTCATCGAGCTGAGGCCATAAATTACACACCATCTCTGTATGGCGGAGTCTCTTTTTTCGAGAATATTCAAGACTGACAGTTCACACGAGAAAACAGACGATTTTTTGGCGTGCTCTATGTCCCTCATCGATGCAATTTCGATCATTTAGGAGGCGTGCTTCAAAACAGGCTGAGAAGAATACAACATAACAGCAGAAAGACCGAGGTACTCGATAAAAAAGTTTTCCCAAATGGAAATCAAACTCAATTCTTCTGCGTGCGACGTCGAAGCGCCTTACCCCTACACCGCAGATGCTGGTGATAAAAGAAGACTTATCTAACGGATGAGGGAAGGCCAAAACAAACGATAGCACGTAAATAGAAACAATGACAAGAGAGAAACAATTTATCAAAGCAAATGAAAATGACACTCAGACATACAGACAGACTGTAGTATGAATAACAATACAGATGAGCTGACGGCCTGTATTGGAAACCAAAAAAAAAGACAAACCCTCTCAGACCTCACGACTGTACCTTTGAAATGATTAGCAGAAAAAAAGAACAACCCCAAAAGAGTCGATTACCTAAACGTGCACCGACTTTTCAAACTAGCTCAAACCCCACGCCTAAACTCTTTTGTGTTCACGGCTACTAGACTGGAAGTTCTAAATAAAACAGCAAAACAAACACGAGTCTACGATTTTAAGACTTTGATTTGTCACGTAAATTTTTGATGGCTCACGCACGCGCGCGAGCGTGTAGACAAACAAAGTCTGCGCCCCAGTGAGATATTGAACATTTTCACCTCTGCAAGGAAATCCGCCCTGTTTTCAGAGATTTCCCGAAAGCAAGACAAAGCTCTCGCAAATCGATTCGAGGCATTTTAACCCTCGACCATTTCTATAATAGCCAGCTCCAACATTCACCCATTCCCCCTCCCCTCCCCCCCAAAAAGTAAAAAAAAACCCCAAAACAAAACAAAGCAGAGAACATAATAATATTGTTCAGAAATGAGACTATGAGACTATGAAATTTGGTGGACGCTTAGGTTGTGAAAAAAGACTCAAAGGGCTATCAGATTGAGAAGTATCAGCATTCCCCAGGTGCAAACTTGAGTTTCTTCCAAATTGGATGAATTCGTTCGATTTCCAAATTATCCACCATCGCAAGTCTTTTTGTGGATCTACCCTCAATCTTGAGAATCTGCACGCTCTTCTATTCTATCGTTTGACAGGTTAAGACAAGAACACTGTATTGTCAATCGATGTGGTGGCCACATCGAAGTGACTTAGGTATGTAAAGACTGACCACATTGAGTATATATCGAGAATGAATCCCTTGGTATAATATTATGTGAGCCACTTTCGGCTTTCTTTGTCGCCCTGTAAGTAAGCCTCAGCGTGTCACTACTTGTCGGTACCCTCCCCACTCTCTTCAGTACTCTCCTCCTCCACCACCCCCATCCTTTCCACCCACTCTCTATTTCTGAACGCATTCCAGTCTCTCTAAGTCTCTCTCTCTCTCTCTCTCTCTCTCTCTCTATCTCTCTCTCTTTCTTTCTTTCTCTCTCTCTCTCTCTCTCTCTCT
>NW_004797272.1:2427931-2454195 GCF_000002075.1 Aplysia californica | reverse complement strand
GAGAGAGAGAGAGAGAGAGAGAGAGAGAGAGAGACAGACAGAGAGAGGAAAAAGAGAGAGAACGAATAAAAGAGTTTGTATATTTTGTGTTTGTCTATGTGTATAAGTATGTGCGCGCACGTTTATATGTGTTGGAGTGAAAGAGGTATAGAGGTTTAGATAGGTCTGCAAAGAACACCACTGCCCTCCGGACTCTCACCCTCCTCAAGATCAGAGATTAGAGAAATACTTTCAAGCAACAATTTCGGCTAAAAGTTGCTTGCCATTTTTTCATATGAAATTTCAGTAAAAAGAAAACCAGATTCCTGTCATTTTTATACGACTAGCAACAACAACACAATATTATTATCAATAGTGTTATTTTATCAAGACTATTATATTAAGTCTTCAAATAGTGATGCAAAGCAAATCATTAACCGCGTTGGCACTGGCGCTGGGACTGACTGGCAGCATTCGGAGAAAAGAATAGTTTTTAAAAAGAAAAGAAAAAAGGGAAAGAAAAGAAAAGAAAGGAGAGGAGAGGAACTTGTCAACAGACACGATCGGAGAGATGCACCGAGTTTCCCATTACTCGTGTTGACGCAGGCATCATTACGAGAGTGTTGTCAAACTTGGAGAGTGGTTCCCCACGCCCTCCCCCCAGCATGACATTTGGAGGAATCTCCACCAGAGTAATCACGAGCGGGCGCAGTCGCCCTCGAAACGTCTCGGGAAAATCTCTCCCGTTGACATACCGTGATCTTTCACGGAAGAGGTGAAAAGAAAAAGGGGTAAACAAGAACCAAAGGGCACTGTCTTGGACTGAGAAAATAGCAACTTAATTCACTTGATGCGTCTGCGTCGCCGGGATTTGGTTCTTTTTTTCTGGGATCCCCCTTCCGTAGACGCCCCACGGTGCCTTTGTTTAACCCTTGCAAACTTTCAATAATGAACTACTGTCGCTCAGGAGATGAAACTTCCTTTTTTGTTCATCAAATTTGTTATCAGGAAATAATAATAGAAAGTTATCATAATCAAATTTTCCTGTATTATCCACAGAGCGTAGTTCGACTCAAGCATACTTTAGTTTTGCTCTGATAACATTAACAGTAAAATGTTTGTACAAACGGCGAGCGGATGGTTGGGGGCGCCAACTGTAGGACATACTTTTTTCTGTTCTCATGTTGCTTCTGTCTGTCTTTTCTGTTTCCCCCACAACATTCGATGTGCTTTTCTTGACTCAAACAAGTAGACAAAAAATACAACAGCATAATGAGACTAAATTCAGTTTCCCATAACGTTGTATGAGTGTTGAATTCCAACGGAAATTGATGCATTAAACTTTATAAGAACGAACAGAAAATAGTATTGTTTAAGACCATCGTTTTCCCTGTGGGTAACTTGATTTCTTAATTGTAGACAAAGACAACCTTCTTGTCTGTTTTCAATACACGACAAGAAATGTCTGCAACCATGACTCACACAAATATGCGTCCAAACACACTCTCAAGCTGACACACTGACACACTTACGCACTCAGTCGTTCACACGCACGCGCAACCATCGACTCACAGATATTATTATGTAAAAAGTGCGGGCCATGAAGTGATAAAGACGTCTCAGAGGGTTATTATCTCAAGGTAGTCGGCCTGTTAAAGTAACTACAATACGAACGTCTGCATACAAATGTGGAAAGTCCTTGACTTTCTGCACTACTTACAAGCATAGTGAAAAAATACTCAGTTGTAAAAGAAGAACTTAAAAGCTATTATAAATATTCAAATCGTTGCACTTAATGTACATCTGGCATTTTAGCCTACCCTCTACCATTAAAAAAAATAAATATTGTTTTATAAGTATACGCAGTGTTCCTAGACCAGGTTTTTCCTCTAACCATCCAAACTTTTGTTAGCTTTAACTCTTTGAAGCACACATTCTGACCATTCGCCTGAAGACGCGCTGTTTTGGGGCACTTTGAAAAGAAGCATGATTTCTTATTCACACAGATTGTTCAATTCTGTTTGCTTTATCTGGAGCTTAAAACAGCAAGCAGCAACATGTATACTATAAGATACGCAAACTTGTCTTTTTGAATTGTGCATGATGGTTCGAAATGTAACGAAACATTGCCTTTGCTCTGCTGTTAAGAAACTTACTGCTTGACGTAAAGCAAGACGAAAGCGCCATATTTGAAATCTTTTGCCTTATTTAAAAAACAGCAACAACACAAAACAACAAAAAACAAACAGAAAACAAAAACAAAAAAACTAACAGCTAAAAACAACGAGCAAACAAAAAAAATCTGTTCTACTTATTCGAGTTGTAGACAGGACTAACAATAATACGAATGTGAACGATCACTGAACACAGCACAGCTGCATGTCACACTAAGCGAGAAAACAAGTGAACAGAGACACAACAAGAGAAATATCACCACATTGCTTGCTCTCAGAACTCAGAAGAAACACAATCTGTAAGTGTGACCAGCTTCTTCCACTCTCGTTGTTTGTTTTTGCCTTTTTAATCTCCCCCCCCCCCACCCCCTCCCCTTCCATTTACCTGTTTTCTCTGATGTTTCTAAGGACCATAAATTATGCCCAGATGCGACGACTGACGGCTGTTTTCGTAAAAGATTGAACTTGTTTGAAGACCTTTGCAACAAGACGGTATCTTAAAGTATAGATCTTTCTTCCTAAATCTGATGTAATATTGGGTGCTCCGGTAGCTCAGTTGGTATCATGTTGGACTACGGAGTAGATGGTCTTGGGTTCGAATCCCAGACTTGACATTCTAAAACTGGGGTCGTTTTGCGGAATTTTCAAAGCTCTCAGCCTATTTAGTCGATCCTATCAGACGCATGCGTTAAAATCGAAGGTCTCGCCTCTTGAATTACTTAAGAGCGTTAACTGGAGCCTTAAAGCTTTACACTTACTTTCCTTTACTGATGTAGCAGTTTCACATTGCAGCAAAATATACGACTTAATAGCTCAGAAGATAACGTTTACACCAGTACATGGCCGGGAAGTTAATTATCATATTGGTGTAATACTACATAATAAATATTGGTCAAGTCCTAGACCGCTAATCTCGTCAAACACAGCTTCGATCTGCAGCAAGAAATCTAGAATCCGCCATCGTCATCAAAGAAAGCGACGTCTTGCCCCGGATTAGCAAGAAGAGAACCCATCAAGGGCTCAGACAATACGGGGGCTTTCGGAATAAGTGGAGTGCACACTTTTATAGTGTTTGAGAACGTGCGTTCTGGCAAAGTCCATGGCGGATAGAATGTTGAGAAGTGATGCAAGCCAGTTGTTCTTCATAATATAGGTTTAACTGCCCTTTTAATACTGTAATGTTATTTAACTGGCTGGACCTCAGAATTTCAGATCCTCCCACCTTAGGGCCCAGCTAAAGGGCAGGATAGTCTTAAAAAGGCCTCACAACAACTCAAATCGAGAATTTGAACTAGGGCCACTCGCTTTGTGATTCCACATGATACCAACTGAACTAATTATGGGGCTTAAGTTTTACTATTTCGAAGTCTTTGGACCCAGTTAAAAAACAAACAACCGTGTGCATTTTTCTTCGTCAAATCGAATGAAGCCATCCTTTAACAAAAAAATGACCCCCCTAAAAATGGTGAAGAATGTAAAGGTAGTGTTAAATGTTGCTTATTCTGTTTTAATAAATACATATCTTTGTCACTCTCAATTTATCATCCGAAACGATCAAGCAGAACCGATGAGTCAAGCGAATATGCACCCGTAATAAAAAGAAAGAAAATAAAAGAAAGGAAGAAAAGAGGGGGGGGGGGAAGGAAGGTAGAGGGGGAAGGGGGTCACACGTCAAGAGCGCATACCGTTCGAGACGTTCAGTTCGGATTACAGCAAAGATTAGGTCGTGTTGAGAGCGCCTCCGATCACCAGCGGGCGCCTCAAGAGGCTACGTCCGGTGCCGGGCACAGTCGCGACTTTGTCTTGAGGATTAGCGAAAATTCCCGGAGAGCACCAGAGACGTGGAGTGCCCAGATCACGAATCGAGTAAACCATAAGGCTGAGAGAGAGGCTTACGGATTTCGGAAAGGCGTATCGGGTGGAGGGAAGTGATCAAAGGCGAGACTGTGAAGCTTGAGGGAAAGGGATAGTGTTAAGAGAGTGGTACTTATGACTTCACGGGCTTGATCGACTCATTTCTGCTTCCTGATTGACAGAAAGAGTCGGTCCACTTCACCCGTGCTTTGATTAATATTTGCATTAATATTTTAGGAGAACCCCCCCCCCTCTTTTTGCACACACAAACACACACACACACCTCTCGAGAAGCAACCAAACTGAAGCAAGAACTTGTTATGTCCACCACCTGGACTTGTAAGCTCAAGGATATAACGCCATGTTTACAGCATTTTCTGCAAAGTACTTGAACTCTCTTGATTTTATTTTATTACGGTACTTAAGCTTAAGAGGTGAAAAAGCACGATAGATAGATAGATAGATAGATAGATAGATAGATAGATAGATAGATAGATAGATAGATAGATAGATAGATAGATAGATAGATAGATAGATAAAGAGAGAGAGAAAGAGAGAGAGAGGGAGAGAGAGAGAGAGAGAGAGAGAGAGAGAGAGAGAGAGAGAGAGAGAGAAAGAGAGAGAGAAAGAGATAGAGAGTGAGAAAGATGTAGGAATAACAAATGTTTGGTCGGATGGCGGGAATCCCTAGATTAGGCTAGATCTATCAGGTTTATTTTTTCTTGTGAGTTGTTAATGTTTCCCTGACTCCATCTATCCAGGTCTTTCTCGGTCGCCCTCTAGCCTTGTCGCCATCGAATTATTTTATGTAGGCACGTTGTGCTGGGTGGTGAGTTGGTAATCGCATGAGATGTCCGACCATTTGATTTTTTGGTGTTGGATGTGACGCATGATATCATTTGTGCCTACCATTTCTCTGAATATTCAGTTTCCAATTTTGTCCGGCCTGCTCTTGTTTACTGCTTTTCTAAGACATCGCATTTCACATGTTGTAGTTCTTGGCTCTAATTTCTTGTTTGTGGTCGATGTTTGGCATTGATAGGTGAGTGTTGAGATGAATATTGTGTTGAGCATTTTGAGTTTTATTGTCATGGGGATGTTAGGATGTTTCAGTAGTGGAGTAAGCCGGTAACTAACAATATTGGCCTTTTGTAGTCGTATTTCAATTTCTCTGTTCAGTCGCCCATCCTCTGTGAATATACTTCCGAGGTTCTTAAATGCTTGGGCCTGTCTGAGACTGTTATTGTTGATGTTTATCTGAGTGGTCCTGGCTTTCTGCTTATCTCTCTCATGTCTACTCCATTCCATATTAGTACGTAATGTTCATGTATTTTCTTGGTCCCGGCAATCAGACCGTCTAAGTATTGATATTCTCCACTTTTCATAAAAGTAATAAGTTCTGGTTCTTTGTCTTTCAGGCCACAGTTGTTAAGACTGCAAATCCTTTATTATAATATAATTATATTAATTTAAAGAAAAGTGAATTGAACATTTTTACCTGTGCGGTCGTTCGCTCCAGATGTATAAATCATTACTCCCATAATATTATGAGTATGCAAGTTCATGAGTTGGACTGTGGGAAAAAAGGAGAATGATGCAGATCGAAGGAAGAATAAAAAAAACCAAAAACCAAAAACAACATCATCTACAACAACAACAACAACAACAATAACAATAACAACAACAACAACAACAACAACAAACATATTTGAGGGGTCAGAGCACTGATATAGTGTTGTGACTTTGCCACAGCTTGAGACTTACAATGATAGAGTGTAAATCTGAAGAAAGATTGAGTGATTGTAAGTGAGTGAAAGAGTGAAGGTGTGTTAAGAGATATTTCTCTCCTTGAATATCGTTCTCTCTCTGTGTGTGTGTGTGTGTGTGTGTGTGTGTGTGTGTGTGTGTGTGTGTGTGTGTGTGTGTGTGTGTGTGTGTGATTATGTGTTTGTGAGTATGTGATTGTTGTGTGTGTGTGTGTGTGTGTGTGCGTGTGTGTGTGTGTGTGTGTGTGTGTGTGTGTGTGTGTGTGTGTGTGTGTGTGTAGGGGGTCGGGGTTGATATGGGTTTGGGGGCAAAAGGAGGGGAAGGGGGCAGAATTTAGCAATTGCTTTCCAATTCCACTTTAAAAAAATGAGAACGTTCGCCCTTCAGTTTTGGTTCAAAGCTGCACAGTTAAACGTAGACTTCCAAGTCAAGTGTGTTTCGGTGAAATAGTGTTTAGATGGTCATTAGTCTTTGAGCAACACACGATAACCCTAGCAAAAAACATGGCGCTGAACAATACCAGCCAGCAATGATAATATGTGGATTATTTATGTTTCTGATACTAGGTATAATACATGTATTAATGTATTTGTGAATTCATGTACGTCATTCTAAAAGGATCAATACAGAGGAATTTACCATATTTAATTAAAATGTTATATAGCAGATACATTCCAGATAGGTGACCGTCGAAAGCAATGAGACAACATGATGATTAGCTCTATGTTGTCGTTCTAAAAGCACGCGAGCAACTCGTGTCATAATATACAGGATTAAAAAATATGTTTTAGGGGATGCCGTCACCTTTGTTGTCATAATTTTCCCGCCTTGGTTGTTGTTAGCCGTCCGGGCGGGACACCGTCGTTTTCCAAAGGAAGAGACATAATGATGAAAAAGTGAAAGAAAGGAAGAAAGGGGGAACGGGGGAACACAAAGAGATTAAGGGGAGGAAGGGAAGGAGGGACGGAGGGAGGGAGAGAGAGAGAGAGAGAGAGAGAGAGAGAGAGAGAGAGAGAGAGAGAGAGAGAGAGAGAGAGAGAGAGAGAGTGAGAGAAAAAGAGAGGGGGGGGGGGGGGTTTGGGAAGGGGTGGAGGGGGCTAAAAGAAGGAAATCTCTATGGAGATCAGGAGATGGAGATCAGGAGATGGAGATCAGGAGACAAGAATACCGTAAAACTGTTCACGAAGCCAACAGGTCACTGTAACTTCATTTCGGATGATTTAACGATGTAACACGCTTCTCTTTCTCTCCCTCTCTCTATGTCTCTCTATGTCTCTCTCTCTCTCTCTCTCTCTCTCTCTCTCTCTCTTTCTTTCTCTCTACCCCTCTATATCTCTCTCAGTGGTGAACAGATGGCTTCAAAGCTTGTGACAGCTGCGAGGGGAACTTCGAACTGGCCGAATTTTGTCTCCATACGGAGGGTACTGGCACAAATGTCAGATAAAATTTTGTAATTTTGAGGTAGCGTGTTCCCTTGGTTACACAGATAGAGTGAATGTTTGGGAACTAACTCATACATGATGTTATCAATCCATGGAGGAATGCGTGAGTGATTGAACGGATGAGCGAATAGGTGAGTGATGGTGTGAATGAGTAAGTGAGAGAATAAGTGTGAGACTGTCAGAAAGTGACTGACTGCGCTTGAAACACACAAGTAAGCGTTTATAAAATAGTGTAAATAAATGAGTGGGTGAGTGAAGAATCAAACTATGCGGCCGAAGAAGATATTACTATATTTACCTGAAAATAGTCACACAGACTGATAAACCAAAAACGAAAGGCTTCCAACGTATATACTGATTCACCTTCAATGATAACAACAACATCACATTGATAGCAAAGGCAATCGCTAATCCATTATCACATCACCAGTTAAGTTCTTCTTGAGACACCTGAAGCTGACGTATAGAGCACTGCTCAGTTGGCATCTGTATTCCATGACCTGTTTCATGTTGTAGAGGGTGCCACAGCGGCACCGAAGGCAGAAGCTCCGACTCTCTTGCAATATCATTTTGTTTAGTCGCCGATAAAGCCCCTAGCTTTGTGTCACTGTATACAATAGCGATGACACACAAAGTAGGGTTTAAGTCTGCGGTGAAATTGAGAGGCTCAGTGGTGGATTCCTTTGAGAAAGTATGGTTACTGGTACTAAGTTCTAGACGTATAAAAGTTATGGAGGATAAACTGGCACGATCTCAGAAAAATCATTTAGATCATTTGGACAATAACAGACTTAAATAAAGTCTCTTAAATCATGCGAGGAGCTATTAATTTGTAAACAAGGGAAACACAGAGTTGGCTTTTTGAGGCGTTTTTTGTCTCTTAAAAAAGTTTGACATAGGATTGCACTAAACAGAAACTTATCTGGGATGACAGCAGTTCAGACACAGGAAAATTATTATCTTTCCGCAAGGGTCATTTCCAACAGTTTCATTATTTTGAGCAACTCTTAGTAGGAAAGTCTTTAATTTAATGGTTGCGGGCCTATTTTGGGACTATTTCTGCAGGATCCCCAGGTTTAGAGCTGGTACACATAAGCACAACGGCAGACTTGGGCTTTGGTCACTAAGGTTCTTCATCGGTTTCAATTCTGGGAAGGAAGCTTTCCCTTTAACGTAAGAACCGCATATATCACATCCTTCTTTTACTTCGATCTTTCGACGTTATTGGTATATCATTATTATTATTTACTTCAATGTATTAACCTCCACATTAATTCCAATCCTAGAACCGATATGATTCTTAAGAAAATTACTTTTAAGTTAAAACAGTAATACAAAAACTTCACATTTTAAAATATTTATTATGCCTTCGAAAGTAAAAACTTAACACATTTGACAGACAAAACACGCACACAACTTCAATCAACCTGGCGGGACCCTGTCAACATAGCGATCACAGCGGTCTTGTAAAATTGATTAGTCTGATATTTTTCAATCCTCAGGCCGGTGCCTCTATGGCAGTATTTATGTGGCTAAGTAAAACCAAATTAGTGAGAGAGGTTGAATATCTCTTTGATCCTCTGTGTTAGATAGAGGGCGGCGGCTCTCCAATGCTATGTGAAGCTAAAGCCAGAGAGGGGAAACTACAGTTCTCGTTAAAAGTTTTCCTGACTCTGATCTACTGTCTGTGTCTTCTGCCTTCAGTTTCCAGCTAATTCTGTAACATCGTAGCTGCTATCTTCTCTCTTTGATTAAAAAGAGAAATTATGTAAAATGTGTTTAATGCCCCATCGACACAATTTAGATATATTTGTATAGCAGGCAGGATTTGACTTTGCATGGGCTGAGAGGTTTTGTGTTGACATGAAGGTACAAGCGTCCAAGTTAGGAGTGAGCGCTATAGAAGTTATCTGCATTATTACTACAGCCATTTTTTATATTGTTATTGCTATTGTTATTGCAATAGTAATAATAAAAATAATAATGAAAATAATAATGATAATAATAATAATAATTTTGATGATGATGATGATGATGATGATGATGATGATGATGATGATGATGATGATGATGATGATGATGATGATGATGATGATGATGATGATGATGATGATGATGATGATGATGATTTACACAGTTCCACTAAGCCTTTTCAAGTAATAAACCCCTAACAAAATTGATTAAGTTTAGACATCAGTCTTTTGCGTTCACAACATGCCTGTTTACATGTTTGTTTGAGTAAAGAGAAACACATCAACGTAATAACGGTCATTTATTTGTGGGAAAAGGTAAAACTGATCGAAACAAAATAAGGATAGAAAAGAATTAGAATCAACCAGCAGCACCCTCCAATCATCCGCCCTTTTTCATCTCGTGGCATAGATTGCCATAACAGCAGCAACCTTTCTCGTGCACTTATTGGGATTTCGTATTGTGATATCCTCTTGTCGGAATAGAGACAAGAGTGGTCGTTCTCTCCCATGTTTGCCTTGCTCCTGGAGGATCAATGAACTCTTCAACCCTGGCATTGCCAAGGCTCTCACAGTAAACTGTTGACCCCCCCCCCCACCTCAAGGCATTGATCAGCAATTAGTGTCTGTCTACAAAAACATTCAATTCTCACGACAAAGCTTTCCTCGTTTTGAGACAGGAAAATAGAACATCCACTAACAATGCCCGGGTTAAGATTAAAGTCCATTCCTATGGAGAAACACATTTTATTTTAAGTTCACAATTATAGATACCTATGCCTCACTCCCTTTACTGCAAGAGTTCGTGGTACTTAAGAGGATATCACTTTTCAGCAGTTGTAATCAGTCTCATACTGAACATATTACATTATATGTGTTAAACAGCAATTGAAAACGGACCATTGCCTTGGATAAAATAATGCATTTTGGAAGCAATCAATTCCTCTATCTCACAGTCTCAGGAACAGCAAAAGACAAAATGACTGAGCAATACAAAGAGAAGGGCGTCTGGAAAAGATAGATTCAACTTTATGGAAATGAGACTGTTCTGGGGACCTTCTGCGTCCTCACAAAATAATGAAGATTACTGTTAGAGTGGGCAAAGTTCGTGATGGTGTGGTTTGGCAATGCTTCTGGGGTCCCCCACATTTCGACATATTATACCCTTGCTGGAGATTACCTCGACCTTGACTTCCCATTACCAACACTGGCTGCGTCTACGTAATTCCCTATTCATCGGAATTCATCCGATACTGATGTCACATTGATCGTCCAGGAGTGACTGTGATTTCATTGTTCACCCGATGCAGGCGCGGCAAATTGCCCCGTCTAACATTATCCATATCAGCTCACACCAGAGAAAGAACCAAGAGACGAGGGTGTTGTCAAGGGCTGGGCTCACCCCTCTCCTGGGAGGTTGCTCGGCTCCGGGGAAGTCGAGGGGGCGTGGACGAGTCTAGTGGGCCGGGGTGAGGGAAGATGGGTCGGGGTGGGGGAGGGTGGGTCGGTATTAGCTAGGACAAGGAGAGTGATGGGCACGTGGACCATACTGGACAGGGTCGACATCGGCTGTGCACAGCGCCTGGCGTGAAGGGATAGGGACAAGGAAATGAAGAGTAACGAGCTTGGTTACCCACTTATCAGATTGCAGGGACATCGCCTGGAGGAAGAAGGAAAGTGTAGCTAGCTTTGACATTCGGCAATCACATTGCTTTATTTGTTTGCTTGTCAGAGTGTTAGAACAAAAGCAACGGTAGAAACATGATTATGGTCCCCCAGGCGACGGCAGAAATGAGCCCCCATGGCAATTTAAAAATGCTTTGATGGCGTAAAAGGACGGCGGAAAAAAAGCAGCAACAACAAAAAACTGATTACGAAGAGAAATTAGCCGCCACAGACAGTGTTCCATCTTAATAAGAGGAGGGATTTTACATGATTTATTACCGTCATCCGGCCGAGGGGTCAGCATCAGACAGTCAGAGAGATACCAGGATACTGTCAAGAAACTCTGGGCTAGCCTCTGTAACTATATCAGAAGTAATCTGCTAATAAACTTTCTATATCAGTGTCAAAGGTCAGTGATATATATTGGTTCGGCTACAAATACTTCTGTCACTTTTACGTCGCTTTTCAAAACCCAGATTTCTCAAGTGAAATAGCTGTAATATGAAAGTATAATCCTGAAAAAGATCGGCATTTAATCAGCTTCCCTCTATCGATTCCACTTACTAAGATTGATAGATACGGGGATTGGGTGACACTTCCACTTCCAATATGTTCTTCGGCATCACGATCATTTTTGGAAATATTCAATTTATCAATCACTTTTTAGTACAATCTTTGTGAAAAGCTTTATACACGCCAGCCAAAGCCACACCCCAACCCCCCATTCTTAACTGTCCTCACTCTTGATGTCGCTTTCCGTCCTGCCAATGGCCCCGGATACAGTTTCGCGATGGCCTGGACACCCCATCTATAACCTTGTTGTGCCGTGTTCTTCCTAAGTCTTACATTCCCTTTCAGCCTTTGGTCCCTCCTGGGACCACCGATCGGCTTTACTCTATTCTCCATTCAGACAATGACCCCCCTGCCCCCCTTTCCTTTGTCTAATGGCATCCACAGGAGGAAATTGTATTCTCCAGCGGGCGTCGGCTGCATCATTGTTACCAATAATCGCTTTCCGTTGATCGAATCCGATCGCTTACCGCGGGGGCGAAGAATAGACCGCCGTCCAATTAAGTGCATGTAGTGGGGATCATTACTAACGCCAGAGGGCGCCCAGAGAGTGGCCAGTGTTAGGGCTTCATGGCTCGTGGACACACATGGCTTGACCCTGGCTGTGGGGCCACTCAATCAATATCCATTTGACCACAACCTTTGCTGCTGCTGGTGTCGCTCTTGCCGGCTGATTTATTGTGTCGTCACCTGGTGTTATGTGAGTGTATTTGTGTGTGTGTGTGTGTGTGTGTGTGTGTGTGTGTGTGTGTGTGTGTGTGTGTGTGTGTGTGTGTGTGTGTGTGTATGGGCAATGTGGAACGTGTGGGGAGGTGGAGAGGTAGGGGGGGGGACAAATTGGAAAAAGGGGGTTGGTGAATCTTTCACACCGGTGGCTTGGTGGGGGCCGGTGATTTTTGGCGGGCATAAAACTGTCGCTCTCGGTGGGAATGATTAAACGACAAGCATGGGTGGATTACTCAACAAAGGCACACCTTGCTAATGGGACGGTTGATCAGAGTGGGGTCTTTTGTGAGTAGATGGGCAATGACTCATTGAGCCGTTTACCGGGGTCGCAGCGGACACAGGGGGCGGAGTTGGACAGATGCGTCATTGTTCGCAGTGCAGAATCCCCCCCACCCCCCTCCTCTCTCGGTGTCTATGTCTCTGGCTATGTCTGTGTCTATGTCACTGTTTATCCCTCTCTCTCTGTCTGACTGTCTGTCTGTCTGTCTTTCGATCTGTCGGTCGGTCTGTCTGTCTGTTTGTCTCTCTCTCTCCCCCTCTCTCTCCTTCTCTGCCCCCCTCTCTCTCCTCTCTCTCTCTCTCTCTCTCTCTCTCTCTCTCTCTCTCTCTCTCCCTCTCTCTCTCTCTCTTTCTCCCTCATCCCTTCCTCCCACCCTGTACTTCACCATTTGTGTTCCCCTTCTTCAGTAATGAGACAATGTTTTAAGAAGAAAAACAAAAAAATAAACAAACAAGAAAAAACGGAAAACCCCCAAAAAAACACAAACAAACAAAACCAAACAAACAAACAAAAACGGATTCTACCTTAAGTTTTATTTTCAGCTTATAGACCACCTCGCTGTGTGATGTCCTTTCTTTGATATGTTTTTTTCTGTCTCCTCTTTTTTTTAACATTAGAAAAGCATTTCTTTCCTTTTCTCTGTGACACTGTTGTTGTTTCCTTCTGCTTCCATATTCCATTATATTCCAGAGTCTATCTATCAAGGTGTCTTTTGATTTAAATGAATTAGAAGCTTAAAACTCAATATCAAGGCAGTTCCGTCCCACTGCAGTATGAGGATGAACAAAAATACACGGGAATGGAATAAAAGGGACGATGTGAGACAGAAAGAGAGAGAGAGAGAGAGAGAGAGAGAGAGAGAGAGAGAGAGAGAGAGAGAGAGAGAGAGAGAGAGAGAGAGAGAAAGAGAGAAAGAGAGAGAGAGAGAGAGAAAGAAAGAGAGAGATAGATAGATAGATAGATAGATAGATAGATAGAGAGAGAGAGAGAGAGAGAGAGAGAGAGAGAGAGAGAGAGAGAGAGACGGGGGGGGGGGCTTATTGTAAAAATAACGAACAAAAATCGTATAGATTTCTAGCTACTTTTTAAACCGAATATTTCCCACAAACATCTGCATTTCAAAGGAAAAAACAAACCCGGGAGCCCCGTGACCACCGTGGTCAAGAAAAGATTTGATATAGCAAAATTTTAACTAAGCCCGTACTTTGAAAGCAGCAGAAAACGACAAAATCAAGGGAGTTCAGGAAGCAGGGAACATACTCTTATAAAGCTCGAACACTGAGCCCAATTATTTTGTTTTCATGAAGAAAACCACATCAACACGGCCGCTTAGTGCCGGGGAAAGAATATAATGGGACACACAGGCCAAAACAACGAAGGGGTAGTATCAAGGGAATAGAATGACCTTCTAAAGGTACTCCTCCCCCCCCCCCCCCAAAAAAATCCAACATCCGAACAATCTGTAAAGATTAGAGGGAAGGGTAGGGGGATAATGAGACAGACAGACAGACAGACACAGATTGGGGGGTGAGGGTAGCGAGAGAGGGAAAGAGAGGCAGAGAGAGAGAGAGAGAGAGAGAGAGAGATAGAGAGAGAGAGAGAGAGAGAGAGAGAGAGTGAGAGAGAGAGAGAGAGACGATAAGAAAATACACCCCCCCACACAAATAACAAACAAACCGTAGAAGCAGACAAAAGACAAAGAAAGAGAAAAGAAACGAGGGATGGGTAGCTGAATCAGACTATGAGTCGTCCCTGATTCACCGTACAAAGGATGTCGTTGTCATTGCAGGACGGCTGTGAATCGATCACTGACATGCAGTATTTCAGCAGACTACAGCGCACGTGCTCTGGGAAAGGATGGATTGCTATGCTCACTTCATTTGGTTCGATTGAATCAGCGAGACTTCATGAATGCGCTTGAGGCATCTATCAGCACATTCCGAGGCCTGTGAAATTCAACTGTAACCAAATCCAGATCGTCATTCGATTAATCTTCTTTACAATGCAGTGGCAATTGGGATCAAAAGAAAGGTCATTTGGTTTATTTAAAAAAACCCAACCCATTACAGACTTACAGAAAAGATGATCCCTCATATTATAAAAACGCAGGCCTCGATTTAAAGTAATTCCATAAAGAACAAGAGAATCCCGTTAAAATTTACCTTGTTCACACAGGATGCATCAGTGTTCTTTAAAAAAAACAACAACAACAGCAGCAATAATAATGTGTGTTCAGTTTTCAGTTTGCACGAACTCAGCAATCTAACAGAACTTTACATACACTGAACCAATCATCGAAATGAAATGGACACCTTCGAGTATATTTTTTAAAAACCCAACAAAAAACTCCCGAATTTACAGTGCATACTGCATACTATTACGTTTCGCTTCCAACAAAATACCATTATTCATGAAATGTGACTGTTGTTCTTCTAATGGGCGCTTGTTAGCTTGTTCAGTTGTTTAGATAGGTTGGGGGGAATAAAGCACTTTTAATGTTCTAGCTCTACATGACTTTGCTGGCGGCTTTCTTCTTCAAGACACAGCATGCGGGACAACCTGAATGTGTTCCGGGGTCACATAAAAATGATTTATTA
Organism: Aplysia californica; assembly: GCF_000002075.1. Classification (NCBI taxonomy): domain Eukaryota; kingdom Metazoa; phylum Mollusca; class Gastropoda; order Aplysiida; family Aplysiidae; genus Aplysia; species Aplysia californica. The sequence goes on along the minus strand of NW_004797272.1, from coordinate 2,439,171 downwards.
ATCTCACCAAGGAGGTCAAGAATACTTTAAAAGAAACAAGATCATGAAAATAGTGGGGCAAAATCCAGTACAATTTATGAAAGGGTATATAAAGAAGGTGTTTTGTGTGAACTTCTACATTTAGGAGCTCGTGCATAAAGGACGAGAAATCATAGTGCCTTAGATGCAGTATTGCACCAAAATAGTATATCATTTTAAGTAGGCAGAGTATCTCAGGCAGCATTACGCTATCTATCTGATCACATTTGATCCAAATGACTTACTTTTATAGAGCTTAACGTCTCTTTTGGGTCTTTTCAATTGTTTTCTTTTGGTCTTTAAAATAGGACAAGTTATCGTGTTAACTTTTGGCTTCGACGACAGTTTCAAACGTGTTCTAAACATGGTTATGTCTTGAAATTCTTTTGGTTACAGCCTTTAGTCTAAATGCCAATACACGTTTCCATAGTAAAATCCTGAGGGTACAGAAAAATAGCAAATGATGTTGTGGTTTCAAACAATGGCTTCTAACACCCAGTTATAACTAGCCATTCATGCTGCTAATAAAACCTGTTTTTCATAATGCCAAAGTGATGTCAATGATCAAGTACATTAATTTTGGTTCCTTATTATTTTTACATAATTTCAATGTTGACCTTATGTTATCGCCAATATCATGTCTAACTACCGTATTGTTATTGACAAAATTATATTAGTTGTTTCTTGCAGGGATCATACAGCTGGAATTTAATAATTCCATACGAGAAGGTCAAATTTAAACGTTTTCACATTTATTTTAAAATTCAATTACTGTTCACGTAGCGTGACATTTTGCCAAGGACTACTTCTGTGATTACTGAGTATGGTTCGTTCGCAAGTGAAAATCACTTGATTCTTTTTTTTAGGTATTACCTGGCTTGGTAATTGGATGGTCGAGCGCAAACCGAGCATGTGTACACAGACTCGGGGACGCTTTTTTGCGCTTTCCTTCTCTACTTACAGAGTCTCCAAATTTTATTTATTTATTTATTTATTCATTTATTTATTTATTTCGTTCTTCCTTTTTTTCTGTCCTTCTTAGTTTATTTATTTATTCATTTGGGTCGTTGGTGAACGGCTAGAGTGTACGAGTCTAAAGCTACTACCTAAAGGATTTTCTATGGGTTAAAGTTGTGGAGTATGTTACGTACCATTGTATGGAAATGAAAAGGACAATGATAACATTAACTGCATATTATAATCGAAGAAAAAAATAAACTGACACAAAAACTTGCCCCAGCTTTCATATCAGATTAATATCTTTCTGAGTTGCCAAATCAGAAATAAGTTCTAACAGAAGCTTCAACGCAGAAGACCCCAGAATACAATGCACACACAATACTCGCAACGTTCTCTTTCTTCTCAAGCAACTGTTCTTCTTCTTTCATCATCACACCATCACACCACAATCACAGAACAAACAAATAGTGTGTGCATCACGGGCTGATAAAGGTATAGTATCTTTCTGAGCTGAGGTCGGCTTAAAACTGATGGAAATACTATAATCTTTTTTCAACTTTATGCTCAGCAGGTGCACCATACAACTGTCTGTTATAGTTTTTCTAATGCCTCGTTGCTGTTGGAATTGTGTCGAAACCATTCAATCCCATCTCAAGACAAGGCTGAGACCCAATAGTTACACAAACATCGACCCTTTTTTGTAGGATAGCAAGGTACAGAAAGTTTAGAGGCATTATCTATTCATGGTGTGCTCTGTAACAAAGTAACAAGTGGCTGGGTCTCGTTATCGATGCGTACGTGAGTAAATTTTGTGGGACTGTCTGTACTAAAACATGTGCTAAATCAGAGGGAATGAGAAATGGGAAAGAGAGATAGTGAGTGAGTGAGTGAGAGAGAGAGAGAGAGAGAGAGAGAGAGAGAGAGAGAGAGAGAGAGAGAGAGAGAGAAAGAAAGATAGAGAGAACGAGAGACAATGAGAGAGAGAGAGCTAGAGAGAAGAGAGAGCGAGTGAGAGAGATAGAGAGAGAGGGAGAGAGAGAAAGAGAGAGAGGGAGAGAGAGCGAGAGAGAGAGAGAGAGAGAGAGAGAGAGAGATGGGATGGAGATAACGGATAATTATTGGAACAGTATGTTGCACATGTTCTTTGTTATGTCTTTTCTTTACACATCAGGCACACACACAAGAAGATCATTCTACAACCTTTTGGTCTTGGATATCATTCTCCTTAATCTGACCGAAGAGGGGACCAAGGAGTTCTTATTCCCCTCTTTCTTTAAGGCAGGCGGAGGTTTTAAGTGCTTCTAGCAGATCGCCCATGCTTCTTGGAGAGGGTGTATATTATCATTAATAGATTCATATTATAAGAAAACAATCATTTGGATATATGGTGCCAATATCTTGAACTTACAATTTACTATTATTCCTTCTTCCTTAATGATATTATTTATTTTCTTTTTGTTCCCTGTAATTACCACAGCACCTAAAATACTAACCTCTAATCTTCGGCACTTATATGACCTTATTGTGTTGCAAGTGCCGTAAAACTCTTATACAAAAACCCCCCAACTACGTACGTGCGTTTAACGCCCCTTTCAACACTATTAGGTTATGAATTAAAACCTGTTCTCCGTTAATTGTTAATGAGAAGGGGTTACACGTCTTGTTATGCTTAAAATCTATTATTATTTCTTTGGTTTTTCAGACAATCAGTACTAGATAGTGACAGGTTTTTTTTTACACCTCTGTATAAATCTTCCTTCTTCTTTATTGTGTGTTGAGATTAAGAATGATGTAAAAATCCCTGAACAGCAGAGTCGTCAGCATATTATTATGTTATCAATGTTGTGTCAGGAAGGTGTACACGATAGTCATAATACTATGAGGTGTCCCGTTTGTATAAAATTAGTGACGGTACATATCCCATGGGAACACTAAGTATCTAATTCACAAACAGTGGACTGATATCTGTGGTTCAGCTTGGCAAACTGTTATCACTGTATTCAAATGTACAATACCAAAAGAAATGAGTAAAAAAACAAAAAAACCATTGAGGGAACACACTTTTTCGACCATAACCCAATGCACATAAAATTAGCAACTTTTCCCAACTGGTAATCCGTATCGCTGCATTTATTGTAATAGCCCATTTACTTATTCTACAAGAATGTGGGCTCCACGCACTCAAAAGAGTTAAGCCAATAGGCTATAGCATTCCAAAACATTCTCAGCCTCTCACTACAACTGACTGGCGTAGAAGCATCGCAGTGTTATATGGAAGTGCTTACACACACTCAGGGAAATAATAATCGTGGGAGATTATGCCTGGCATTCTGCATAGAAATTCTGGAGCGAACAGGAAAATTAGTAAATGCAGTACCCCCCCCCCCCCGCCGTTTTTAAAGATATACCCTCTCCTCACCCCTCCCAACGTACAAAAAAACCCCGACTAATCGCTCCTTACATCCTCATTCATGAGTTCTCCAGCATTACGCCGCGTAGAACGTCCTAGTCGCACTCCCGCGCCATATTATTGTAATCTAACTTCAAGACCACCTATTGCTCAGTTTCGAAACCTCTCACATTTGCTCACTTTCTACACATACTTGCACACAGCGGGTATTCAACATGAATACCAGAATAATTCTCTGCGGCTACTTAAGTAAATTACACGTCATAGTTAATGATTGCCACTTTGATGGGGGCGATTTTGAAAGCTGCCAAGCTTTTTTCTAGTTGATAGAAACTAATTCAGTCTGGCAATCCTCACGTCCTCGTAATAGTTTTTAAGCCGGTGGGGGATATCCTAAGAGAAGCCTCGGGATTTTTGTGTCAGGTTATACACAACTAATTGTTTTGTTGTGCGTTTACTTCATTAATAAAAACCCAGGACCGTAGCACACGCAGGGAGCTTTTTACTCACATATTGAAAACATTTTTAATAAAACCTGACCTGTAAGATTTAGAGGTTTTCGGGGCGGAGTATACAATTAGCCCATAGATAGTAAACAAATGTAAAAATAAAACAAAAGAAAAGAAAAGAACAAGCCCATACAAGCATAGGAAACATCACTGAAATCACGTACCTAGATTAAAGCAGGGAATTAAAATTGTGTTCTAACATTTAAAAAAATGCCAAAGCGGACATTGTGAAAACACTCAATATCATGCAGAAGTTTCAGTATAGCGGGAACATAGCCTACTGGGAAAATAACCCTCAGCGAAATTTCCGACTTGTTGTGTGACAGGCAGTAAAAGCATTACAGAGTCGTGCAACTGTTTAAACAAAACGCATCGTAAAGCGAGCCGTCTCTCACTGCGTGAGCTTGTTAATGTCATACGGGTCAATAACACACGAATCCATTTTTTTCAAAGTACGTGTTTTTGAGACATAATTTAGATCATTTACGTGTTTTTGAGACATAATAATTTAGATAATTAAGGACACGAACTCTGATCTTGCTTGTCAAGGACAACCCGAGCTGATAGGAATACAACGTTCCTACAGAAAGACAGCGCTGCTCGAAAGAAGTCTCCTCACACGAGAATCAAACTCGAGTGTTCTGCCTGTGAAGGGGAAGCACATAACCGTTACGCCATTATGCCCATCCACTTGAACCAATACATGTTTATCCCAGTATCCGGAGGTCTTCTGCTCCGTGGGGTTTTCCTTCAGTTTCTGGACTTGTTATTTTCCCGACTTATCATCAATGGTACTTTTTTGCTTTTCATTCATACTGTTTTCTCCCTTAATAAAAATGCCCTCACCCTCCCAAAAAAACCCCAACAACCCCCAAACAAACAAACCAAAACCAAAATTTAAAAAGAATAAAAAATCCCCCCCTCCCCCGCCCTTTCGACCCATACGGTCTATAATTTGTCTATTTGTGAATACAAAAGGGATCCACAACGGGATATTTATTATAGAGTATATTATAGCTGGTGCTCTTCCACCCTCCTCGCCCCTACCTGACCAATCCTTTTCATAGAGGAGTTGACCTCAAGGTCACAGTGTTGGTGGATTTAGTCGTCAGTCGGTTTGTGATGTGTCGCACTGCTCCCTGGAGTTTCGAGGGCACCCAAGCACAATGCGTTGCCTGCTGTCTCTATTATTATCCTTGACAATTTGTAACACAATAGGTGGATCTAGGGTCAGTCAACCTGCAATTTTAAGTACTGCCGAATTCACGCTCTTTGTCACGGACAATGGAATGGTCAGAACAGAAGAGCCGTGTGACTTTTCTTCATCTGTCCATTCTTAGAGGTCCTTATCCAGTCAAAGCAAAGGAGTCTACTAATCTTCAGAGGAGTCAACATGAAGTCCATTGCAATCTGGAACGCTGTGATGTGAGGACATTTTTTTTAAAATTTGGAGTAGTTCGGAAAATTTCCTTCCCCTCTTATTCATACTCAATGTCGAGTACTGATCTAAAAGGAGTTCTCTAAAACAATTCTTTATCTGTTTTATTTTTAGCTTTTTTTTTACGCCCCCATGTATACGATTCAGATCAAATAAGAAGAAGGCTGCGTCTACCCTGCCTGTAGTTTTTTAAAAACCCACAAAAAACCTTCACCACAGAGAAACCGAACTCACCACTTTTGCGTGCAACAGTGAAGCTCTTACTGCTGCACCACAGAAACAAACAAAATAAATCTCTCTGTATACCATACAGAGATACACACACACACACACACACACACACACACACACACACACACACACACACACACACACACACACAGAGAGAGAGAGAGAGAGAGAGAGAGAGAGAGAGAGAGAGAGAGAGAGAGAGAGACAGAGGCAGAGGCAGAGACAGATATATATATATATATATATATATATATATATATATATATATATATATATATATATATATATATATATATAGAGAGAGAGAGAGAGAGAGAGAGAGGGGGGGGGGAGGAGAGAGAGAGAGTGAGAGAGAGAGAGAGATGCAAAGATGGATGGTTAGATAGATAGATAGATAGATAGATGGATAGATATTTAAACAGACACATAATAAACTGCATTCGTGAAATTCTACAAGTCTGGAAGTCACCATGAAGAACAAACACACTCTACTACAGCTATAGTTACCCAGACGAATCTGGGTGCCGCGTCGGTATCAAATTACACGCCGGTTGTCACTCATTGGCTGACCCTCCCCAAGCTATTCCTGGACTAGTCAAACATAAAGACGGCAAATGGGTTTGCTTAAAAACGGATAGAATATATGGCTTCAATTATTTTATCTTATTTTTGGAAAAGAAAGGGTGGATGGGGGAGGGGATGCAGCAACTTTCATTGCAACTTAAAAAGGAAAGCCACTTACATTTAACAGTGTATTTGTTAAATAGGTGTGCTTAGTCGAACAAAAGCACACACACGCAAATGAAAGAAATTAGGTCTACAAAATGCATCATGAATTCAGTAATAAAAGACAATATCTTTGCGTAAATTTACGATTTGAATTTTGTTAATATAAAATGATATACAGTGTATTTATGAGTGTACATACATACCCACACACACACACACTCATTCAGACACACACGCACACACACACACACACACACACACACACACACACACACACACACACACTCACTCACACTCTACCCTCCCCCAAACACATGCGCGCAAGCAGGCATGCACACACACACACACACACACACACACACACACACACACACACACACACATAAATAAATAAATAAATAAATAAATAAATAAATAAATAAATATATACTTACTTACGTACTTCACTTTATCCTTCCTCTTGTACCTTTAGGGAGTCGAGGGAAGAAAGAGCTTTCTGCCTCTACCAAGCTATATCATATAATGGAGAAGAGAGAACAGGCAAAATAAAATTGCGGAAAAGTACAACATCTTAAACAGGGAAATAAAGAAAAAATGCAACGAAGCAAAAGAAACATGGATAATTGGTCAGTATCAATAAATAGAGAAGAACCAAAACAAAAACAGCAAATACAGGCATTCCAAAATCAATGAAGTAAGAATTATAAAAGGATGCTCACATACAGGTTGCAAATGATCAAAACGAGGAGATTTTTTAAAGGACAATGAGGATGTCTTAAACAGATGGTCAGAATACATAAGAGACCCTTTTCAAAGATAATAGAGGAGAAAAACCGTTAAGAAAGAGAGAAACAAATGGACTACCATTACTGAAAGCAGAAGTACAAGCTGCCATTAGGAAAATGAAACATGGAAAAGCCACAGGGACAGATAATATTCCAGTTGAAGTGATTGTTGCGCTTGAAGAACTAGGCACTGAAATAACAACAAAGCTCCTAAATTCTATTTATGACAGCGGTGAGATCCTAGAAGATATGAAGAAGTCAGTTTTAATAGCTTTACCTAAAGCACCAGGTACCCCTGAGTGTGATATGCATTGAACAATTAGCCTTAAGAGTTATTTTACAAAAATATTGCTGCAAGTACTAATGGGAAGATTGAGAAAAAGTATAAAACACAATTCGGCTTTCTTCCTGACAAGGGCACCAGAAATGCTATATTAACCTTATTAGCAATGTTAATGAGGAGATTTATTGAAGCACTGAAAGATCTGTATTTATGCTTCATAGATTATTTAAAGGTGTTCGATAAAGTTAAATTTGTTGAGCTATTTAAACAAATGGAAAAGCTAGACATAGAATGAAAAGATCTAAGAATTATCGGGAATTTGTATTGGGATCAAAACGCTGCTATACGAATTAATGAAGAATACAGTGAATATAAACAGATTAGAAGAGGGGTGAGACAATGGTGTGTTATGTCATCAGACCTTTTTAACATGAACAGAGAAACAATCCTTAGAAACATAAAAGAATGTCAAGGTCTCACAATGAATGGCGAAAAATATTAATGACATCAGACATGCCGATGACACATTTTAATAGCAAACTCAGAAAAGGACCTTCAATCGCTTCTAGATACTGTTTTCACAGAAAGTGAACGTGAAGGATTGTTGTTGAATGTAAAGAAAACAGAATGCCTGGTAACATCCAACACGCCCCCCCCCCCCTCCAGCAAATCCTATTAGTAATCTCATTAGCAAAGTAAGGTGAAACGATCACCCGTTTAAATATCTAGGATAATACTATAACATCTGATGCCAAATTTCCACAGAAATGAAACGGAGAATTGCAATGGCTAAGGCTAGTTTCAATAAAATGAGCTCAATCCTGAAAAATAGAAACGTCTAAATGACTACCAAAATGAAAGTTCTGAAATGCTATGTATGGTCAACCCTCCCATATGGCTGTGAATGCTGGACAATCACTAAAGACAGTGAAAATAAGATAGAAGCAGCAGAAATATGGTTTCTTAGGAGACTGCTCAGAATATGTGGAAGGAAAGACATCAAACGAGGTAGTATGAAGCCCACGTGGGACACTCACGAAAAAAAAATAAATCAGGAAACGACAAATGCAGTTCTTGGGACACCTGAATAGACATAAAGGTCTTGAACATCTAGCTCTCACTGGCCAAATTGAAGGCAAACGAGGCCCAGAGCAACCTACTTAAGGAACCTAAACAATGGGGTAACAAGGGAAGATCAGGGAAACGTAGCTTTTTTAAGAACATCCGAGCAGAGGAATTAATGGGGAACCTTGATCACCGGTGTCTGTCGCAGATCTGGCACTGGATGATGATGATGATGATGATGATGATGATGAGGATGATGATGATATATGTATATGTGTATGTGTGTGTGTGTGTGTGTGTGTGTGTGTGTGTGTGTGTGTGTGTGTGTGTGTGTGTGAGAGAGAGAGAGAGAGAGAGAGTGTGTGTGTGTGTTTATGTGGGTGCGTATGTATGTTTGTGTGTATATGTATGTGTATGTGTGTGTGTGTTTGTGTGTGTGTGTGTGTGCGCGCACGTGCGCAAAAATGATATTTAAAATGTACTTTCGTCTTTGATAATAAATTATATTTTTTTCACTCCACTATAAAACTGCGTAAAGCCACAGCGAAATGGAGAGGCCATGTTATGCTAGATTATGTTTTTTGTTTTATTTCTCCGTAAACACACTGTTAAGAAGCTCTTGTTGATGCCGTCTTCTTTGAATTAGATATAATCAGTGTCCTGATTAAAGCTATGCCCCAAACCTTTTACCGTTTTCCTCAATCTGTGTTTCGTTATTTCTCTTACTGCTCCCCCCCCCTCTCTCTCTCTGTCTCTCTCTATCTATCTATCTATCTATCTATCTATCTATCAATCTATCTATCTATCTATCTATCTATCTATCTATCTATCTATCTATCTATCTATCTATTTGTGTGTATGTGTGTGGGTTTATGTGTGTGTGTGTGTGTGTGTGTGTGTGTGTGTGTGTGTGTGTGTATGTGTGTGTGTATGTGCGTCTCATCTTTGCATCTCCCCATTTTTTTCCAAGCATGATACTATAGTTATGTATGATTATTTTGTGATAATAATATGCAAGGCCTAGCAACCGTTGCAGGTTTGCTATGTCATGCTAACAATTATCGCCTTCAAGAACAGGTTTCTATTGTGGGTGGTGTTGTGTCTATGGTTGTAAATGTCAGTTCAGTGAACCTTGCCACAGTAGGTGCTATTTAAGCCCCCGGAGTACATTTGATCTTGTCGAATCATATATAAAAATACACCCAGAAGAACAATTATCAGACTCAAAAGAAGCTAGAAAATGGAGAAAAAGGAAAAGGAGAATAATTGAAGTCGTAATAATCTGAGTAAAAAAGATAAGTATAGTGTTCATAGCAATGGAAGTAGCTGTGCATCATCTTCCAAAAATTAATAAACTTTAGTCTTTGTTATTATGTTTGAACTAACTGAAGTCGTGACGTTCCTTGCAGATTTTGCTCTTTTCATCAATGATTAACGTCCATATACATGGCAATGGTATTTATAGTTGCGGAAATGAAATCGTGAATATCAATAATGAAAATAATAGTGATGATGTCAAAGATGATGATGATGATGATGATGATGATGATGATGATGATGATGATGATGATGATCCTGCTAACAACAGTAACAAGAAGCAAAAAAGAACGGGAATAAAAATAATAAAAGCTCCCAAAAAAACAAAGGGATATCTACCGACAGCTGCTGTTGATAGCATTGAAACTAAGACAAAAAGTGCTAACAATTGCCCTGAAAACGACAAACTCAAGCGAAAGCAAAACATTTCTTAAATGAAGGCAGGACGCGCAATAACACAATCTTCCAGAAGAGACAGAACTGAGCCGTTAGGTATCCCGCTACGCGCCAGAGCGTGTACCTGGAAACTCGCCTAAGAAACGTGTCAGGTTACTACGGATGGCAAAACCCCAAAGACACAAACTAACTACGTCTAGCAGTCACTCAGCTTGGACTCTTCACAGTTTATCTTTCTCAAGTTTCCGTAGGTTATGTTCGTGAACAGTAGATATACAGTTTCAACTGAACTAACGATGTACCTTATCTCTTATCGCCGTAGAAGCAATGAGTCTGAACAGACAAAGCAAAGTGCGATAAATGTGTTTTGAATCCAAGGTAGGAGATAACCTGTTCCGTGTGGGTAAATTTCAAGTCAACTTCGTCCGAGCCAAGAATACGAAAATGGTGAAATGGTATACGTTTAACGCCCCTACCAACACTATTACATTATTTAAGAGGATCCAAGAGTTAAACGCCCATCTCCCAAAAGACCGAGCCAAATAGGGACTTCCTGTAAGTGCCTTTCCCAAGTACACAACGTCGGATCGAGCTGAGGCTCGAACCCTCGAACTCGCAATCTCACGATTACGGGTCCAGCGGCCTAACCATTTTACCACCGACGCCACGCCGAGAATATGAACAGTCTCTTGTTTTTATCAATAGGAGTCACAACTCCTCCTCTGGTAGGGTGCCCCCATATGGACCATAAAGAGGATCCAAATTTAGTTTTAAAAATTTCATATTAGCATGACTCCCCTACCCAAACACCCACAGCTTTGTAACGTGTCATATAAGGTATCCATATTTTACAAAAACAAAAAGATTTATTCCTTATTCCTGTTGGTATAAACGTAGGAAAACTATGCAGTTACGAGCCCCGTCAAATTCTTACCCACCACCCCTCCCAAAAAAAAGACAGAAAGAAAAAAAGACAAGTTACCCGAAATGAAGAACATTCGAAAGACTGGAAATAGAAAACGAAGAGATCGCTAAGAAGGTCATATTGACAGTGCACCTCTCCGTGTCTGTCTGTCTGTCTGTCTGTCTGTCTGTCTGT
>NW_004797272.1:2417361-2426613 GCF_000002075.1 Aplysia californica | reverse complement strand
CTCCTCCTCCTCCATCCCCTTCTCCGCCTCATCATTATCATCATACTTATCATCCTCTTCATCCTCATCAACAACAGCAGCAGCAGCAGCAGCAGCAGAAGAAAGCTGTATCAATAGCAACAGCATCAAAATAATAACTGAGTTACTAGTTGAAATGTGATAAAACTTCATTAACCGGTCACTGACACATTGGTTTGGATTTCATACAATGAAACACAGAACATACATTGCAACCAGCATCTCTCTTTTACGCACACACACACACGCTCGCGCGCGCGCGCGCACTCACACACATACTCTCTGTCTTCCACACTCACATACACGAACAATCTGTACACACCCCCAAACAGGTATACAGCCACACACACACACACACACATACAACTACATTTGTTCACAATGATGATTATATTTAACCAAAGTTACAGAATGAAATACATAATCAGTAATCTGATAGTTACAGAGTGCTAATAAAGATTTAATTTGGATGATGATACAATCTGTATCTTTCTTTGCTTCTCGAGAGAAGCATAGTTATTCTACTTCTTTTGGGCATTTTGATTCGAGAGAACAAATGATGTTGGTTGTCCTAAAAGGTGGAATTAGCTTTTCTGGTTCAAGCGACATCAATAATACTATACATTTTCTGCTAATTTGTTAAATGTAGGTGTTTTTACACTCCCATCGACACAATTTAGATAATATAGAAGGCGGCTTCCTTCCTACTGTACACGTCAACCCGAGATAAGAAGGATTCGGCATCCCAGAAGAATACATCGAGATACCCGATATAAAAAAAGATCTCAGAGGGATCGAACCCGGGACTCATACGTGCGACAGCGAAGTGCCTAACATCTACACCACAGACGAGGGTATCATTCATCTTTTTTTTTTTGCGGTGCTCGCAACTGCATAAGGTCATATGAGCGCGCGGGACACATTAAACATTTTCAGTTTGTAGGAAATTTTAACTCTTTTGCAGGTGAAAACAAGAGAGGCTTATACATACATTGGGAAGTTATACATTGCTTCGCTCTCATTATCATCCTTTTCTGTTTCTATTTCTGGTACCGATATATTATAATGGCATACTGCATCTTCTCAGGAGTTTTTGGCATCACAGAACACATACGTTTAGGTAAAAACAGTGTGTGCGTCAATACCACCACCCCCTGAAGCATTTAAATTCTTTCCACCTTTCATTATCAAAACTGTTTTGAGATATCATTGTCTTGCTTTTTTATAAACATAATGTCTTTTCCTCACCGCTTCAAAAGCTTCATATTAGTTAGACGGCGCAATTGGCGAAATTTTAATACAGCAATAAAATAGATATCACCAGCTAAACGCTGGATGTGGTATAGGTTCAGTAGGGATCCAGCACAGGGGTGACCCGGCGATATAATGGTCACGACACTGTTTGGCTCAAAGTAAAACATAAGCCTAATGAGAAGACGGTTTGGACCACTGGAACTGAATTGTGGCAGAGATGTGTCCGCTGAGTTCGAGGCCTTACCCTACGGGACCACTGAGACGGACACGGCCTTATCTTTTGTCGGGAGGAAGAAATCGTTCGGGTCGTTTCCGTCTTGTGTATTCACCAGTTCGGACAAGACACGTCCAGACTGTTGGCCTCCTGGCCGTATTATTCCACACTGTGTCCCAAGGCTGTGTCCTCGGTACAGGGCGATAAATAGCCGAGGTCAGTGAATCCAAGGCGGGAATAAGAAAAGAATGGGTTTTTCAAGGAAGGTTGGTAAAATTGTTAATATGCATTTAAACCAGGTGGTTTACGCTTAGACTTTGCTAATTTTGAGGCGCTTTACGAGTATGAAATTATAATTTTTCCGAATTCAAAATTTGAATTTTTATTTTTTAGCTCCGGCGGGGACTATCGCTCACGAGTCACGACCTGGCCCGGCTAAAATTGAGCAAGCGAGTTTCCAACCGACATGTCTTTTGTTATGGCGTGTCGTGTCGTGTCTGTTGACATAGCTAAACGGAGTTTTCACTGATTTCTTAGTAAATAAACGGTGCTCCATTTCAACTTCCGACTATCCGAGAGACGGGCGGAATCGGGTCAGTTGGAGTCCGTCGCAGTGGACACGGGCCCTTATCCTGCCTTTCAAACGAGTTGGTGCACATGTGTGTGTGTGTGTGTGTGTGTGTGTGTGTGTGTTTGTGTGTATGTGCGTATGTGTGTATGTGTATGTGTGTCTCTCTGTGTGTGTGTATGTATGTATGTGTGTGTGTATGTGCGTATGTGTGTATGTGTATGTGTGTCTCTCTGTGTGTGTGTATGTATGTATGTGTGTGTGTATGTGCGTGTGTATGTTTGAGTGTAAGAGTGTTCATATTGTATGCCCTCAACGCTCTACATCCAATGCTTTCATGGATAGGAAGCAACCTGACAAGAAGAGAAAACACGAGGAAAAAAACAATAAAAATATAATATATTATATATATTATATATATATTATATATATATATATATATATATATATATATATATATATATATATATATATATATATATATATATATATTATATATATATATATATTAGAACGTAAAAACATCTTTCCATAAACAAGACCTCTGTTAAAAGATAATAGAATTTTAACATTCAAGTTAGATTTTTTACTTTGTCCTCCTCAGATTCAAGATGAGCTTTGTGATACTTAACTTTTGTCCGCGACTTTAAGCAAGGCTTTGTTGACAAAATGAAAAGACAGATGACGAAACAAAGCGGACACTTCTTCCTAAATCTTTATTCTTCTGTTCTCTGTAGTGTAGACATTTTATGCCAGGCTGTCGGGGTGTGTGTATGTATGTGATTGTTTGTGTGTTTCGTGGAATCGTCGGTGCGTGTGGGTCATGTGTGTTTGTGTGAGTGTCTGTGTGTTCATGTTTGTGTATGTGTATGTGTGTGTGTGTGTGAGTGTGTGTGTGTGTGTGTGTGTGTGTGTGTGTGTGTGTGTGTGTGAGAGAGAGAGAGAGAGAGTGAGTGAGTGAATGAGAGAGAGAGAATAAGAGAAGAGGAGGGGGATAATATGCATTTTTTTCAGTGTCTTGATAACATTTGTTCTTTTAAAAAACGCAAACGATATTTACGTGGTTCTGGGTTTGGTTAGCACAATTTTGTGTAGGCATATGCGCAACACACGGAGCTAAAGCTCTTTGAGATTTGTGGAGTTACTAGATCCCACATAATCTGTTCTTTTAGAAACATGTAGCCACGCATTGAAGTCAAAGAGAAAGAAAAAGCTGTAATCTTATCCGTGTGTAAAACAAGTTATAAACTGCCGTTCAATCTTGGCTCTTTGGTGAGGTGCCCGACCAATTCGGCGTAATCGTTTCATGAAAACCAAATACACATGTACGATTTTTCCTTGTCTCTGTTTAACTCATTAACGTTATAAAAATGGGAACGTTTTTGGCCACTTCAAAAGCACTGTGCTGGTAACACAAACTGCCGTAAGTACGGGAACACGTGTGGGTCACTCATAGTTTCAAAATTTAGCCTTTTAAAGGAGCGGCCCAGCTTGTTGCTGACTGAGCTATGATAGTCGTTTCAGAAGGTTTACGAAGTCGGTATATCAAGTCAGTCTTGAGGAAAAGAAGCCCTTCGAATTTGACAGCAATATCTGCCCGGAGATAATTACAGCTGGGCTTCCCTCCGGCGAACACAGGATATTAGGGAGTAGTTACCATCCCTGGCTTCCTGGGTTTTATCGAACAGGTACCACCAAGTTCAGATACTGGGTGGCCCTGGTTGCCCGGTGAAACTAAACAGATCCACTGCACACCAGCAGGAGACCCAACCCCTGTAACACTGATACTTTTTTCATGAATATCTTTCATACACATTAACAGGTAGGTGTGGTGATGGCATTCACTCTAGTGTATGGTATTTGCCGGGTTTCCTTCTACTTTCTCCTTTACTGGAACCTTTGCCTTGACTCCCCACTTTTAACATGGCACATTACCCAGTACGGTGCTGATCTATATTGTAGAAGGCCCACGTCATAAAAATACAGATGTTTCTTTAACTTCTCATAACAGTAGGCTTCAGTAGTAACCAGATTCAGTAAAATATTGCAGATTCGAATGTTAGTTGGAACGAGCAGCGTGATTTTTCACGTAATAAATTTCCTATCACTCGAACTCTATAGCCAATCATAGTGAATTTCTCCTACATGAAAGTCATCGTCGCAGCGGATATCTCGCTTTCGAGTTGTGCTCCTTGTTTGCAAAGTCTAGTGCCTCCCCCCCCCCCCCCAATCCATATATAATACAAGATAATGCATATAGCCAATAATGATTATCATTACGAGAATATGAAGGCACTAAAGTACTTGTTAAGGTGAATAGAAAAACAGGTAAACACGAAATTGTAAAATTAGTACTTGTTCATGTTTCGTGAGATCCATGACCTTTACACAGAGAAGCTATTTGCAAGTTATTTGTTGTTGTTGTTTTTTGGATAGTATGAGCATAAAAATATTGACTTGGAACATACAATGCGAAACTTATTTGGAAGTAGACAGAACTGCAGTATTACATGGTTGAGCCGAGTATAGGCGCAATTTGGTATATATTTGAAAACTTGGAAACACATGTGTCACTTTTCCCATAAAACTACGACAGCAACAGAGTTGAAAGTTGGCAAGCACCTGCAAAAAGATAGATAGGCCCCCATGACGGAGCCCGATTTTTTATTTATTCACTTCCTGAAATAAAAAATATATATTTGACAAAAAGTTCACGTCCTTCTTTCGCATCTGTTATTATTCAACTGAAAAAACGAAACAAATCTGCTCTCTTTCAAAACAGAAGTTCATTACCATTCTTTAACGTTCGCCTAAGAAACACGATTTAAGAGACGGGGTGAGTAATTTTCGAGACTCACCTGCAGTACGTGGAGAAGTGATCCTGTGTATGCAGCCAAAGAGTTGTTTTTAGTATAGGGCCCAAAGAGAAAAACGTTTTTGTCACTGCCTCAAGATTTTTTGAAAACCTTTTTTTGTTTGGTCGCTGGCCTGGTCGCTAACATCACAACTGAAACAGCTGCGGAGCTGGCCTACCAAAGAAAACTGCATCTCCCCTCGACGCTTAACGGCAACAGAGGATGAAAAAGTAAAAGTAAAAGTAAAGTAAACTAGCCTGTAGAAGTGCCATGCAAAGTTTCGTGGGCATGGGTAAATTTGTCAATGAGCTAGAATTGTTCTAACGCTGCCATTGGAAAGTGAACAAGCTATAAACACTGCCTCTGTGATATTGAAGACGTCGGTGTGTTCCTTTTACAGTGTAGCAGCCCTTTTGTGGATTATTTTCTTAGTGCTTTTTTGAGGATTATGTAAGGCGAAACCCGTATTTTGTGATTGTGAAGGGCTAGACAGCAATACATTAAAACAAAGCATATCAAGAGAGGAGTTAATCAAGGCAGACCTAAACTAAAGCAAGATAGATCTAGAAGCCAGGTGTGACTGTGAAAGGTTAGACAGCAATGTAGATGTAAGATGCCTCCGCGGCGTAGACCAGTAGGAGGAGCAATGACGCCAATGAGTCGACCCCGAGCAAAGCCGGGCACTCAGCTCGTATTGTGTATCTGCTAAAACTCTGACTGTTGTTCACTGATATAAGTAGTTAGGAACCGGCAATATAATGTTTTGTTGCTCCTTATACGGGGTGCCCACTACAGCTGGAGCGAGCCTATCGCCCAACTCGATCGCCTGGAACGGAAAACAAACACGTTTGTTTTTGAGGCGATCGAGTCGGGCGATGGGGCCGCCCGATCGGCCGATCCCATCCGTAGTGGGCACCCCGTTTTACAGAACGTGGGAAAAGGGTAAATAAAGCAAGAATAAACTGGGTGTCTACGGTGTACATGGCACGAAGGGTCCATTGTGGCCAAAGAGTTAAAGGCAGTTTTACTACAATTTATTTGGCTTTGCAGTTTAGTCTGTAGAAAACGAACACCCAAAACAGTTTTGGGTTCCACCTTTTATTGGATTCCTACGGGAGGCTAGGGGGCTTTCAGGTTAAAGCTTCAGTATGTGTATCTCCATAACTAGCTTGAGGTATATGTCCAATAACGCTACAGCGTAAAATATGTTGAAAGACAAAATGTATAAAATGAAAAGCACAATGGACTTGATATCATATTGCCAAGGTGCCATGCCCTGGCTTAAGGAATGTTAAACCACGGAAATGTAGGCCTGGGATAATGATTGTCTGGTGTCGATGACTGAGTTTTCGGGAGGAAAACGAGAGAAAAGGGGTTGAGGCGGGGCAATATGCTCTGTTGTACAAATGGTCAACTGGTAACTCGAAGTTTCATTCATCTGTTGCTAAATAAAAATAGAAAGAGATGATATAATTATCTCAAAAAATGACTTTCTAAATTATCAGGAATCATTTGAGCTTTGAGCCAATTCTGTACATTACGTAGGTAGGAATGTAGTTCAAAATAATTGCTCAACCCCATGGAGCGAAAGAATTTAATACATCGTTAAACTCCCAGATGTTTTTTTAACCAACCATAAAGCATGTCATTTATTGAAAAGCAAGGTTTATTTTATAGAGACATAGTCTACAGAAGTTCCCTGCGTGGTGGAAATGGCTCTGGTGCAACATTAACACCAAGGGTTTTGTATAGCCAGACCATGGTGTCACCTTCCCATCTTTGCCGCCTAACGGTACTATAAATCAGCTGCCTCCTGTCTCAGACACTTAAGACGTCTTCTTCGCTCTGCTGAACTTGTGCCGTTCGTTCAGGCCTGGTTTGCAGACATTAAACACGTGAGAATATATATACATCTACACAATCTGAGCAGAGAAGACGGAATTCGTAAAACAGGCCCTTGTGTCTGTGCTGGCTTTGTGGATAATATTCAGGGTCGTCCATATCGTGTTATATTAGGACGAGGACTAGACGGGCTCTTCACAATCCCTGTAATTTCTTGTCTGCGTCTCATTTATCGTATACCCATTTTTCATTTAATATCTGACTTCTGTATCCTTCTATTTTAAGCATTCTCTTTGCTCTGGTAACTTGATTATTGTATCTCTTTGTCACATTTGGAACTTGTATCTTCTTGAGCTGGTTGGTGATGCTGGTGGTTTTGTTAGTAGTGGCTGAGATAGTAGTGGTAGTGGTGGTTGTGATAGTGGTGGTTGTGACAGTGGTGGTGGTGGTGGTTGTGATAGTGTTGGTAGTGATGGTAGTGGCAGTGTCGTAATTATGCTAATGGTGGTTATTGTAGTGATGATGATGGTTGTGATAGAAGTGGTAGTGGTGACTGTGATAATGGTGATAGTAGTGGTTGTGATAGTAGGGGTAGTTATAATTGTGATAGTGATAGTTATTGTACTGGTGGTTGGGATTGTGGTGGTAGTGGCAGTCTTCGTGGTAGTAGTTGTGGTTAAGAATGAGACTGATTCGGGAACGGAGTCGATACAGTAAAAAGGGGTGGGATACACAAATACATTTCATAACATTTTAGATTCACTACAACCGCCTTCTTAAAAATACGGTAGCTGACAGAGCATAGAGTAGACGCTCTTAAGAATGTCTTCATTGAATTCAAAACTTTACAAAGTATTATATTTCAATGTAATCCGCGTCTGTTTTATGATCAGGGTCAGGAGATAGTTAATCGACACCTAACGACGAGGATACAATCGACGGCAAATCCTCCGTGAGGGGGGGTCTAGTCTAAACACAGGTAAAATTTGAACAGAAGTTAATGACTCTATTTGCAAAGAAAGAAGACACTGTGCTATTTACCTCCCAGGTGTATAGTGTTCCCGACACTTGCTTGCGAACATATAATTAAGTACTTGTCATAGGCAAAGCTTTCCGTGAAGGTTTGCTTCACACCTATTTTACTTGTACCACTTTCTTGGCCACTTATTAGCTTGACGGAAAGACGTAACTTTCACAAGTGGGCATAATGAGTGGTTTCACTCGGCGGTAGGTCACGTCCATGTATGGTTTCTCTTTCTCTCTCTCTTTCTCTCTCTCTCTCTCCCTTTCAATCTCTCTCTCTCTCTCTCTCTCTCTCTCTCTCTCTCTCTCTTTCTCTCCCTCTGTCTGTCTGTGTGTCTGTGTGTCTGTTTGTCTGTCTGTCTACCTGTCTGTCTCTCTCTCTCTCTCTCTCTCTCTCTCTCTCTCTCTCTCTCTCTCTCTCTCTCCCTCTCTCTCTCTCTCACACACACACACACAAACTTTCTCATAGCTAACTGTATCTACCACTTCCTTGGTATCTTTTTAACCCTCTGACCGATATACTCTAGGATGTGAGCAGTCGAAGGTTATTGACATAAAGATGAATGTTCAAAACTTTAACCTTTCAGCCCTTTGTCATATTCTATTTAATATCTAATATATCATTTATATCTTACTAAAACCTCTAATATTATATCATAGTCTATCTAATATTATCTTATATTCTATCTATCTATCAAGTTGTCTCAATATATCATAATTCCTATTAAAGAATGTAATACAGTACAAGAAATGAAATACGATATTATCCTGTTTCACGTCTTGTACCGTATTACGACATTATTTGTTTCACTTCTCTGACTTATGAAATAGTTATAATGCTACGCCAACAGATCATAATTTATTAGTTATGCCTTTTACACATTCTCTTTTTATCCGAAACTTCCTCCGAGGTTTTCAAGTTGAATAGATCTAATCGTTTTGTAATCAGAACTACAAAGACCGCCGCGATATCCTGTACTGTAAGTATAGAATGGCTTCTCCTAGCCTAGATTCTTCTCCTCCAGCGAAGTCCTCCAGGTGTCCATTTCTTATATTTCTAATGAACTACAGATATTATTTTAAAGTCATTTAATTTCATATCTATATTGTAGAACAATATTTGTAGCTGGCATCCAGTCAAACGTTTGCTTGTTACATAAACACGATTTTAAAAAATATATATTTCTCTGTTCTTAAACGAGGCATGGAAAGTGAGTGGTTAGCGGGTGATCCGGTGTGGTTTGCCCCACTTCTCCACTCAAAGATATATGGTCCTCATCTGATTCTATCCTCTTCTTGTTTTTGTGTTTGTTACTTTTTGTAACATCTTTAAACTTCGGCACCTATATGACTTCACTGTGTTGCAGGTGCCGTAAAACGTTTACATAAACTATAAAAAATGGCATGGAAAACTAGGAAAAGAGGCTGTGTACGAGTGCACACCTGCATGGGAAGAGAGAGAGAGAGAGAGAGAGAGA
>NW_004797272.1:2409285-2416466 GCF_000002075.1 Aplysia californica | reverse complement strand
GAGAGAGAGAGAGAGAGAGAGAGAGAGAGAGAGAGAGAGAGAAATACATATTATATATTATACAACTGTGTCTTGAACGAGACTGCAGCAGCTATCTTTTTGCGATCTGTGTTTGCCGTGATGTACCTTTTCATAATTGGAAAATGGAAACCTTGACAGGCATGTTTTCTCTCAGCAGGACGCAGTGACTGTTACTTATGTTGTGTTTTTCTTCATAACATAAAACTCTACCACAATTCTGACAGTGACATTCCGATCTGACCTGCTCTCCGCAGGCGGTCGTCAGGCGGCAATAAACATGCTCTCTCATACGGACCGCGTTTTCTTATCAACTGGAGTAACGCACACAGTATTCAGGTCAGGTGGTAAGTAAGAGTGATCGCGGGGTTACAAGCAGTTTACTTCTCACAAGAAAAAGTCACTCACCTTTCTAACTTTTTAGAAGGTGTTTTACGTCCCCCCCCTCCCAATTGGCACAATTTAGATTATATGAAATTAGGAGGCGGGCAAGACCAGCCTGGGCTGAGAAGGATACAACATCCCAGCTGGAAGACTGAACTCATCTTTCTAAGCAATTTAGTGTATGTAAAGAACGAACTTGTTCATTTTCATCTGACCGCGGGTAAAAAAAAAATCCTCCAACTTAATTGCTCAGTTTAATTTTCTGTGGTCTTAGAATGAGGGTCTAAAAGTTGGAGGACCAGCATAATCTAAAAGTCCTTTTATGGAGGTCACCGAAAACTAAAGTTCAGACACTACTTCGATACAAGCTTAGGGGGTCAAAGGTTTTAAAAAGAAAAATAACTGGAGGTAAACACCACACACCTGTAGCATCAAAAGTTGACCAAATTTTCCTCAACGCCACACTTTTTAATGCACGCTTATATACCACGGTACAACAGACGGTGAGTACTTTTCGAGACTCACGTGGAGATGTCTAGACGGACTCAGGAGGAAATCTACAAGCTTACACTGAAACGTGGGGCCAGGGTGGTGTCGCTGTCTCAAAATGAGCAATTTGTAGGTTAGTTTACTGTAAATCATCTATTGTAGTGACCCAAAGTATGCACCCAAAGGGCGGTGCTTAAATTTGGGGTCTAAATTAAGAAACTTTTTTATAACTGGATCAATTTTTTTAAAGAATGTATGTTTGGTGACTGGTTTACAGGAGTCCCATGCAACGTTTCAAGCCTAGCGAATTGGTAAATCAATAAAAGTGCCAGAATATTTTTACACGGACAGACGGAAAAGAAATATCTATAGTTTCATTTTTTTAGTAGATCTAAATAGTGTCAACAAAATTGCACATTAATATATTACATGTCATCAAGCACAAAATGTTATTAACACCATGATATCATACACTTGACAACAACACCTATCTTTTTATCGCTCAAAGAAAAAGTAAATGATGGTGCACATTCTGTATGGTTTTCTTTCATAAACTCTACGTTTGACAACAACTTATCGTGTCATAGCTCAATGAGGAAGTAAATGATGGTATATTATTTGTATGCTTGTTACTATGCACTAGATAAGCACACCTATCCTTTCATCGCTCAGTGAGGAAGTAAATAATTGTACACAATCTGTTTGGTTGTCATATTATACTATGCACTAGATAACCACACCTATCCTTTCATCGCTCAGTGAGGTAAATGATGGTATATAATTTGTATCGTTGTTACTATACACTTGACAACAACACCTATCTTTTCATTGCCCAATGAGAAAGTAAATGATGGCAATCAACCTGCATTATTGTCATATACTATACACTTGATCTATCGTGTTATAGCTCAACGAGGAAGTAAATGATGGTATATAATTTGTATGCTTGTTTCTATACACTTGATAACAACACCTATCTTTTCATAACTCAAAGAGAAAGTATCTGATGATACACAATCTGAAAATTTTTTCATATACTTTATACACTTGATAACAGTCTATCTTGTCATCGCTCTGTGAGGAAATAAACGAGGGCACACAATCTGTATGGTTGTCATACAGCACCAGCTGCCCCATACAAACTCGTCTTTTGTCGGTTCAGCTAAATATGCCGTTTTTGGAGCAAGCAAACAAACTCATGGAGCATCAATTCACCTTTCCAGTAAAAGTCACCGGTGTCGTGATCTCTCCCTCGAGCTCGTATATGGATTGGTCCTGACACTTTATAGGGAACACACCACCAAACAGTTTATCAACTTAGGTGAGACAAAAGTTGAAGTATGTGACAAGTATTGAGTGATCTAAATCGGTGGTTACGGCTCAGGGAAAATTGCATAGGGACACTTATTCAATGTGTGTTTGTTGGGTGCTCACAGGTGCAGAATGCTTTATTTTAATATGATTCCCTTTGATTTACTTGTGCTGGTTATGCGGAAACCGTTACATATATTTGATAACAACCCCCCCCCTATACACTTACAACACACAAACATACACACTCACATACAAACACGCACACACACACTCACACACACACACTCACACACTCACACACACACTCACACACACACACACACACTCACACATACACACACACACACACACACTCTCTCTCTCTCTCTCTATCTCTCTCTCTCTTGCACACACACACATTCTCTCTCTCTTTCACACACACAAGCACACACACTCTCTCTCACTCTCTCTCTCTCTCTCTCTCTCACACACACATACATACACACACACACACACACACACGATGCATACATACAAACATAGGTACCTAAATATACACAGATACCTTTTGAAGGTATTCAAAGCCCAACTTTAGTTGTCTGGCCCTATTAAAACTAACTTTAGAGGGTATGTCTAATATGATACCTCAAACACGCATCAAGGTTTTTTCAGTTAAGAAACATTATACCGTTAGTGTAAGGAACGGGCAAAGGCGCAAAAAGGATGCGTATTTATAGAAAAATAATTAGTTGCGCATAACATACAGACTCTGTAGGAGCCTCCTGGTGCTCTTCTTTCACCACGTGTGTCCGATAACGATTTTATGGCTCTGATTTTGTTACAAACACCGTCGGGGGAATACGTAGTGTGAGGAAAAGAGGCGTGGGCCCCGTAGGGAGAGCCGCAGAGAAAAGGTGAGTTTTCTGCGTGAGAGCAACAACGATTCTATAATATGAGCGCAGTTCATTGTGAGGGAAGCCGTGCGCACGCAAGCGTGATTTAGCTAAACAAGAGAAGGGAGCAGCGGAGAGAGTATTCAGTTATACGGGGTGCCCACTACGGCTGGATCGGGCCGATCGCCCGACTCGCTCGCCTCAAACTGAAAACAAACACGCTGGTTTTTGAGGCGACCGAGTCGGACAGTCGGCCCGATTGGCTGATCCGATCCATAATGGGCACCCCGTATAAGAAACCAGAGCGAAATAGTGGCTCAAGTTTCAGTTATAGGTATCATGAAAAAACATTGTTATTTGTAGATTTTTTTTTACGTAGTAGAGTTTTCTTCCTCTTCATCAGGGGATGTCTCCAGTTGAGTAAAAGGGCTTGGGCGTCTCTATCGGGAAGGCGAGTCTGATTAACGAGAGACCCATCGATTCATTCACGTCAAATGAGAAGAACATACAACAAGACCAGTTGAATAAACGGTGAAATGACAAACTTTCTCGTGAAAGAACAAAAATGGTAACACTGTCGCAGCAGAAAATGACAAATAGCTGCGTAAACAAACCAGAAAACGACAGAAAAGCAAACAAGAATAATCCAGCCACCTGAGTTACTGGAAGGCCCAATCACCGAGGTACATTAGTTGACCAAGACATGCTTTAAACCTTTTGTCCCCACCAGGGCGGTGCTACTGATTGAAGTTGTCTTTATGCCATTCCCAAAGGGTGGGGGGGGGGGAGGTATTAACATGTTCTTATGCACAGTGCCGGGATAACATAGAGGGAACTGCTGCTTTTTCTGTCCTCATCCTTACTATCGTCATTTTCCTCTACTTCTTTTATATGTGTGTCACTCTCTTGTAAACTGCTATTTCCCGGCTGCCTTGATAGTCGAAGCAAACTTTGTGTTTTGGGGGCTAGAGAGATGAGCAGAGTAAGCCCGATTCCCTGTTTGGACTTCTCTGTTGGTGGAAAGACCCTCGGCGACATTCTGGAGAGAGCAAGGGAGCATCATTGGAAATGTCCGGAGTGCAGGAATGTTGCTTCCTGAAACAAAATAACAATGAACTTCTCTGTTGACATCCACCCTTAGGCGTTCTTATGACCTTAAGCAGTTGTGAGCGCCATAAACCTTACTAAAACTATTTTTAAAAACCCCAAAACCTTTTGTAATCAAGCATCTATGTTTTTAATCAAACTGTGAAACCTGCATTGTTCAAAACTTAAATCGTGTCAAAAAACGATCAACCGGTTATTGAAAATATTTACGAACATCAGCTCGCTGTGAAGCTAAGAATTCTAAATACACAAAGTACAAAGTACGGAAGAAACTATTCTGTACGGAAAAGAGCGAGAAGCTTCAGATCATTTAGTTGCATCACCTCAAACTACGTTCTCTTCTCCTAGCTATTCTCGTTTTCTTTCATAACGTATCATTAAAAAGCCGACGTTGTATTACTTTGAACTCATCGTGTAAAGATTACATAACTAGAAAAGTGCACGTGTTATAATGAGCTATATTAGAAATGTTTTACCGTTCTTAAAGTATTAAGAATTTTCATGAAAGAGGTTTGGAATGTTACCGCAATCTGAAAGGCTCTTGGTTGTAATGCAAACTCGTGCGAACATTGCATGATTTGGTGAGACACCTCCCCTTTGGTTTTGGTGGTTGTGAGTTGGGCAAACATACTATGCTATATTGATCTTTTATGTAATACCTTAGCTAACCTTTTGGAGGGACCAAACTCCTGTTATAGTATTCTCGCTTTTTTAGAGAATACATCCGGCGTATGTTAAAGGCCATGACTGCTGAGCCCAATGGGTTTCGTTTAGTTAAAGTTATGCTTATGGTGTGCACTCAGGAAAAACGAACTAAAAAGAAACATGTACGGATACAACTTCTCCTTTGTCTCTGTTGTTCCGGGTAGAGACGTTAAAAGGCCATAGAATCATTACTGAACTTGCTTTTCCCACAAATGAAAGACAGCAGAGGAGGCGAGAGACATGCTGTGTCAATCGTTATAACGACCTCGCTAAACTGCTTTAGAAATTGCTCATTACCAAGCAAGATAGAAAGCTTTTTTACCTTAAAGATCCCGTCTACTTTCTGCTTGGAAATACGTTTGTCATATCGAAGAAACCGTTTGAGTAGCTTTAGCAAAAAGAATTACGCGTTCTTAACAGGTCTTCAAATTATTTCAGCCGTTATGGCGGGCAGCAATTTCAATTAGCAATTCTTTGTAAAAAGTATTTGTTGCTTTTATATCCTTTCCGTTTGCCTTTTTCCGACTCACGAGGTGGATTAGCGTATTTCGCGTAATGGTTTGGATTTTCACCTTGCACGTAAACGACGCGACTGTTCGATTTCCACTTTGGAAAACAAAAAGTGTGTGTGTGGGGGGGTGATCTATTAAAATTTTACTCAGCATATTTTTGCTTCTGATTCTGATAGTGATAGCCATGTCAAAACAGCCCGCTTCTCTAATGTATTTGCCTCAATTCTGTAGATGGAAATGGATATTATTCCTACGTATTTATATATATTTTTTAGATTGAAGCTTTCTTTTTTTTAATGTAAGTGTTTTACTCCCCCATCGATACAATTTAGATCATACATTTAGGAGATGGGCTTTGACCCCAACCTAACATTTCAAGTTTACCACGGTTTTTCTCGTGTTCTCACCGTTCAGAGTGTTTTCTTTCACCCTGTAATCTCAAAAATCAAAAAGAAAAAAAAAATCAGAGGCAGCAAAAACGTCACTCAAGACCTGGACAGCAACAAATATGCCACGAGCATTGTTACAATTTACTGGCCCAGGACGTTGCAAGCCTGTCGATGTTGATACAAGGCGAACTAGCCGCTCCATTAGAGACAGAACGTTTTATGACTTCTTGTAATTATTTGCGATGGCTCCCGGCAAATGACAAGTACACCGCTCACACACACGCGCGATCTGGCGCGTGTGCGATAAAACGGAAACCCCATTTTACTTGGCCAGATAATGGGCACGTTACAATAATAATTAGTCATGTAAAAGCACTTCATAATTTTAGCGTGGGATGGAAAGTCATGTATATATATACGCTTTTAGTCTTGAGGACTCCAATGTAATCTTCTTAGAAAGTGACAATTGACTAAGATGGGACGTCATTTTTGGACATGTCCTGCCTTGGCGTCATCAAAATGACCTCATTGGGCAATTAACGACGGGTAGCAAAAGGTTCACCTTGTGCATTTCAAAAGAAGTGCTTTCATTTTTTTGGCGTTAATCTAAAGTTCTAAAATAATTAGCAATTAGAAGTTTCCTTTAGAAGTTAATGTTTCAGGAAAAGGAAAGGTTTTAAAGTTTAAAGACTCATTAACATTATTAAGCTGAATGAAATAGGGGTATAGATAGACAGACAGACAGACGGACAGACAGATAGATAGATAGATAGATAGATAGATAGATAGATAGATAGATAGATAGATAGATAGATAGATAGATAGATAGATAGATCGAAGAATGGATAAGAGGAAGGAACAGTGATAGAGTATGAGTCAGACAATTAGTGGGATAGCCCAACTTTCAAATGATCGGACAGGCATGCAAACTTTGGAAACCAGATAATTGCTTTTGCGGATTGAGCTAATTAAGAAGGTCTTTCCATATTGTCAGCGGAGTTTCATAAGAAAGGATAAGCGATGTTGACACGGAACAGAATATTTCGTGACATTTTCACACATGAAATAGCTGTGAACGACAAAACAATTACCTTTAGCAAGTGTTGTACGTCTAGGCTTGGTGCCAACAAATATTGTGAAGAGCATCTCCGATGATGATGAGCACTGCGTGTGGTCTTGGAGGCCCAACTAATTTCTGGAGTACTTCTCAAGGACATCCAAAGCGTGGCTACGTTTTACTAGTGCGCTCATAATTTCCTTAAGTAGTGGTCTTCAGCCTGTTAAGGTAAACTTTTAGGACTGAGTTTAAGTATGCTGAGAATTATAGTCTCTTCTCTCCGTCCCCCTTCCCTTAATCTCTCTTTTTCTGACGCTCTCTCTCTCTCTCTCTC